>NC_081250.1:101029468-101401018 GCF_030490865.1 Poecile atricapillus | reverse complement strand
TAAAGGAAAGGAAAGGAAAGGAAAGGAAAGGAAAGGAAAGGAAAGGAAAGGAAAGGAAAGGAAAGGAAAGGAAAGGAAAGGAAAGGAAAGGAACTGGGCAGAGAGCGCCCCCTCCCGCTCTCAGCCACCGCCCGTGTCACCGCGGCTGGAGGGAGCGGGGTGGCGATGGAGCAGAGCCTTGCTGCAGCCGGGAGTGCACAGGGCACGGAGCGAGTGCCAAGTCCGTGTGACAAGCACACCAGCGATCCCTGCTGTTCCCAACCCTCCTGGAGGCGGCGCTCTGTTCCAGCAGCATCCTTAGTACTCGGGGGTCTGATTTGGGTGTTATGTTCCGTAACAGCGGCAAGCGGTGCTTGAAAAGTGGGGCACAGCGCCCGTGAGCGAGGGTGGATCCCAAACAGGTCTGGATCTCCCTTCTCCTTCTGCCCCGCTGTGCCCTCGAACGCCTTCTGGCTCTTGGTGGGAAATGGCTGCAGAGAGGTGTGGAGGGAGAGAAGGGGAGTACTCCTCTAGCACATGGAAGCTGTATTTAAAATACAGTGATGATTTAAATTTGGCAGGAAAATCCTTAGCCGCTAAATTTTGCCAAGCCTTCTGAGGGATTTCTTGCTGATATTTTCAGCAAATGACTTGGAAAATGAATCCTTTAGGGGTTAGAATTTTACTGGAGGCTGTTTTCATTATGTCTTTCTCACTTACCTAGAAATATACCAGAATAGTGTGAGTTTGCTTGAAGCCCAGCCTTAGAGCCTAAGGTATTCAGGTATTCTCGAAAACAGAAATGCACAGTATCCTGTTTCAAATGGTGCAGGAAGAATTAACAGGATTAGAATGGCTTAGCTGATAATAAATAAATAAATAAATAAATAAATAAATAAATAAATAAATAAATGTTTGGGGGGAAAAGGGGCGGGGGAAAGTGCAATATTGATGTTGGCCCTGAGAACTGCAGCAGAAACTAAAGGGGGGAAAAAAAAGTATTTTCCATTTCACCTCCCTAGAGACTCGGGGTATGTGTTTTTCTTGGGAAGGTATCTCCCTCACCTGTGACTTCATATCCAAGGAGAGTGGAATGAAAAGTCGTGGTGGATGCTGGATGGTTCCATATCCATACATTTGAGCCTAGCTGAGCTGTTCACAAAGCTCTTAATGGTCCATCGAAATGGTAAAAGTTTACTGACCCCACAACTTACTTGAAGATAGTTTCGAGATTCTTCACCATGAGAACTTAAAACCTTAAAGATTTGCCACAATACTTTCTCCTTTTAAAGAGACAAGTATTTTGAATGGGTCTGATTTCTTGTTTTCCGTGGAATTTTTTTTTAGATAAGGCCATTGAAATGTTCAGGTGAGAGCATAAAAATGGTTGAAGTAGATCAAGAGATGTTAAAATGTCTAGTTTGTTGTATTGATTTGTGATTTAGCACTTCATCTTTCCAATTCTTTGAATGTCAAAGTACACTTACATAGCATGGGTTTTTTGTCTAACATGTTATTTTCAAGACCTGATTTTTCTTTAATTATCATTTTGTTTATGAAGTCAGAATATCTACACAGAGCCATGTAGTGATTTATTCAGTGAGAAAAGGATTTTCATGTATGATTACCTCCTCTTTATTTGTGCATTTATGAATCCTTTTTTTCAGAAATTCTTATATAGCTGCTACTGCTGCTCAAATTGCCATGGTTTTTAAAGAGAATAATGCTTATTGATAGTTCCCACATGCACTGGCAGGCACATCTAAAACCTGTACTTTTGTGTTCACAGCTTGCATAATATAAAATTTAGAGATTGCTTGTCAAACCAAGTGTCAGCTGAGTTTCCTAGGAAACTCACTGAAGATATTTATAAAACTACTGATCAGCTTAATAATAGATATAATAATGTCAGTACCTCATGATTTTTTTTAACTTTATCAGTCCATTTTAGTTTGCTTTAATTTGTTGCTAAACCAAACCACTGCATTTCCGAACAGAGCAGAAGAGACCTTCCTTCCAATACCTTGCCTAATTAATACCTTAAGAAAAGGGTAGTTTTTGCTAGTCCATGTAAAGAAATATAAAACACCCTATGTAAAATTTAAAAGAACATAAATGTCATACTGCTTATCTGACTGAATCCTTTATAAGTAAAACCACAATTGTGAAATAGAAGTGTAAATATTGTATCATGTTATTGTTTGTTTACTGTTGAATTGAATGTGTGAATTTTTTCATGGTACATGCATACAAAACAGCCGCTGCTGAACTAACATAAATCCTGAGTATGGGTTTCTGTAGAACCTACATAAACAAAAGGCCTGTCAGTATTGTAAAAAGGCATGATTCTGTGAAAATAATTACATCCCTGAACTGGAGGAAAAAACGACAACAACAACACCACCATAAAAACCCTTGATCTGAAAAGATAGTAAGTGATACTTGGTGTCCATTTTTATTCCTTCTTCTGTTATTATGTTTTCCTCACACTGATCCTTTGAGTTGGGACATCAGCATTGCCACAGTTGTGAGATTTTTTTTTGTAATTTAAGCTCTTTAAATAAAAATTTCCGTCATGTAAATTCAAAATTTGCTGATCTGTAAATATATATATGTATGTGTATAAAATAATCTATATTTTGTCAGGACATAATCAAGACAATTAGGATTAAGTGAAGTTAACATCCTCTAGAAAGCAGTTTAGAAAAGTAATTCCAGTTTTTCCATTTTAATATGGCAATGAGAATGAAGTTAGTGTGTTTAGAAATGAGGCAGTACTGACTCCTTATCTCATCTGGAATCCATTTCTTGTACCCAGTATGTACCTTTGCCTGTCAGGACTATTTTTTGATGCTGTGCTAATTAGCCAAGTAAGGAGTTCATATAAAGGCTATTCGAGAGCTGATTTTCTTTTGAAAAGGTAAAAGTATAGCTGTCTGTGTTTCACTGTCTTAGAAATCTCATTGCACACTTAACAATGTCATTGCAGAGGAAATCTTAGGAAGCCTGTCCATCACACACTGGAAAGGTTAATTTCCTATAGAGCTACAAAATTTATCCCAATCCTAATAGTAGCTATGTGTGGATTTATTGAATTCTATTGTTTCCTTTCCAGCTTGTTACAGCAAGGTGGCAGATAAAACCTTGTAAATCATTGCATTTATTTTAATGCAGCTTACATGCAGACAGCAACCTTACAAGCATAAAATGGTACAGCTGCTGTGTCAAACGATCTTTTTCAAGCACATGGTATTTGTCAGAGCTGGCTCTCTCTTAGCTGTGGTGCTGCAGTGTAGGGTATTCAAAACTGGTCTTTCTGCTGGGAGGAAGTGGAAGATGACTTCAGCTCATAGGTAGGACATATAATTAGAAGACTTACCTCTTTCCCAACCTGCCATGGATTGTGTGTAACGTGACTGCATTACTCCTCACTCCTCTGTTCCTTATCGTAATTTTCCTTTTTGAAACGTGCAAAAACTTCCCTTAAGTACTTGTTGTATAGGTGAGAAAGATGTGAGTTAGCACTTAATACTGTGTTGAAGTATTTTGGATAAATTCTGCCAAAATGGTCCCGGTATTGCGGAGACAAGATGTATTGTCTCTGATTTATACACCAACTTCACAAGACATGTTTCTGCAAATAAAGCCAATTCACGCTCTCTTGTAAGGTTTGTGATGGAGTTATATGTGTTCACAAGCACTGACTTCAGTCCACACTCTTAAGAAGATCCCTTTCTGTGTCAGCCATAGTCTGTACTTTGGAACAGACTTTGAAGAACAACCATGTTAAGGAAAATTACTCAGATCAGGACATTTCAGCCTGGAGGCGTTTTTGCTTTGGGCTTTTTTGCCTTCCCTTTTCATGTTCTGTGCTGCAAGCATGAAGTGAGAGTTCTCTCAGTAATAGGAGTGTCACTTCAAAATGCATCTCTCTGCTCCAGGGATAGCTGAAGTTAAACTTTGCTCAGTCAAGGTGATGAAAATCATCTGACCAAAAGGTTCAGCCTGAATACAACTGTTTTCCTATGATGACTGTATCTGACTGTACAAATGTACTTTTATATCCTTACATAAATGTATAGGGCTTTTGGCAAGGAAGGAGGATTTGTGAAAAGATCCTTTTTCTTCAGAGTTTCTTCTGTATAGTTTTGCTAACAGGCATCTATTGGGTTATGCTAAACAATGATTTTTTTTTTTTTTAAACCGTGTGCTTAGCCATCACACCGTGATCATCCAGAAAGAAATGCTGGATATTCTAACTGTAGATACTGCATTTTGTTTCCCTGCTACAACAATGGAGGTTCAAAAAGGAAAAATATTATAAGTAAATACATATGCAGTGTATTTTCTTTTCCTTTCAGTTCATATCCGTGGGAAACTGCTATGAGAATTACAAACAGCTTTTAGGGGGCTATTTTTTCTACTAGCCAGTGTGTGTGACCCCTGTGTTAACAGTGAGTTACATTTTAAGTCAAGAGTTCACTGTTTTTTTCTTTCTTTCCCACTGCAATTAAGTGGGACATGTATTTCATGTGCACACTCAAGTAAAATTGGGGAAAACTTGCCTTTTGATAAAGAAATCTTGATAATATTGTAGTGGGATGTGTCAGCCAATGGGATATTCACTGCCAAATACCAAATAATCATATGGAAATTCAAGAAAGCTTCCAAGTCATACAGGCAGTCTGAGGAGAGTGAGCTAGCTGGGCTCACAGGAGATCTAAGGAATGGGTGGAAGTGAGAGAGTAGAACCTGTCTGTTTTAGCAATAATTATAAAATCACATTTTTCTGTCCTCCCTGCATTTTAAGTGCTGCCATTCTAACACATATTAGGAAATAATTAAAGCTTGAAAAATCATTTAAATAATCATAGAATGTAGTTTCCCCCTGGTTTTCTGGTTCTCTTTTCTCTTGTAATTCCCTGCAGCTCTAAGTCTTTCTTTCAGTCTGTGCGTGTCTCTGAGTTTTGGTGACATAAAGAATCAGAATTCATTAACCTCCACTTTTTGTGCTTTAATTGCAGTGTTGGAGGACACGAAGTCAGTACAAAACTTTTTGTATGTACCAACAAGCATTTCTGCTAAAGTTACTGAGACCATAAATAACATAACATTATATTTGATCAGCATTATGCTAAATAAAAACACCCCTTCACCACATTTTCTGTATTAAATCCCAAAATATTTTTTAAGTCTCAACAACCATATGATGTTATGATGTGTGGTTAGTTGTAGTATTTTTTAGTGGACCTCACAAAATTGTAACATTTTAACTGCATTTTGAACCACTTGTGAGTACTGCAGAATGGTAACTTTAAAGGTGCTGTATTGAAACAAAGTCTGGGTAAAATGTTTTTTTGGCTTATAAAATGTAACCTTGAGCAATATGAGGAAATAATCAGGTTCCTAACTTACCTATTCAAGTTGTGTTTTACATCTCAGCAGGAGTGTAAACTAGAAAAGGTGGGGAAATGTCTTCTACTAGACAGTATTTTATATATCTAAGTGCGTGTTTATTTTTCTTCTAGCTTTTTGGAAAGAATTGACAGCGTCAGCATGGATGACTACACACCCACAGATCAGGTTAGTAAAAGTAATGGGGCAGGGTCTGAACCAAGACTGACGTTCATCTGTGTAATTTATTTTAGTCTCTACTGCAGCTGAAATAGGGCATATGGCAGAATAGCAAAATATGGTCTAGCAGTTTGGGTAATGGGTATTAAAGAAGAGGCATTTTGGTGGTGCAGACTTGTTTTTTACTGTCATAACATCTAGGTCAGTGATCCCTGTAATACATCAGTTTTATCTTCTTGCTTCCCATTCTGTATTCCACAAAAGAAAGGTGAATGGAAAAAAGAATAGGAAGCATAAATGTAAAAGTTATGGTTTCCCTCACCAGTCTTCTCTACAGATAAGCAATGCTTTATTTCAATGGTGGAGGTGATCCCAGAGGGAGACTTCCCATGTCTGTCAGAAGGGTCCTTCAGGGGCAAAAGCTTGCAGTGGATAAGGTGTCCACGTTCAGGGGAGAGCAGCAGTGGCAGCAGCAGAACTTGCAAACTTCTCTGCGGGCCTGCAAATTCCTTCTTTGCAATCTGTGCCCATCTCCTGCGGGTGGCAGAGTTTCTGTTCAAGCCTTCTTTGCAAGACAGTACATTTTTTTCTCAGATGCTGTGATACCTCTTGATGGAGTGCTCTAAATGACAAACACACTCCTGTTAAGGCTGAACTGGTGCAGCCTTGAAGTAAGGACAGGCTTCACCATGTTGCCTGGCTTCAGCTGCCTTCCCTGAGCTCAGGCTGTGTGCTTTCCTTTGCTGTCTCTTCAGCAAACATTCTGCAGTTGTTATTTTTCAGTGCTGCTATCCCACTGTCATTTAGCAGTCTCAGCCAAGATTATGGGCCACATCATAAACTCCAAATACAAGTGGCAGAAGAGAATCCCTGCACTGGATAATTCAGTCTAACCATGCAAGGCAAATAACAAGTGGATGGATGCTTTTAAAATCTCACTGTGAAATCAGGGAGTGAAATTCAGGGAAATTAGGTGACTTGCTAGAGATCACCCAAGGAAGCATACAGAGAAGAGCCTGTTCCTTCAGACCTAGTTTAGGTCCATAACCACAAGCATGTCCTGTAGTCGACCCAATATAGGATCAATTATTTAAGCACTCAAGACGTTTTCAGACCAAAGCAATTTGCTCCATTTAGACCTCATGGTTTTAGTGTCGAGATCACCCATCTAGAGATAGAAGTCAGTGAAGAAAAGTCTCATTTTTGCTTTCATTATTTATGTTAGTATTGGCCTGTTTATTCTTGGAAAGCCCTTCTCTACCTGAAGTAGTCTTTCATCACCTAGAAATTCTTCCCAATATTTCCTTTGGGGAGAAATGTCTTGAAAGATCAGAAAAGGCCCTTGGTATTTGGCAGGTGGAAAACTTTTGCTCTGATGGGGGGATTCTCTTTTGCTTTTGTTTTCATCGTGTTACGCTGTATCAGCTGCCTTGCCAAATTAACTGGTAAAAATCACTTATTTCTTCTCTTCCCTTGCTTTCTGGTTTTTGGGTGTGGTTTTTTTGCACCGTAACAATGTCAGCAAGTGACAGAAAATGACAGTAACATATAAAATAACTCAAAGTATTAAATAAGTGGCCTTGAGCTGAGTGCATGCAGCTGTCAAAACAGCCAGGGTTTGCCTTGGCTACCAGAAGCGGTAGATGGTGCAGTAAGGAAAAAAGACAAGGTGTGCTTGCACTCTGCACTACTGGCTGCCTGCTTCCATCCAGGAACGGGGCATCATAAATTGCTTTTGCCTAGTCCCCTTGAGAATTGAGAAAATTACTATTTTTTTTAATTATTAAAGGAGAGTTGGTTAAGTTGTAAAGTATTGCTAGTTTAAAAAATAGGAAAGAAATTCCATATTTCTGCACGACCTAAATTCTGTTCCCTTGTGCTCTGTAACAGAGCTTTAATTACTCAGTCACAAGCTATTATTTCAATAGGGTTCCTGTCTCATTCAGTACAAAAGAGGGCAGAGTTAAGGTTGCCTGGGCAACTGTAAATCTGGAGTTTTCTAATATTTGAATACTTGACTTTACAACATGAATAACATTTTTCTTAGTTTTATGTAACTTCAGATTTCATTATTGTCATCACATACCAATGTGTGTGACCATCAAGACCAGGTGGGCAGTAAGGAGAACATAGATGGGGTCTCCTGCATTCTGAGTGCACAAACCAAATGCAGTGATCATGATCAAGTTTATCTACCATGTCAGCACAGACAAATGCCAATTTACCAAGTCCGACTGAACTTTCATTAAATTAAAATTTAAGATTTTTCATGGAAAATAATATTCCAAGCTTTTAAAAACAAAATTAGGTTAGAAAAAAGCCTTACTAATCAGCTTTGTTCTTATTTCCAGGACCTACTAAGATGCAGAGTGTTGACATCAGGGATTTTTGAAACAAGATTTCAAGTAGATAAAGTAAATTTCCAGTAAGTCCATTAGTAATGATTTATGAATATCATACTCATTTTTAACAACTCCATTCAGATGTCTGTGCTCATGTATGCATGGTATAGCAGGCTTGGGGTGGGAGTGGATGGCTTTTAGTTGTTTGATTTGGCTTTTTAGCTCTCTTTCCAGAGGTTCTAGTAAAATTACCTCATACTTTGCAAGAAGAGCTTTCATTAGTTATGTATATTAGCAGTGTTCTATGGTAGGGTTGTGTGTAGCTGCTTGAAAAACTGGTGCATTGGTATAGCACTGTAAAATCATAAAATACCTTTGGGGATGAGAGCTCACAAAAGTCAGTGGGAATCCTTCCTTCTTCCACAGGGCTGCAAGTCTGTGTTTGTCGAAGTTTTTTGCTGTATCTGTAAAACTTCCACAGTCAGACTGGCTTTTCTCTCCAGTTCTTGCCAAGAAAGGTGGCAGTGCTGCCAGGGCCGAGCTGCCTCATGTCCTCCTCCATATAGAGATGCCCTCTCCCCACCACCCTTCAAAATATCCTGAAACCTGTACTTGTTTGTGGTATTACAGGACATATGCACTGCTATGGACTGGAAAGGCCAACACTTGTCCTTGAAGAGTGTATTTCTCATTTTATGGGTTCACTAGCCTTCTCCTGGCAGAGCAGGGCAGGTGGAGCAGTGCAGCTGTCTCTGACCTGCAGTGCAGCGTCAGCAGATCTCTCTCCTCTTCAGGCGATATTTTACTGCCCCTGTCCTTGGGGTTGTCAGATTCTTAAACTGAACCCTTGTGCTGTGCATGCTTCGTGTGACTTTTCCCTAGTGCACATAAGTGATATAACATCCTATGGCTTTTTAACAGCATGTTTGATGTAGGTGGCCAGAGAGATGAGAGAAGAAAATGGATCCAATGCTTTAATGGTAAGTAAAAACATTCTATGTTTTATTTAGAACTTAATCCCTGAGATGTGAGCAGTTTAGTGTTCATATCCGCACCTAGTACCTCACTAGTACAGAAGTCCAGTGTTACAGATAACTTTTTTCTGCTATTTTTGGCTGATTGGTGAATAATAGCACTGTTACCCTGAGGAGTATATGCTGGGATAACAGAGATGTTCTATTCTCTCTCCTTTCTTTCCTTCTTTCTTTTGTGTGTTCTGCCCAGATGTCACAGCTATCATCTTCGTTGTGGCTTGCAGCAGCTACAACATGGTAATAAGGGAAGACAACAACACAAACAGACTACGGGAATCCCTGGACCTTTTCAAAAGTATCTGGAATAACAGGTAAAACAAACCTCATTTCCTATCCATCCTCCCCAGTTTAATTACAGTTCAACTCCTTTTAAAATAGGACTCCTCTTGCTATAGGCTCAAATTGTTTCTTCAGAAAATACCCAGGTTGGGCCAGGTCTCAGAGTGTCCCCATGGTGACACCCTTTCCTGGTAGGGACACCGTGGCAAACGGACAGCACACGTGGCATTTCACCACTCCTGCCAAAATGAGTCAGGGCATGGGGACAGCTTAGAAAGGGCAAGACCTCCAGGCTGGCTGCTGCAAGGGAGGCAGGGGAGACCCTCTCCTGGCATCACTCTCTGCTGGTTGGCTGAGACCAGGATAGTCCGAGGAACATTTGATCTCCTCAAACACATAACCTAACTGGAACTGCCATTAAATTGCCATGCTGCCACAGTGCCTGTAAATCATAGGTACATAACCAAACAGCAAGTGGGCTTGTGGTGGAGAACAAGTGAAAACAATGTGCAAAATATGGTGATGAACTTTTCAGCACATACCTGTGAGGATGTTCTGCGCTGAGAAGTGATTGAAGACAGAGTGAAGGGAGAATGTTAACTGCACATCCCAAGGCACATTGTCACAGTGATGGATTAATTGGGAAAGAATAGAGACACTATTTTCTTTCCATTCATCAGGTGTCATACAGGCTACCCTAAAAGATGAGATATCTCTGTGGATGAACAGCAGCTTAGAGCAGTCTGAGGGAAGGAAACAAGGAAGCTTTCTAGCTTTTTTTTTTTTTTTTTTGCTTTATCACAACCAAATAAAGCAGACAGTAGTGTCTGGTTGTGAGTTGTGGTGCTTCTAGAAAATGTCATCAGTTTCTCAATTTGATTTCTAAAAATTTAGAAAACAATTTTGAAAACTGTTTTTTAGCAATGTCCACTGAAGTTTTTATAAATGTATTTACTGACCCTAGAAATATACACACCAGTACAGGTACAGACCAATCAGAACAATCATTTAGGTCATCTTTTTTTTTTTCTGTTGAAGCATGTTGTACACTATTTCACACAGGGATAGCCAGTAAATTTTCTATCAATGTGATACGTTTTGGTTGATTAACATGTCAGAGATAACACAAACATTTGGTTTCTTTTTGACAGGTGGTTACGGACCATTTCTATCATTTTATTCTTGAATAAACAGGACATGCTGGCTGAAAAAGTCTTGGCAGGGAAATCAAAAATTGAAGATTACTTTCCTGAATACGCGCATTATACTGTACCTGAGGATGGTAAGGTTTTTCCCCATGCTGGGATCGGACCTGCTGGCATGGCCCAGCCCATAGCTCCTCTCTCTGTCTCTCTGTCTATCTCACACACACATTCACAAGCACACACTGTGCCTTGACATGAGCTGCTGGTCAGGTAACTCACAAGCACCCTGGTGTGGGTAGGGCCTGAAGGGATTCCGACTCCACAGCACCTGCCCTCCCCTTTTGGGAGGAACCACCAGCCCCAGAAGAGCAAAGCAGCCACAAGTCCTCCCCCTTCCCAGAGGCTGCTGCCTGGGCCTCCCACAGAGCTGAACTTTGTCAGGGATTCATGAGATTTATTTTGCAGCCATTCTGCATCCTCCAACACTGTAAATTTCAGTTTTTGAAATACTGATGGGAAGCCCAGCAGACCAGTAAGAGAACTTTAATGGAGGAAAGCCACAACACTAGATAGGAAGAGAACTCTGGTGATGGAGCAACCAGTTTCTTATCTTCAAGAAGTGCAACAGTTCCTGCACCACAGTAACATATTGCAGAGGTAAACTGATATTATGCCAGGTGTGTATCAGGCAGGAAGCTCCCCAAAGGTCTCAGGTCTGTCTAGCAAAAGTGGTGACCACTCATCACTGCCTTACCTGCATGATGTCCCTGGCATGGTGCTTGAAGCCACCTGTTGGAAAAGGCTTTCATTCTCCACCAACCACCACCAACAGCCTTGGTTACAGAGGTGAAGATGGTGATGAGCAATTTCCAGCCTTCATCGAGGTCTGGAACTTCATGAGTGTGATTCTGAGTTTCAGGTGCAGAGAGGATAAATGAACTGTCCTAAAATCTGAGTTGATCTGGCATCTGTTCTATAATGCTGAGGGCTTTCTGAAGAAATCTTGTCTCCATCACCCAAATTTCCCCTTCTTAAACATACACCACATAGACAGAATTAGAGTGCATTTTCAGCGTTTTTTTAGAATAAGCCAATTGTCAGAAAAAAGTAGCATTTGATATTTCTCAGAGAGATTTCACAGTGGGTATCTAGAGTGATCCAGAATATTCACACATGAAGCAGTTCTCTATTTTTAACCTGTAGTTGTTCACTTATTCTTCATTTTCAGCTGACATTATTTAAGGGCAGCACTGAATTCCAATATGCTGTTGATTGTGCTGCTGCTCTATTTTTACCCCCAGCACTATGGAAAAAAAAATACATTTCCATATTATGATAAATTCTGCCCTAAACAATATTATGTTTATAAGCATCTGATTTTGGTATCCTAGGTGAGCGATAACACTGAAAGGAAATAAATAGGTTATCTCTTCACTACATTGTTGTTTTACACTGAGAATAAATAGTCATTGTGTGGCCTTAGTGACAGCTTGATCTGCCAACAAACAGTTAATACCGACCAACAAGTTTCCTGCTCAACAAGAATTTAATCCAAGACTCCTTGATGGACAATATAGCTGAAGGATTCTGCTGAATTGGGGCCTGGAAATAAAATACATTTTTATATATATATATATATGTGTATCAAAAGGCATTTCAATGCTATGATTTTTTACAAGTGTAATCTTGAACTAACAATTTTTATACACACATCCCTGCCTGCAGAAGCTTTTTTCCGGAGACGCTGTTCTGCTGCAGAAACTGAACAGCTCAGCTGCTTTTTCTAGTCATCTTTTCTGATAAAAACTAAACCCTAACTCCCACTTGTTTTATATCTATATGAACAAACTTGTGTATGTGAGTAAGCCTTTTTGTGATATGACCAATGACATTGTTGCAATGATTTCAGCAATTTTCAGGTTCCTAAAATACGTTATATGCATAGTCAGGTTTTACAGTACTCTTCATTTTAGGATTCCCTACTGGGAGTCTCCTCTAGTATTTAACATTTCAATTTCTGTACTGAAGGGCTACTTCCTCCTTATTAAATCTTTTGTTACAAATAGATGATTTTTTGGTTTTTGTGTTTCTGATGTCATTTGTTTTTAATTGAACAGCAATACCAGATGCAGGAGAAGACCCCAAAGTCACAAGAGCCAAGTTTTTCATCCGGGATGAGTTTTTAGTGAGTAATTTTCATCTTATGTGTGATTCTATCATAGGAAATACTGACAGATGGCATAGTTTATTTAGGGAAAACTGATGGGGTTCTGCAGAAAGCTAGAAGGAGAGGACAACGTCTGGCAATTCCCTAATTCTTTTCAGCTGCCTGTCTTACAGAGCCTTCCTCAGTGCTGCACATTTTTATGCCCATTTTTTATGAAGTCACCTGCCATGCAAACTGTCACACAGGAAGTGCTAGTGCTTGGAATGTACATGTACAGTCCATGCATAAACAAATAGGCTTTCTTACTTCTATCCTGCATTCCTTCAAGGAGTTTGGCAGTAGTCAGCTGACAGCAGGAATTGAAAAAAAAAAAAAAAAAAGGCTGGCCTATTTTATGATTTTATGGTTAAATAAGATTTCTGGTATGCGAGTTAGGAGGTTTGCCTCACCTTTGGACTGGTGTCATGGCCCTGCTGAACCATCATAAGAAAGTTTCTTTGTCTAGTCACATTTTTCTTGCAATTGAGGTTTCCTCTATGGAGGAAGTGAAGAGGTGGTGTTTACATTTTGAAGGTGAAAGCAGTTGTCAGGCACACAATCACAGCCCAGCTCTGCTGTCAGAAACAGAGAGTTTAATCCAGTATCACTTGTGGCTTCACTCAATCTGAGTTGTTCCCACAGTGCAGAGCAGTAACAGAGACCAGAACCAAAGCTCATCCGTCATGCCCTACTGGTAGAAACCGTATGTGTGTGTTTGAGATAACAAATTGAGTTGTTAGAATTACAAATTTTAAAGTCATGATGTGTTTACAAGCATTGTTAGGATTTACAGCTGCTGACGCACCAAAAAAGAATCAATTAACTGTATTCACACTTTGGGGATTTCCAGTTGCCACCTCAGCCTTCTGGATCCCGAGGAGAAATGTCAGATAGCACTGTGTTAACGTAAGAGTTACCAAAAAACTCACTCCAAGGCAAATCTCTCCTGTGGTAACGCTGGAATCCTGTCAAGCAGGTGACGATATCCAGTCTGGAAGGAGAGTAGCTCTGAGAGACGAGTTATGGGGAAATTAGGGTGAAACTCCCTACCTTTATCTATTTTATTATTTAGAAAAACACATCAAGGGCGAGGTCCTTACCTGCTGTGACTCACTGGCATTACGGAAGGCGGCCACCTACGAAGCGGGGAGGGGGCGTAGGCACTGCAGCCACGTAAGAAACTCCTGTGGGTGCTGGGGGCACGGCTCTTGTGCTGGGGCCAGCACCTGCCAGCTGCCAGGCATTCCTTGGGGCTTGCCAGGCATGGGGCCAGAGCAACTTCTCCCTCATTTCCCTGCAACTGCTGCAGGTTTGGCAGAGCATCTCCTCTGTAACACATCTGTCTCCTGGCTTTGTGCTCTGAGTAACATGGCCATGCCTGGACAGGGTGGGGTGGGAGAATGCCAAATAGAAATAGTTGCTTCCAGTTCCATGGGGTCAGGCACAAAAGGCTGAGGTTTCAGAGAGGGAGTGATAAAGGCCACGGGAGAAATACAGACTGGCAGGGATCAGATGGCCTTAGCCAGGTGCCAGGAAGAAAAGGCCTGTATTTTCTACCTGTGTCTGCTTTGGCTTTGCTTTATACTTTCTTTCCCAAGTTTCTTGATTTATGATATTTTCCTTGCCCCACTCTGTTTAATTTTCAGGAATGATTCAGAGAAACCTGTGTTTATTATGCTTTATTGTGATTTTTTTTGTGGTATCAGGTTTGCATAAACCATAGAGATGCATAACAGTCACTGCCATGGTGCTGCACCCCTTAAAACTGCCTGGCTGTAGGAATGTAGTAGCAAATTTAAAGCCTGTAATTTGAAGAATTTTAGTAGGAGGTTAAAATCGACCATGTGTCCAATAACTATTGCTATGCAGTAGTATACGAGGATTAGAAAGGCAAGATATGTCAGCTCATGGTTTCAGGGTTGGTGTGGGGGCTGTGGCCCCTCAGCATTGAGCAGCAGGGCTGGAATCCATCAAATTTCAGTCAGGGAGCAGCATGGGAGGGACACCTGGGCCCAAGCCCAGCCAGTGCCTGCACCTCAGGGCTGGGCTGGCAAGGGCATCTCCCAGTCCTGGAAAAGTATCTTGTGGGAAATCCTCTGCCCTTCAGCTCAGGCACATCCTTTCTCCTCCCAGACTCTTCCTGGAGGCAGTGTGTGTATGCACTCCTCAGTGAGGCTGCTCCCAGCCCTGTTTTGGTGTTTTGCACACAGAGCTCTCCAGCTGCTGGTGTTTTGTTTGAGTACTTCCCCACTGTGACTCCAGTTAGAACAGTGGCATGGTCCCTCTGGTTCCTGTCCTGCTGCTTTTTACAAAACCTGAATCTGGGAGGTGAAGGAGCTGCTGTTCAAACACACAGAACAGGCTTCCTCGAATTTACATGTCATCCTGACCCCTGCAGTGTAGGGATGCCAGTATGAAATATTCCCACCTGGAAAGCAAATGTTCTTTCATCAGTGTCCCAGGGGATTTTTTTTTCCCCTGTGAACTTGTGCTAACTAACACACTGCTATTCAAAGTGAGTTTCGAGTTGGGGTGACAATTCTGCATTTATCTTCAAATGAGAGGAATGCAAGAGCTGGCAGGTGACAAAAACAGACAAGCCCCCAAATATTTTGAAAATATATCCTTTAGCATGCTGTGTATGTAACCAGGACCCTGTGGGCAGCTTATTGCCATAGACATGAGTGAAATCAGTCCATGATAAACACAAGCAGACAATTATATCAGTATTTTTCATGAGGGCAAGCCTTGAACTAGATATTGAAAGTAGCATGATAAGAAAATAATTTTTAGACTGTGTATGAACACCCCTGCATAATCAGTGTTAAATGTGTAATATTACCTAAATTACCTGGAAAAAATCTGCAATTTTTTGTTGATTTAACTATGTAAATTATGGCTCCTAAATGTCTATAGTTTTGCATATCTGTAGCCACAGGTATTGAAAAGGTCAAACCCATGTAAAATAAATCCTGTGTTAAAAATATACAGTGTAGCCAGAGTGAGACAGAACACTGTCTTTTGTTGTTTAGCCAGAGTAATTTACAATAAAATATAGAAAATAGTTATAAAAATTATTATCCTAAAAACTGAGCTTCTGCTTTCATGACGTTTCATTTATATTCTGCAAAATAATGATCTAGAATGGATTTCTATTTGTCAGTCCTATAGTAATACAGAACAAAAATTAAGATTTTTTTTTTAATATGTTTTAAGATCCTGGGGAATTTTAATAAAAAAACCATGGGCAAAATGACGCTGGAGCTTCAAGTTAGAACCGAAAAAGTTGTGCTGTAGTCTTGAAAAAATGTAATTGCGTATGGTCTGATATTTACTGGATTTGTCAATCCTTTATTACTCTAAGTGAACTCAGCCTCTCTGGTGATAACTCCACTAAATTCTGGGCGTAATGATGATACCAAGCCTTCAGCTGGCTTAATAGGTGCTCAAAGTGAAGGTAACTTTAGGGGCCCTCACACAAGAAGCAGAAACAGTAGAATGCTGTTCTCTGTCACTGCTGGCTACATAACTGAGAGGATTTTGGTTTTGTGTTGCTGACTTAAAACAAGAGTTAGAGAATTTGCCACATGATGGCACCAAAAAAAGAAGAGAAAACAATTCCTGGGGCAGCTGCATGGCAGGCTGCACAGTTGTCAGCAGCACAGATTTGGCTGCACAGTGATGGCAAATGGTGAGAGCCTGTGCAGCTGAGGTGGCTCCCACAAAGGACTCCTGTCCTGACCCTGTAACAGTATCCATAGGTTTCATAATCTTCATTTCAAATTTGTCACTCAGACTGACCAGACCACAGCCCTCCCTTCCTTTTGTTTACTTTTTTTAATGATCTGCATACAGATTTCCCAGGGTTCTTGGTTCCCCACAAGTGTGTAGACTGCTGAGAGGTGAAATTTCTCATGGCATGGCACCTGATCCTTTCTTTTTTGCCTCCCTCTTTCCACAGAGGATAAGTACGGCGAGTGGAGACGGCCGGCATTACTGCTACCCACACTTCACATGTGCAGTGGACACAGAAAACATCCGCAGAGTGTTCAACGACTGTCGAGACATCATTCAGAGGATGCACCTCCGCCAGTACGAACTCTTGTGAGGGGGATCACCGTGGAACCTGTGGTTTTAAATTCTTTGCTCCTTACTCTTTCTCTTGATACTACCCCACACAGGGTGGAAGAATATACTATAGAAATGTCAGTCTCTTCACTTTGTTTACTTTTAATTGTTTAACCTTAAAGCTGATTTGAAGGAAGTTTGGGTTATTTTCCCTTCATGCTTTTTGGGACTATTTTTGTGCTTTATTTTGACATGCCACTTCTTCGTCATTCCACTAAGCCCTTTGGCTACCTCTGTTCCCTTAGGTTTTGTTTTTTTAAAACTGAACGTGACCTGCTAAATTTTTTCCAGCGGGTTAACCTCAGTTCAGACCGGTATGTCAGCTGGATGACACTGAAGTCATACCTATCCCTCTGTGTGGGTTTCCTTTTTAACATGACATTGAAGAGTACTTGATGGGTGAAAAAAAGATTAATGCACTTTGTATCAGGTTATTAAATACTGTTGAGGAAGTAGACACACAATGTAGCAGCACCACAATATTTATTACTCTGTCACAGTTTTTAGCATTTCTGAGTTGCAGGTCAACTGATAAAGTGACCTCCTCTTTTAAGCCGTTACTGGCACAGGAAGTAGAGTAGATAATGAGAGGAACAGTGAAGACAAAGCAATTTTTCTGGGGTTTTGGAGCTAAGTGTCTCTGCACACCTCAGGCATTTGAATTACAGCTACTTTTCAGCCTGTTGCATCTAGGCAGAAAATTTACCACCCTCACTTATGTTATTTGTGCTGTCCACAAATGATCCTTTTAGTTTTGATCATTCTTGGACAACAGTCCTCTCCCTATATATATTTTTTTGTTTTACTGCTGGTTTATTATATTGTACAGACTGTAAAATGTAATATTATTTTGTACAACTTTATTGAAGAAAAATACTTGTAGAAGATCTTTGTGCCTTGATTATGGCTGTACCTGTAAAATGAGCTAAGATGTAAGTATGTTTTTGATTGCGCTGTACAGCTTGATGTCAACCTTACCTGCAGCAGTGACTGGAGGTAAGAACTTTATCTGTAGAGTTTAGGGGTTTTTTTCTGGTTTATATAAAAATGCTCTTTAGTATAAAAATTATAAATTATGCAAATTAACCACTTACCTTTCCAAGTAAGGTATTACAGTCACCGGATGTTGCAGCAAACATGCCTTTTCTCTTCTGAAGTCTCAGCTTTAAAACATTGGAATTCATTCAAGTGTCCAAATTGCAACCTGGTGTTGTTTTAATGGGAAACAAGGAATTATTTTCTTTTTCTTTTTTTTTTTTTTTTTTTGTCCTTTATATTTAGAAAATATGTTTGGTAATTCTTTGGTCATTCAAAGAACTTCACAATTGCACAGACCGATTGTGAATGTGTAAAGCACCATTATATAGAGCTCTTCAATCTTTGTACCAACAGCGGCTTTCATTGTGCAAGTAAATAGCAAGAAAGAAGATAAGAAAAAAAAAGGTGTATAAACCCTTGTGTCTGGCCTAAGAGAATTACAAGATGACATTTTTATTTCTCTTTTAATAAAGAGACACATTAGAAAATTATTTTATTTTAAATATTGTAGAATCAAAATGTGTGAATATTTCTCAAACTTGAATAATTTATGCAAATGACATTCTCAAAACAAGTTGTGGTACAGTACAATATATAAAAAGCAAGAATTGCTGTAGCAATAAGGCATGTCCTTTTTAGTAACTATAACACTGCTTTATATTTTATACATAGGTGTTTTATGTCTGTGACTATATACTTTTCCTGTGTCCAAGATAACCTGTACAAATGTCTAAAATTACAGTTGCAATAACAGAAACCTAGAGAAGTGTTAGACTACATTACTTTATAGAATGTTTTACCACACTTCGGACCATTCCCCCCCACTTCATTTTAAATTTAGGGAGACATGAAGAGCTAACACAGTCCCCACACTGACATATAAATCAGCATATTTTATTAACTTTTTAATGTATTGTTATAAGTTATAAACCCCAGTCGATCATATTTTTAAAATCAGACCACAGTCCAATTGAGAACTTGTTTCCATTTGAATATAAAAGAATCCCATTTTAGATACTATAATATGACCACTTTCTCTTCCCAGAAATCTGTATGTTCAATTTAGTCATATTTCCCAAAAAGTGAAAGGCTGGGCAGAGTAAGCTAACAGTAAATAAAATTCCCAAAATTTTCTTATTTCTCATGCCAAAGAAAGTAATAGAATGAATAGCAAGAAAGTAATTTTTTTAAAACTAGCCCCAGTCCAGGAGTTCAGGTTAGAGCTCCCAACCTCTGCAGGAACATCAGCAGGAAAACTGGTCCTGGTGTGAAGTAGTCCCTCTGTTTTTCCTGGGGTGGATGGAGAGCAGCAGTAGGTTTGTCCCACCTTCCCCCACACACTGGAGACACTGAGCTCAGATTTTATCTTTGTGGCACATCTGGTGGCCTCTGCCTCCCCACAGAGGAGCTAGTGCAGTTCAAAATATGACACTACACTAAAGTCAACAGAACTTGCGGAATGCAAAAAAAGGCACATTCCTATCCCTGGCAGTAGACTGAGGGCTGAGGCATAGGATAATGTTACTGCAGCTGTATTTGACCTTCCTTCTTGCAGGAGATCAGCTGGAGGGCCCCTCACCACACAGATCTCTGGGATGCAATAGGGCCCTCTTTTTTTAAGCTCATCATAGCACATCTTTTGAAAGCAGCAGCTTGAGGTGTCACCCTAATTTTTTTTTTTAAGCAGTTTTCAAGTGTTTCTCAGCAAACTGGATCCTCGAGCTTCTTCCCCTTGTTGTCTGGTAGATGGATAACTACAAATTATAAGTCAACTAACAATTTACTGTGTCAGGAACCAGAATATTTCTTGTCCCAAACCACAGTCCCTTACACACAACACCCTAAAAAGGTTACAGAAATCTGCATCTCTCAGTGCTGATGCATCCAGATTCTGCCTGACCCTAATAAACACAAGTATGACATTTGAAGGGCCATGCAGCAATAAAACAGAGAAACGTTTCCAGTTTGCAAGATTCAGCCTCCACCAGGGTAAGACACAAGTGCAGACAAGTGATGAGGCTATAGGATTTACATAATGTACAGTTACACTTTTAATATACATATTTGATACAAAAATTATAGCAGGAAAAGGACTCATTTGATTGTCGAATACAGTATTTTTGTACAGCATGAAACGTTCATTTCAGTTAATTATTTATCCTGTAGTAGTCATATCAGCTGTATAGGACTTCTATGGTATGTGTAAATGCAACCTGCCTTCAGACTAGCAATCAAATTAGGTCATTTGCTGGCATGAATATAGTCTGATGTTTGACTGTTCTCAGCTTTGGTATTTCAGTGACTGAATGCAGATGTCTGGCTCTTCATACTGCTTTATGCTTACTGATTAAACGCTGAGCAAAATAAAACGGTGGAGTGAGAAGCTGAACATGAGCTAGTACCAGGATCACAAGCAGAGCACCTGCTGCACAGTAGATAGTGAAGACTCTGCTCTCAAATGGAAGGAAGCATTTTTGGAGGGAGAAGTCAGTTGGTGTTATGCTGCCCTGGAAAAGAAATGAAGACTGTCACTTTGCTGTGTTACAGTGGATTCTGAATCAGGAGTGAACACCACAGCTGTCAGATCTCCAATTTCTAAATCCCTATGTTGGGTGGCAAGGGTTGGGGCCAGTTTCCTAGTACCAGTGCCTTCTCCAGGGGGCTGAAGAGTCTGTACCTTGTGGTGCTGGGCACTAACTGGAATATTCACCAACATTAGCCCAGAGGCCAATCTTCCCATCTAGCGTAAACAGAGAGCTGGGCTCCTCATCGGATTTGCCTTCAAGAGAAACCTAACTTTAGCTGCTGTAAATCCACCTGGAAGGAGCCTTTCCAGGCTAAAGTTAGGCTTTTGTGAATGTGCCCCTTCCTCCCCCAAGCCCTCCTCCTTACCCAGTACATGCTGCAAAGACACACGTTGGCTAATCCAAATTAGGAATAAGAACTTCAACAACAAAGAACTTTGTTGGGTTTTGGCTTGACTTGGTGTTTTAAATTAAAGTTTACAGCAGGTCGAGGCTGAGGAGTTAGAACTCTAGTGAAGAGGATGCAACTTCAATTAGCCAACCTCTTGTTTTGCAGTGAAGATGCACTGCCTGCCGTGTGCAGAGTGTGTGTGTAGTTTGAAGGCAGCTACTCTCAGGAACGTGGAATAAACAGAACTACTTTCAACAACAAATATTAACAGTTGCATAAAATGAATTTAAACATATGGGTTATCTGTGTATTAAGCAGCCTAAACTCAACAGCAGTAAAACATACATAAAAGATTTCCCCCTCCAAGTCACAGACTACTCTGTAAACAGATTGTAGGTTTTGCTTCTTACTCCAAGTTTCTAAGAGTTCTGTTTTATTTTTGAACTGGGGAACTAATTGATTTACCTCTAAGGATATACTGAGCACTGGAACTGCCTGCACAAGCATAACCAACACACTGTATAAAATGTGAACTGGCAATGAGGAGGCAGACTGTGGGCACGTCACAAACACTTTCACTGCATTAATGCACGTTTGAAAACCATGATCACCGTGCAAAATTTGAGGTGGATACAGTCTTGTTTTCGTAGTTGGTAAATCAGCCAAGCCAAACTGGTCTTTCTACTGTTCAGTGCACAATACTGATTATTTTTACAAGTCAATAGTTTACAGTGCACCCTCTTTCTAAGAAAATGTACCCAGATACTAATTAGGTCTTTAACAGCATTGCTTTGTACCACACAGAACATGTGGCTCCCACAGATGTACTTTATAAAGTGGATGCAGTGTACTGAGTGGGTTGGGTGGGTAGGCAATTTTTTTTTATTATTTTTTGTTTTTACAGGTAGAATCAGTTTTAAAATATAGCTGACTGCCATGTTGATTTATCTATGAAAGTTATCTGACAAAAATAAAAAAAAAATTAAAACTTACCATGATGAAACTAGGATTGTTTCTATTCCTCCAACTGAATGATGGGACACTGATTTCTGGAATTTTCCCTGCATGCAGCACTTCACAAGCACTGTGAGTGTGCCCACTTAGAACCAAACGGGGCTGAAACCACCATAAAAGCTAGAACACAAAATGGTAAAGCAGAAAAATTAAGTCACAGCTAAAAAAGAAATTTAACTTAAAACCCCATTTTTTTTCCTTTGAACAGAGTGAAATTATGCTGGTTCTCATATTCTTACAAAGCGTTTTCTGTAAACTTCTGTTTTCCAGTAAGAAATCTGTTGGTCTTGCAATATCAATCACAGCCATGTGGCCCTGATCCCAAGTACTGGACTTTTTTTTCCTTTTTTTCTTTTTCATAAAGATCAGAAGAACAAAGGCAACAGCATACTGTGGACATCACAAAGAGAAAAACTTTGGGTTTAGTAAAGCAATGCTATTTTCTTGTCTAAGGAAGAATCTTGTACTGGCAATCTGCGAGTGAAGACATTTATGCAGAAGGAAAGAAATAATGACCAGTAAGTTTTTAGGGACTACTTTAAATTTTCTTGTAGTTACTAATTCAGCAAAAGTGATGCTTTCAAAGTGTTGGAGAACTGTGGCTTCCTACCATATGTGTCATAGAGAAAGTACAGAATGCTGAAGTGGAGGTAATGGCACCATAGCAGATTTAAGAGTGCCAAGACTTAGCTGTACCTGGGAGACTTGGCAGGACCAAGGCCATGATGGTGAAGATCCCAAGGGGAGCATCTCTAACAAGCAGCCTCTCCCAGGCTTCATTAGACAGGAGCAGCTGTGCTCTCTCTGTCTCAGCCAACAGCCTTACCACAATTTTTTAATCTATTTATATCTACACCCATGTCCCCCTCTCACCTACCCACCACCACTCAAGTTCCCAGGAAATCAAACCTTTTGTGATGCCTCTTGAGACAGTACATCATACTTTTCTTTAAAGGGGATGTTTTTCTCCTCTGGAGTAGCAGAATCTTCTCCAGTGCATTCAGCATCACTTTTCCGATAGAGAGGGTAATGCTGGGAGTAATTAAAAGCAAGGATAAGTTGTTAATGATCCAACCTTCCCGGAACACTAATAAATCCACAAAAACAACACATCAATATGTTGCCTCACCCCACCTCTAACACACCTGTAAAAGGATGGGTTCTGAAGCTGGAAGCTTTTCCACATCACTGCATCTTTTGTTGGAATTATTTGGTTTCTGTGAACAAAATCAAGCCATAGAAGGGGTGAATGTAATTAAACAATAGCTAGGTTTTAAGGGGTTAGGGAGGGTGAGGTTGTTGTTGGCTTTGGTTTTTTTGTTAAGCAGTTTAGCTCAGATAATACTACCCACTGTATGAACTCCATGAATACCCATGTATGAACTCCTAACAGTTTTACTGTGGACTGGTGAAACTCCCATTCTGTACATGCTGTAAATACAGCTGCACTCCTGACTGAAGAAAGCAGCAGCAGGAGCTCTGCACCAATAAGGCAAAGAAGTTTGAGGGCAGCCCAAGGGAGACAGAGTCTGTGAAGTTTTCCATTGGGAGCTGGTTTCCTGACTGACTGCCAGCCCAGTCAGTCATGCTGCCTACTGTGCATCCAGTCAGACAATGAAAAAGGGAAGAGGAAGGAAATAAAAGGAGCAATTTGATATGATGGAAAAAAATACAATTAAAACACTACTAGGCTTTGAGGAAAGGATTGTATAGGATGAGGAAACGAGAAGATCATGCTTGAAGGTCATAAAACAATAATATCCATAAATATAAATGCAGGATTGTGTATCTGGAGTCAAAGGGAAGGTTACAGAACTTCTGCCTTTCCTTGGAATGGAGGAAATGACACTCTGTTGGCAGCACTGACAAGGAAGTTGACACCAATTAGTGCAAAGCGACACTGTTAATAGTTAAGTAAACATGGTTAAGAGGGGTATGAGGGGGAGAAAGACTTGCTAAGAAGTTGCAATGTGAATTAGAAGCAGATTTTTTTTTCAGGAGAGTCTGGTAGTATCCTGACTATGCTACAGTATCAGTATTCCCATTGTGGCAGAGGAGTCCCTAGCTGTAATCAGATCTTTAATAATCTCTTACCTGCTGGGAGCAATTCAGTTTGTGAGAAAGAGCCACAAGTTTTGCCTCTGAGGTGCGGCAGACAGCACAGCCATCACCCTCCATGGCTACACTGTTCACTAGGACAAAGCTGGAAAATACCAAGGGGTTGGGCAAAGAGAAGTGGGGAGGACAGGTAGGCATTTGTTGTTCATGCACACGTGTGGGATAAACTTCATTTTATAAAATGCCAGGTGTTCCTAAGTTGCACACAGCTCAACAAAGCAGCAGAATGTAACAGCTCCTGGAATCACCTGCTATAAATCCTCCTCTGAGTATCTGTAGCACAGACACGCCTGTGTCTGGTTGGTGCCTTGATACAGTTGTTAATTAGGTTGTGCAATGTAGCTTATGCTTCCTGCTTACACTTCAAGACTTTATCTTTTAATGGATACTTAAGTTGTACTCTAGTGGAACGTTGGAAGTTGGTCACTTCTAACAAGTCACAAACTAAATTCTGAGGGAAAGGAGAACATGCTTCTCTCCCCACACAGTTTAGACCTCAGAGACAGAATTTGAGACACAGGATTTCTGCAGAACAGCACTACATTTGGGTGACTGCCCTGAAAAAGCTTAGTTTTGTACTTTGTGGTCTTTGACACACAAAACAGGATTTTATTCTCAATAGAAGGTTTCCCTGTAGATTTCAAATCAACTTAACTTCTGCCACAAGATTCATACCCATTTAGTCACACGTTCAGCTAGAGACACATTGCCAGTTCAATTCAGTCTGTTTAAAAGATAAAAATTAGCTGAATGCCTTCACTTAAAAGATACTAGTCAATAGTAAAACAAAAATTAATTCTCTTTTAGCAAATTAAGCTGCTTTTATACCACAGACTTGTTGTAAAATAGTTTTTTAGGAATATTTCATTAATAGTGCAGCTCATTACAGTTAATGGATACCAGACATGCAATTTGAAACTGCATGCAAGAGTTCTGCTATGCTGTTTTAGCAAAGGAAACATGGAGATTTTCCTTAATAAGTATTTTTTAAACAACTGAAATACATATCTTGAGGACCCCACATCTCCATGATAAGCAACAGCTTTATACTGAGCATTCACAAAGCTCAGAGATCTTCCTAAAATAGACACAACCGTTTCCAGACCTGTTCAGAATTTTTAATTAAACATTCATAATGTGTGCTTAATTAAGGGAACCGGTGTAAACCTGTAGGTTTTGAATCTCACATTTCCACAAGTGAGTACAACCCGAGGGCACACATGCCAAACATAGAGTGGCAATGGGCCTTCCCTTCCTGAATCTGAGACTTAAAACACCTTTCCACAAACCCAGTTTTGCATTCCTTCATCAGGTTCCTGCACAGTGTCTGAAGGTAACAGGGCACACATCAGACAACTGCAGCCACGGAGACACAGCTGTGAGAACAAAGTGCACCGAGGTCTGCTCTGAGCCAAAACCAGCTTGAGCATTATTACCCCACCTTGTGGAGAAACTGCACACACGCAACTGCTGTGTTCCCCAATTCCTCAACTAAGGGTAAAGTTTCTACAGACTAAAGAAGTTATTAAAATCAATGAAACTCCTAATTTGTAAACACAGAGGGGGCTGTTTCACATTTCTTTATCCTGCTGTGTTTACAGCCATGGCTCATTACCAGCTGTAAGGAAGTATAAAGGCACACCAGAGAAATGGATTCTGACTCCACAGTACTTTTCCATTTAAAAGGAAATTGTTGTACTTTACACAGCTCTATGTATAGATTCCCATCCATATCAAACTACAGTTTTGTACAAAGTGGGGTTTAACACATCCTAAGGTAGATGATTAAAAAAAAAAAAAAAAAAGGCTCTAAGTGAAGCATTCCCCTACTATTAGGGAAAAAAATTAATTATACTCACTTTATTCCCTTCCGAGTTATCAGCTTTCCTGAAGTAAAGTTGAAAACCTTTTCAAATCGATTTACCTTGTAAGTAGTCATTCTGTGTCACAGAGCAAAAATACAGCTGAGGTAAGAAATTGCCATTGGAACTCATCTGACACAGTTGCTTTACAGTTTGCTGGCCATTCATGCAGCTTTCTGCTCCATTATCCACACAATCATTTAGGAAATTCATGGGGATGCTCTGACACCCCTTGTGTCCTCCAGCCCGTCCCATCAGTGCAAGCACCAGCAGAGTGAGGGCACTTACACTCACTCTCCTGTGCTAACAGGAGTGGAAATATGCTCAGGTGCCTTTCTGAAAAGGAGGCCCAACACAAGCAAAAGCAGCTTCAAGGATTCCATGGCAGTGCAGAAGAATCAGCTATGAACAACCCTCACATTGTTGGAGAACCATAAACCTGTTTTATGCACAGGCCTTACCCTAAATTACGACACTTTCTAATTTGATCATGATCAAAAAGTTTCCGTATAACCACAAAACAGGTCCCTCAGACCCAGCACCAGTTCCTGTGGGCATGCTGATACTTCACTCTAGGCACTTGTGTACTCCTGTCACTGACAAGACTTACTCGTAATGAAATCCGATGTCGTGATTCCCAGCAATGACCACCAGCTCCGTATAAACTGAATGCCTGAACATTTTCCGAAACCTCCTGACATCATCTGCCCAGGCCTGCAGGAAAACAAACAGAAAAATGAATTAGTGTTGTTCCACAGCATCAAAGGTTTGGTAGTGGGTTTGCATGGCAAGGTTTTGGTACTGGGAGGGGCTGCAGGGGTGGTTTCTGTGGGAGCCTCCCCTGTATCCTACAGAGCTAATGCCAGCCAGCTCCAAGATGGACCCGCCGCTGGCCAAGGCTGATATTGCCTCTGGGATAACAGAATTAGGAAGGTGGCAGAAAAGGAAACTCTGCAACTGCAGCCAGAGAGAGGAGTGAGAATTTGTGACAGGAAGAGACCTGCAGACACCAAGGTCAGTAAAGGAGACAGGTCTTTTGTATTTTCTCTCCCCAGCTGAGGAGGGAAGTGATAGGGCAGCTTTGTTGGCCACTGGGCACCCAGCCAGGGTCAGCCCATCACAAGTGTACAGAAGCTCAAACTCAGATGTTTAAATTTTGTAATACAAGATTACAATTTTATATTACAAAATAAATATAAGATATAAAATTTTTTAAGTTTTATATGAGGGCAAAACTGTCAAGGTACTTCCAAAAATGAAGGAGAATCACAACATTTCAACTCTTATCTGAAAACCTAGAAACTTCTACCAAGAAGACAACTGTAGGAGTATTAAACAAAGCCTTGCATACCTAATCTGCTTCCACTTCCTTCAAGAAATCCTCGTTTTTTGAAGTAAGAGAGCTGATGATGACATACCTGAGGTGAGCTCCATTTTCCTTCATCAAAAACATCTCCCAGAATAAAAACAATATCTGGCTGCAGTAACCATAAGGCAGTTTGGAAAGATCTCTCCATTTGCCATTCCCTGCAAGGAAAATACAGAACCCGTTACCACTGCCTTACCTCTGGATCCTCAGCTCTGAATACACAGACAGAGCTTGGAAATGAGAATGGGAAACTGGCTCTTAGACACTGAAATATGAAAATATATTATGAAATTCACATTAAACACTTAGAAATCAGGGGTAAGGACAACAGATGCATCTTACCTGGTGGGTAATTCCACCATGATACAATCAGGACCAAGACATTCAAGAAGTAATATCAGCTTGTTTATTTTTTCCTTACAATTCTAATGAATTGCTGTTTGATAGAACAATTAATTATTGTCCCATTACCTACTACTAAAAACTCTAAAAACTGAGTAGAGATTATTGAAAAAAATTAATAATTACCTTCTTAGCTTATCCAGCCAATGTCCTTTGATTTCACCAAGTAGGTGTGTATCAGCTAAAATTATGGCCTTTAGGACTGAAGCTGAAGTCTCTTGTTCACTCATGTGAGCTGCACTTTTTACATGTGGCCATCGGCATTGAAATATTACCATATAGTAAATTAAAAATTCACAAAATATTAACACTGAGCTGACAAAGCACACAAGTTTCAGCAGAAAACAGAGCCTCCTCTTCAGAGGTAGATTCTTCACAGCAGTTGAGCTAGAACCCAGCATTGCAGTGCCGGCATAAGACAATGGCTCAAGTCCTCCTCTCTTGGATGGAAACAGCTTAGGCTACTCAGAGGATCACGCTGGACTTTTTGTCAGTACAAAATCTCTGTGAAGAAAATAAGAAATAAAATATTCATTAAGTCAGCATTCCCTGTGGAAAGCTACCATGCAAGGCCTACAGTGTTAGCTTCTTGTCACCCTGAAAGGCTTGGGAATATGTAATTGACTTAAAGTGTAAAGTTCTCCTCCAGGCACACAGACGGCCAGCTGAGCACAGAACTGCGCTCACTCCCACCAGCACCAAGGAAAGCAGATTACAACCAGCCAGGATCTTGGTGCATGATGCTCTTCTAGAACTTTGCAGTGAAAACACTATGAGTGGGGGTCAAAGGTAGGTAAAGACAGAGCTTAGCTTGAGCAGCAACTGCAACAAAGAAAAAATCCATTAGGATCCATACTGAATCACTGAGGTTGGAAAAGAACCCCCAAGACTGAGTCCAAGCTTTAACCCTATGGCACTGCCAAGTCCACCATTAAACCATGTCGCCTAGGTGCCACATCCATACATCTTTTAAATACCTGCAGGGATTGTGACTCCTCCACTTCCCTGGGCAGCCTGTTCCAATACAGGACAACTCCTCCACTGAAGAAATTTTTCCTAGCATCCAATCTAAACCTCCACTGACAAACTTGTGGCCACCTTCTCTTGTCCCATCATTTATTTTTGGGAGAATAGACCAACACCCCCCTGGCTACAGCCTAATCCCAAGTACTTGTAGAGAGCAATAAGGTCTCCCCTCAGCTTTCTTTTCTCCAGGCTAAACAACTCCCAGAGGATATCTTCCGGCACAAGTAGAGAACATGACTACACCAAATCAATAGCATTACCACCTTTAATGTGGTTTGTTGTAATCTCCAAAAACCACGGACAATTCACTATCCCAGAACAAGTTTACAGGAGGTTTCCAGGAACATGGGCATAGATACACAGGTAATTAACTTATGCTGCTTCATTTCTGACAAGAGGAGAACCAGCCTCAGAAAAAATAAACTTCACTGTGCTGCAGAGAAACAGTAACTGAGCCCAAATTGGTGAGGTAACTGTATTTACTGCTTTCTGCTGCCTTGGATACCTTGTAACCTAATCAGGGACTTCACCCCTTTTGAAACTCAGTATTTTTTTCTGTTTTTCCACAGCCCTTGGAAGGAACACTTCTTCAGGGTAAGTGCCCGCAAGAAAGTATCCGAGCTGAGAGAACAGGGGCACCAGCCCTTTCACTCCAATGAAATCCCTCACTCTCCAGGTCCAGCCTCTCAGGGTCTCAGTCCAAAGGGCACTCCAGGTTTGAAAGCCCGGCTTGTGAAAGGTAAACACTGTAGCATGGTTACAGTAAAGGGACTCCAGGGGACCTAGCGAGATGCTGCTTCACAGGCTCAGGAACAACTTCCAGAGAAATCCACGATATGTGCCGCCCCCACCCAACAAGGGGACTGCAATTTTGCTTTCTACAACAGAAAAATTCTAATTTAGGACTAATATCCAGGATGTGAGCAATTACAGAACACAGTATTCAGTGATTAGCAGACCAAGTCTGAATTAGCAGATTTAGCTAATATAATATAATATAATATAATATAATATAATATAATATAATATAATATAATATAATATAATATAATATAATATAATATAATATAATATAATATAATATAATTATTTAGCTAATATAATTCACTATAGCTGTGAATATTTGGTACCTTTGAAAATTTATACTCCAAATACCAGGAAAATTGGGAGAAAATTACAAAACCCCACAAAATTACTGGATTGTTTCTAAAATCTTGGCCTCAGTTATATGCAGAACACAAAACAAAGTTAAATTGCTTCTCTGTCCTATGAACTAGCCCATTTGATTTATGTCTCATGGAAAGTGAATGCTGATACATGATTATTCTATTATGTTTCCAACCAAAACCCCTATTTGATAATAGCCACTTACTTTCAAACACAAGCTTCCTATATCAGCACTACAAAGTATTTATTTGAGACAAAGAACCATTAGCCTGCACCATGAAACATTTCTAATATGCATTATCAAACAGTAGCATGATTAATACTTAATTGCATGGAATTCAGTTCTACCTAACCTTGGTTTAGCAGGAAAAAGTCTCTGGCCGAATGTCACAATTGTGCAACATGTGGAACTACACATAAAGACTGATTAACCTGTTTAATACACATCTCACCTGCACTTTAACTAGCAAAAAGAATAACACCTTGCTTGTACATCTCACAGGGAGGCAAGATCAAAGCAGAGGTATCTGCTAACTGGTACAGCAACAAGGACAAAAAGACAGGCAAATTTTTATCCAAAGAATATTATCTACAAATGTATTTTTGTGGTTTTATCCTGAAAATTAGAAAGCAGTACTTATTTGGATTTAGACTTTGGTAGTCTGAGACAGTCCCCTCTTCCAACAAAAAACGTATTCATTTGAACAAAAAAAATGCCAGTTATTTAACTTGCATTAGCCATGTCCAGAAAATTAATAAATAAATAAATAAATGAAAAACACATCTTCAAGAGCAATCTGATACTGCCAAGTTTAAAAAAAAAAACAAAAAAAAAAACAAAAAAAAAAAAACAAAACGGGGGAAAAAAAAAAAAAACAACAAAAAAAAAACCACCAAAAACCAAACCTGCAATCAGTAGAAAATAAAAATATCTTCAAGGCAAAACTTCCATTTTCAAAAGTCACAAGCAGCAACAGACACAATCAATGCCACAGAGCCTGTCGCTTCCACATACATTCCTCCGGCGTTTCTGCTGCTAAATGTTACTATTTGGGGAGTTGTGCTGCAAACACGGAAGTTGTCAGAGATGCTCCATCTGCACCCTACACCGCCAGCATTCCTCATACTGAAAGGAAAAGCGGAAAGGGAAATAAGAAAAAAAACCCAACCCAACCTCATAGAAAGTCAGAGATGCAGATCGAGCTGAGAAATAGCTCCTACTACTGGCTGAGAGAAATCCCTGCCCACCTCGCTCTGCCACCTGCCAGCCCACGGCTGCTGCTATCCCATCCCAGCCCATCCCATCCCATCCCACCTCCGCTGGGGCTGCACAGCCGCTGCCGGCTGGAGCTGCGGCTCCGCGCGTCGCTGCACAGCGCGTTGCTGCCGCTCCCCCTCACACGGCTTATTATTCTCACTAGAGTAGATCCCTCACCAGAGCTGGGAGACCTTGGTTAGGAGGAAAGACTGAAGGATTCCTCACTATTTCTTGTTCTGCATGACATTTAAAAATCAGTACGTGGACAAGGACAATTACTGAATCATTTAACAACGGGACCAAAGTCTAAACATGCTGGAAGTGTAACTTTACACCACAACACTGGGGAGAAAGGCTCCAGTGACTGGCACAGCTTCCTTCTCCAGCACTCATGTTTATTTTGCATATTAACAAATGTTACAAATATTTTTGCACTTACAATTTTCTGTTATACGTTATATCCTCCTTATTTTCTTCCATCAAGTTTATTGGCAATGCAGACCTGCACCGCTCCTCTTCTGTTTCCCTTTTCTATCTCTTGTTCAGAACATTATCCAGCTTTAATTTACAAGTGAGCCATGAAACAAGGGAACGCAGTGGTCTATAGCCAGAGCAGGCACAAGGAGTTCTGGAGCTTTCCCTATCACTTACTGAATATGCAACTCTGAACACCCCACGTTTTGAGGCAAATTTCTTTGTTAAATTAGAGCTGCATAAAACTGTCCTAACAAACCAAGTGGGACACAAGAGTCTTAATTCTACTCCTAGTCCCATCCCTCAAGAGTTTCCATGTATTTTTACAGAGCTAAAGAAGCTGTATTGGGTTATAAGCAAGCTATGTCTTTCTAAGCAGTTTTCACTCAACTCTCCCATTACAATGTCACAAAGGTAGATTTACACCTTTCAGAAAATTATACTTCTGTAATGTAACTATGTTAATCTTTCATGGAATGTCCTTACAAACTAGTTCAGATTCAAATCTCACAAGGTTCTGCAAGCTACACTTGTAACTGGGAGTTTCTCTTTTCATTCCCAGCTCACCTTCCTGTTTTTGCCTTGTGGACTGTGACTTTCTGCACTCCCACTTTCCTTTTCAGCTCTTCAAATACCAGAGTTCTTCGAGTACATCACTCTTGAATCAATAAAGAGCTTCTGATGAATTCTTCTTTTGATGATGCAAAATGCTCTGAATACACTTTCCAATTCTGAGCACTAAATCCTTCCTTCATCAAAAATTTTTCACTTATTATTGGGATTAAAGAAAAAAATCCAAGCAGAGATTTTGCATTTTTCTTTCAAGAAACCCCTCTGCAATAATTTAATGATAGAATTAATTTCTGTTTGCATTAGCACATCCTTAGGGCTGAAATTCACACAGACTGATAAATCTACACAGACAATTTAATTTCATGTAGCTTACAGAAAAGGATAAATTGGGAAATTCTGCAAAATAAAATGATTTTATTGTATTCCCATAAACACTCACAACCAGAGTATATTCTGCAAGTGTAAAAGAGATGGATTTGAACCTCAGTTGAAGTTATGCAGATCAGAGTTTATTTAAAAGTATATAAACAAACAAAAAAAAAATCAAGGTCACAAAATACAACATTTCCAAGCATTTGTTATATTGAGATCACATTATTGAATCTATATTATCAAACTGTGGTACCACTTAAGCAATGGTAGGTTTAAATGTTGCAGTAAGTATAAAAAATATGTGGAAAATCTACCTGGCATTAAATTACCTGGTAGTTACAAATGTGCTGTAAAAGGAAGTCCATATATTACACTTATTTGTTTCAAGCACTTTTCATACTCATTGTTCAGTTTCACAGATTCCTGTACAGCGTGTTTTAAATCTTCCACCTCTTCAAAAAAATCCTAGAAAAACCCAGAAATATTCATCTGAAGTTTTTTTTCAAAGGCATTCTCAGTAAAAGCTAGTCAGCAGTTCAGTTATTCCCGAGTTCAAAGACACTTTCTACATTTTTATCAGTGTATGGCTGAGTTATGCAAACACAGCTATGGCCAGATACAGTAATCAACTACAACCTTAGGTGATAATTTAATAATTTCTTCTCTGAACACACAAGCAGTGTTCAAGTTATGTTAGAGGATGGAATACAGACTAATAATAGGAAGAATGAATTTTAAGAAGGCAAAAATATGGATTTACCACACAGCTACAAAATGACAGTCCAGTATGACAAGGGAAAAATGTCACATCCTGATCCTTTGTAAGTGAAGTCAGAAATTGTTGGGAAATACATGGACAGAAGAGTATAACCACCCAGACTTCATTTCACCAATCCTTGAATGTTCTAGCTACCAAAATAACAATGTAACTCACTATAATCATCTGAATTTGACATTCTCCTCCCTATTCTTCCAGGATTTTTTAAATGCACAGCTACATACATATAACATACAGTGACTTAAAACTACCTTAAAAAGGGAACACTGATAAAGAGCTGCAATCTCAGGTTTATGTATCTCTCTCCTGCAAGATGAAAGTCTCAGCCACACACTGTCCCTGATTCCCAAACACAGGGATCTCACACTGGCTTAATGTTCTGCAAGTTACACATCCAATGAACTATCACCCTCTTTTACTGTTACCCTGCAATTAATACCAAAATGTTATTTGGTTTGGGAGAAATGACTGTAAGGTAAGAAAAGAGATTCTTAAAAAAAAAAAAAAAAAAAAAGACAAGGAACAGGCAAAAATCACTTTAAACAATTTGTTGCTGAAAATAAAATCTTATGTCAGTACATTCAACTGCGTCTTCTACAGTTAGGTAAGATCTCATCATCTTGTTATATAACTTTAAGAATTACCAAATGTTCAGATTTTCACTTTTTACACTTATAGATCTAACAAAAAATTCAAAGCCTCTGCCCTCCCTAAACTTGTAGTTCTGTAAAAGGCATAACTTTGACATGTTTAAGTTCAAGAGAAAATAGTCTTCCTTAGCTGAGCAGCCCTTTAGGACATGAATGCTTAAAGAAGTCGTTCATTTCCATCTCTCTCAGAATGCTATACACTGGTTTTTTATGTATTTTATGTATTATGTATTTTTTGATAACAACATGTTCAGCCTAAAGAAGTTTCAGCTCAGGCAAAAAGTTAGTTTTTCAAAAATCACCTACTGTTAAGCTTGTCTTAAAATAAATTACCTTGTCTAATCCAGCTAATTCATTTTTTAGTGCTCTCCTTTCTGCAGACAACTTTCCATTTTCTTTCTTCAGCTTTTTAATCTCCTTCAACAATAGCTCTATATTCAAATGAAAAAATGTAGAGTTCAACCATTACAGTCAACCTCCCCCTCATATGAATCATATTACAGCTAAAAAGCTGCCTAGCTTTTGTGATACTAGAAAATTATAGTTCAGCTTCTTAAAGTACCTTTTTCATACAGTGATTTAATCTTAAAAACTGGTCCAGCACATTCCCAGGTACTAGGAATGATGGCAGCATCTGCCAGTTGGACAATCTGAATCTGCCAGGTTCTTAGAATGTGGGATTATTTTACTTCACAATCCACAAAACACACATCACATGCCTTTATTGCCTTTTTCTGGCTTATGAGAAGGTCACATCAGCCCTTGCTGATAGCACATTTCCTGAAAATTATGCCTACATTATATGATCTCATCCATCTCTTTTCTATGCTTTGATGTGGAAGATCACACCTTAAATTCTGAATTTAGTTATGTGAGGAAGAATGCTGAAACCAGCACTGTTCAGGCTTGTCCAATGTTTTAAGGCTAAAACCAGGTTATTCTGTATCTCAGTGTCTGAAAACCAAAGACTGGTGCAGCAAACATTATTACTAAGAGATCTGCACAGATACATCTCACTGGAATAAATACCAGCACTAAATACAGCCACAGACTCCCACCTCGGATTACAACAATGGACCAGTTTCAGAAAAAGAGAAAACAGCAAACATTTTATCACAAACAAATGCAATGTGGAATCCTAGACTACAAAATGCCATTTCTACACGACAAGGTTTTCAAAAATAAAAATAAAAAAAAAAAACATTTTAGATACTGCTGGTTGAAGAAAACCTGGAGTGGCCTCTAGATCAGAAATGAAATGCATTCTCTCTGCTGGGTGTACTGGAAGGAACATTATCAGAATTACCTGTACCATTACCTAAATATCTACTGCAACAGGACTCCTTTGCAGAAATGTCCCTGTGAGAAGCTACTCCTCCCTCTGGGGTTTGACTTTGTTTTCCAGAAACAGCACTAGTTTTCCAAGAAACCTTTTTACGTTCCAGTTTCTCAATTTTTTGCTTCTGCTCTTGAAGATTACGCTCTAGCTCATTAATTTTAATCTGTCAAGACAATTTTTTTTAAATGCATAGAAAAAAACACAGTTCAACTGAATACAACTGGAAACATATTCCAAATGCAAACCTAGAGCTTTCAACTGCTGATTGAAAAACTACATTCACCCAAAAGGTCTGAAAAGAGAAAAAAAAAAGCACAAATGAGGAAATTATACTGGTCAGCTGCAATGCTCAATCCATGCCTGAAAAGGCAACAGCCTCTTGAAACTTCTGCTCCTGGCCACACAACCCTACCTTCACTCCAGTTACAATACCAGACTCTGCACAGCAAGGCCACAGACCTTGCTACCCAGAAGAAGATTCTTTATCTTCATTTGGTTTGCCTTCTGCTGAATTGCTGAGAAAAATCAGCTCATGACACATGCAGAAAAACACCAGGGCTGGTGCAAAAGGTGCATACACAATTGGAAGGGGGGATAGGTGGATGAGTAAAGAAAAAAGCAAGGAAAGGGGAGACAGCTTTCTGCTACAGACACACCAGTGATAAAGTTCACTTTTAAAGGCAACTACAAGCTACCCTCCATTATCCCTGTCATGGAAAATTAAGTATAAAAAGTATGGTCTCATTTCACAAATGCAAGAATTACTCTTCAGTCTCCCTAAAAGCTTATGTTTGCCTGTTTGATACCAGCTCCTACAAATTCTACTTACAGTGAGATTTTTAATTGCTTCACTTTGCTCCTTGTTTATTTTGGTTTCTTTAACATAACGTTTCTGTAGCTCATTAAACATCTGAAGTAGTCTAAAACAGAAGAAATGCATAAATTGCTGTAAAACATGAAAGACAACAAAATGTGGCATCATTTATGGTAAAAGTATTAGAGATGCCCCACAGAGATCGGTTGGGCTGTAGCTGTGCTGCAGAGACTCGTAAAAGAAATATTCAAGATGGCAGTGAATGAAATGGGACTGTCAACAACAGAAGGAGAAAGCACCAGAAAATAACTGCAGAGCAAGTTAAAAGAATGGTCTGTATGGATGGCAAAGAATCCTTTTTACTCAGCCAGACTGAGGACCCTGTTGTTTTTGTCCAGCACACAAGGCCACATTCTGATTAAACCTCAGTGCAAATCACTCTTTGAGGGAAGAGAGCAGTAACAGGAGGCTGGCAGTGACTTTGCAGCATGTCACATACATCATTCCTCTCCCCCCTGGCACAACAGGAATAGCAAAAGGACACTCCTAAAGGATTTTTAAAAGTTTAAAAGCACCAATCAAGAACACATCATGAGGACACATGAGGCAGTTCCCCCCTCTATGTGTTGCACAAAACATCTCATTGCTTCCAAGTGTGTAGGTGTGAGGATATGAGTGAATGGAATCTATCTGAAAATGAGTGGGTAAAATAAATGTCAAATAAACAGATTGGGGCTGTTAACTTTCCCCCTGATGTTATTTTGCATCAAGTTCTGCTGTACTAATTTCCTACCATATTTCATAACATTCAGCCAACATGCACGAGACCCACAATTTAACTGATGGACATGAGCAGACATTTTTCCTATTTTTTTTTAGGAATTACAATAAGAGCTGCCATTCATAGTAAGTCATAACTGCACACCACAAGCAGGATGAGCAATACTGCAGCACAGCACAGCTTTGTGAAAGAACACGCAAACAGATGCTAGAAAAAAAAACTAGGTCAGGTTATCTACGTGCAATCTAACACAAGGCAGGTACAGCACTCAACTGAAAGACTAACTTGGACTTCTTCAACATGAGCACCTAACTAGGAACTCAGTTCGAGCCCAGAGCCAGTCACCCAGCCTTCCTATGTAGTTGCATAGCTTGCAGAGTCCAGCAAACTGTAAAGATATTTAAAAAAAAACCAAGATGGGTCTTCTACAGCCACCTAAAGGAAACACTAAAAACAGAGCACTTGGCCAAAGAGCAACAACAGAGGTCTGTGTAAGATCCACATTTATGTAAGTGGACAAAAAGCAGCCTTTGAAGGGATGAGCAGCCTAAAATTTTACAATTTTACAATCAAGTGATAGACGGATGAAGCAATATTTTACATAGCTTGCCTAGTTGTTAAAATGTTTCATTATATTTTTTCTTAAAGACAAAATTGTAGCTTTTGCACTAGAAAAGCAGTTAACAGAGTTTAATCCTATCACTTATTGGCAAACAACAGTAAGGAGTGGCTCAACTCTAAAATTATTAGACTGAAAAGTAGAACTGCTTCTCTACCTTATTTCGAAAACAGTACCGGCCTATAAATTTAATATGCACATAACACTGGGCAATATAAAATGAGCTAAGAAAGGTTCCACATAGAAGATATAGAAGATGAAACCACGAAATTCTAGGTTAAAAAATCTACAAAAAAGATCACATGTGTGCACAGACACACGAAGGAGGTTCCTGGGTCATTGAATTTTCTCAATGAACTACTTAAGAAAGAAATCCATTTCATTCTTTGCTCGGTGCTATTTTCAAGTTCAAGCCAAGATTTTGTAGTTATTTTTAAAATGTGAATGATTTCCCATTGTTTCAAAGGCTGAAAGCCACTTGCATAACAGCTTAAAAAAAATCAACTGACTTAACCATGAACATTTTCTACACTACAGAGAAGAATAATTCTGTGAAGAAGCAGCTTTCAAGAACTCACCTGACACTGTCACTCTCTAGAACCAGATCCTTGCTGTCTCCACCCTTATGCCATAAATGGGTTTCTGTCTGAACTTGAACACTTAATTGAAACAAACACAACAGCTTCATAAAACCTTATTTCACAAATTTAATTAGATTAAACAAAGCAAGTGAAAAAGGCCAAGTAACTTTTCAGTTTGATTTTATGGTAGAGGTTTCCAGGTAGGATAATAAACACACCACAACTTAAGCCCTGGAAGATTTTTGTGAACCGATACGTGAATCCTGGCAGGACACCCTCCAAACCACTAGCACTTCAGTTTTTCAGGTCCTTAGGTTCTAAATCTTTTAAGCAGCATCGATGCTACTCAACTTATCTTTATCTTACTATTTTTTGGTGGAAAAATAGTGTGAAAGCCTTCACAGTTTGACAGAGAGAGCGTATTGGCTAAACAGGAGTATAACTTTTTGATATTAAAACTGTTTCTTTTACTACAATAAATTTTGTACAAGATGCCCCAGACACCCTTTGTTCTTTACAGGCCGCCAGCATTTTCCACCCCACCATCCTGGTCACCCATGACTTCTTAAAATATACAAACAAGATAATGCCTAGCTCTTCTTAAGGACATGGAAACAAAAGTCTTGAAATGCTGCACTTCTTTTGATGTAAAAGAGAAACGTTTGACAATTCTTACTCTCTGCTTGTGCCACAGACATGCATTAACTGCTGCAGATGCAGTTGTTCTTGGATCTGACCCAGATTCTTTTCTAGCTCCTTATTTTTTATATGTAGTTTTTTCACCTTCTTGACTAACTGCTCATTTTCATCAGTGAGCTGAAAAGGAAGAGAGTTGAAAAATGAAAAATCAAGGAATGCTTCCAAATCAAACGTTAATTAAGCTGATAATGCTTCATATTAAAACCATCTCCCAAAATGTTTGGGTTTTTTTCACATTTTTCCTAAACCATAGAAGCATCTAAAAGGAAAATGGCAGGAGAAACAACTGGCTTCAAATTTATGAATGCTTGACCACACCAAAGCTTCTTTACAGATATCTATTAAAGGTGTTTAATATAACTTCATAATTCATTACAGAACGTTTTGCATTTTAAATAATTCACAGAGGGACAAAGCATCCAAGTTATACTCCTAAACTACAAACATCAGCTCTGCAACTAAGCTGGTGTTTATTTTTTATTTAACCTCACCAGAGAGGGTATATTTATATTTTTATATATATAAATATAAATATAAAATATATATTGTACAGTACAGTAACATAAGGCAATATATAGCTATATATATATTTTGTACATATAATATATAAAGCCATATACAAGGCAGTATATGATATATATAATACCTACAACTATGTACTTATAGTTTTAGATGTAGCATATATAACCATACAGCGGATGCATATATACATCATATATAAGTGCATGCATGTGCATGTGCATATATGTGTATATATATGTATGGACATATATCAAACTATTTTTATATATACAAATATATTTTTATATATAGTTTTATATATATTATAGTTTTATATATATATATAATTATATATATATTTATTTATTGTATATATTATAATATAATGATGTATTATAATATATACTATATAATATATACCCTATATATAATATATAGTAGTATAAATTATATATTCTATAACGTATATATGTAAAATATAGATTAGAGCAATATATATTTTTATATATTCTGTATATATCATATATATATATATTATATATATAACTATCTTGCCTTATCCTACAAGGTATTAAGTACATCCGAAGCCCTGGGCCAGCACCGAGCCCCGCGTTGCGCTGAGCTCGGTACCGAAGGGCAAAGCCGGCCCAGCCGAGCCTCCCAAGGCCTCCCGGGAGCCGGGGCCGCACTCACTTGGAGGCACCTGTGTACGACGGGCCGGGCCATGGCGAGCGCCGGGGAACGGGGCGGGACAAGCCGGGATAGGCCGGGACAAGCCGGGATAGGCCGGGACAAGCCGGGATAGGCCTCCGGGACCGGCCCCGCTGGGCCCCGGGATAGGCCGCGAGCAGTGACGCCACAGCCGAGCGACCGCGGCGCGCTCCGGAGGCCGTGCCGCCCTGCCTGCGGCCCGGGAGCGCCGCTTCTCCCTCCCCCGGGCCGACCTGCCCGAGCCTCCGCCTCCGCAGCCGGCGAGAAAACGCCCTTTTCAATTGTCATTAGTGGCCTTGGCAGGTTCAGATGGTGCGTGTCGTTCTCAGGGTGTCCTGCGCAGGGCCAGGAGTGGGACTGATGATCCTGCTGGGTCCCTTCCATCTCAGCATATTCTGTGACTTCCTGTGATTAGCAGGCGCCGACCGGCGGGGATTGAGAACTCTGCCGGCCGCAGATTGCACGGATACACCGACACACGCCAAGTGAGGGATCTCTGCAGAAGCAGGTTCTGCATCTCCCCCCATGACAACAGGTACAGGATGTGCCAGTGATATCGCCCTGGCAGGAGATAGCAGCCTGCCCGGCAATGCTGCTGCCCCCTCGGGACCAGGGGCTGCGTCCATAGAGTTGGTGGTCCTGAGGCAATGGGCACGAACTGACCTGCAGGAAGTTCCAGCTGGGTATGAGAAAGAACTTCTTAACTGTGGGGCGACCGTGCACTGGAACAGGTTACCCAGAGAGATGTAGAGTCTCCCTCACAGGAGATATTCGAGAACCATCTGGACACAATCCTGTGCCATGTGCCCTGGGATCGCCCTGCTTGAGCAGGGAGGTTGGACTAGATGCCCCGCCGTGGCCCCTTCCAACCTAAACCAGTCTGTGATTCCGTGATTTGGGTTATTTTTCTGGTATTTTTGGCAGACCAGGCTGCAGGGCACACAGGCAGGATGAAAGCACTCCACCCTCAGGACTGGACTTTGCAGATACCATACCAACAGCAGGCACTCACCAGCCACAGGAAGACCAGATATCACAGCAAGACTGACCCAAAGCAGTGATTATTGCCTGCTGGTCTTCCAAGCCTTTGTTAGTGGCAGTTTAAAACCTTTGCAGTTCCTCTCTCATTCACTAGGTCTCAAATCTAGGTCTTCTCTTGTTCTCTGCATCTCCTGTTTTTGTACAAAATCTTGCCTCACTCATTTCTTAAAGCACATCACATTTCCTTCTTTCTTCCTTTTTTTTTCTTTCCCTTTTGTATGAAATGTTGCCAGATGCCACCTGCCTCTCCATCTTCACCACATAGCCCATGTAATTGCAGTGTCTGGCAAATTTTGCATAGAACTAATCACAGACTCATAGAATGCTAAGGGTTGAAAGGGACCTTTGAAGATCATCTAGTCCCAAACCTGCTGACCTGTGCAGGGATACCTGCCACCAGACCAGGTTGCTCGGAGCCCCATCCAACCTGGCCTTAAATACTGGCCAAGGCTGGGGCATCCACAACCTCCCTGGATAACCTGTTCCAGTGCCTCACCACCCTCACAGTAAAGAACTTCTTCCTAATATCCAGCCTAAATTTCCCTCTCAGTTTGTACTCATTACTCCTTGTCCTATCACTACTGTTCCTGACAAAGAGTCCCTCTCTGGCTTCCCTGTAGGCCCCCTGGATACTGGCAGGTGGCTGTGAGGTCTGAGCAGCCCCAGCTTTTTCAGCCTGTTGTGCCTGGGAAGAGGGTGTGGATATGACAGGAGCTCATCACTGCCTACTTGTGAGTCAACAGTTCACCAAAAACATGGCAGGAGACAGGTCAGGTTAGGCTGCAAGCAGGGACTGGAAATGTAATCAGATTAAGGGAAGTGTCACAAACCTCTGGCTCCAGGGCACAACCCGGCATCTCTCCTCCTTCGCTCTCAACCCAGTCACCCATCGGTCAACTTCTTGAACTTCACACAGAGGTCACAGAGAAAGGTGAAAGCCTAATCTATATTCAGCTCAGCCTTTGCTGTGCTGAACTGAATGGACACAAGATCCCAGCTCTGAGGCTGTCACCAACTTGAGAGTCCATGTGAGGGAAGGACTTGCCTTTGGTGTTACCTGCTGTCAGGAATCCTGCCTGTGAAGACTTCTTGTATTGGTTCCATAGAAGCAGACACCCAACACTGCTAATTGCTGGAGCCTGTGATGAATCACCTTGACTCCAAATTGCCTGGCATCAGAATCGCTACTTCAATCAGCAACTGACATGGAATGAATTAGCAACAGACAGTTCATACTGTGGAAACCACAGTCGCTTCTTGGTAAAAGGACAGCTGGATGTAACTAGCTGCAGTAGCAGCAAGGAAAAAATAAACTTGGGAGGGATAGCACCAGCCAGCATGCAATGGTGCTGTAGGGAAAGGGAAATCCCATTTTCAGATGAAGTAGCAAGACCCTGAGATGCAGTTACTCTGTTTTATTCTGGTTTATCCAACACAAACAACGTCTCAGGTGAGGTCCTGAGGAGTCTGTAAAACAGGAATAAAAATTACATACAGAAGAAAATACAGCATATCAGGAGGTGCTGAAATCAGAATAATTTTAACTGACTTTGTCTTTAGTTATTGTAAAGGACAGTAGTAATTGTTTGCTGTGTCTTCCAGAGGAGAATGAACACAGAGTTACTGTCTAACAGAGTAGACATCTCTCATCCCTTCAGCTGGATGAAAGGGAAAATTTCTTGATTCCAAAGAGAAAAATACACATAGTTCTTCCTCACTATATATTTTAATAAACGCATCAGAGAATGATCAGGCATGACTTTGAATACAGGTACACCTAATGGGCACAACACAGTAACAGAGCAAGCAGACAAAAAATCCCTTCCAGGCCACTATTTAAATGAATATTGATTCAGAAGAAAACACACTCTGATAGAATAGAGATTCTGATATTTTGCAAAACTTTATAAAATTACTTCAGAAATAATTTTTTCCAGTGACAAGGAGAAGATGAAGTGTAAGAGTGCAGTGGAGAGAAATCAACACAGCTGAATCCACTGTATCCTGCATACCAGTATCTCACTGTAGACAGTACAAGTAGGATAACAGTTATTTCCTCAATACTGGGAATGTCAGTAGTCATAATCACTTTATATCACACAAGACAAGACCACTTGAATGTTAAGGAATAATACTGTACAAAGTATGTGCAGGGCTCAATAGGACTTAACATTTCTGTGGTACCCAGGTGTTTGCTTTTGGTTTGGGGTTGTTCTGGGTTTTTTAAATACTGTGGGTGTAGAAGTAAAATAAAAAGCCCAGATGGATTAATTCAGTGTTTCTGCAGAAACCAGAGCAGGCATAGAAAAGACAGCACTAGGCAGCACTCTGAGGACAACTTAGGTCAGAAACAGCAGAGAAGACAAGCCCATGGTGAGTCTTGGGTCACTTGAAAGACTGAGGGAGCTGGGCCTGTTCAGTTTCGAGATGATTGAGATGGGACCCCATCAATGTGCATGAATATTTAAAGCAGGGGTGCTTGGGATGTTCTCAGTGGTGCCAGGCAATAGGACAAGTGGCAACAGGCAGAAACTGATGCACAGGGAGTTGCACTTGGATGTGAGGAAGAACTTTACTGCGTGGGTAGCTGTGCACTGGAACAGATTTCCCAAAAAGATTGTGGAGTTCCCTCGCTGGAGATATTCACAAACCATCTGGACACAATCCTGTGCGATGTGCTCTGGGATGACCCTGGTTGAGCAGGGGGGTTGGACCAGGTGACCCACTATGGTCTCTCCCAACCTGACCCATTCTGTGATTCCCATGTGTGAAACCTGCAGACCCAGTTTCCCCAGCTCTTCTAGCAATACAACAACCGGTTCTGGGCATACTGCTGCTCTCCTGCTTACCCAGGAGTTGACAATGCAGCTATGCAGAGATTTTAAGACCCAAGTGTTTTCAAAACTCAGAAACTGTTACCAGTAGAACACAAAAAAGTTGTGAAATAGACCAATAGAGCTAAAAGGGAAACAGGAATTCCTGATTTCTGACCTAGGAAGCGAGCCATACAGTCCCCTTCTTTCCCACTTTTCCATGCCTGGAAGGGGAATTGAAGACAAAAGAGGAAGCAGACAACAGCCAGGTTCTTCTGCAGCTAGACCTGTAAAGGGTTTGTGTAAGATGCAGATTTTGTCAAACAAGCATTGATCCATCCAAATGACGCCAAACCCCCCCTACTGAAACCCTTGGGAAAAGCTACAACTGAAGCTACTGTTGGTTTAGTCTTGCACATTATGATCAAACATCTTCAAAATCACCATTGATTTTGAGAGGCTGCACTTCAAAATGTGCGTCCATTCTTCCAAATGGATAAAAAGATACTCCATTAATTTCTAAAATTGGCCCAAGGCTGGTGTATAGCACTGGACATCAGATTTTGAAAATCAAAAAGCTAATGTTAGCCTATGTGTATATAAAAAACCCCATTGTTTATGCAAATTATAAAAGACTGATGTGTACTTGATTAGGAAGCATGTTAGTTTGCCAAAGATCCTAACAATACATTATTTTTAAAAAACTTCTCAGTGGCAGTTAATGTAGGAAATGCTAGCAAGATACTTTCCACTGTAAACAGTGACAGCAGAAACATTTCCCTACACTCTTACGCAGCTCATTTCTTGAACACAAATCTTTTCTCCTTGCATTTTTAATGCATTTGCAGTTTTAATGTAGTTTGGTATGAACAAAGACACATTTCATGCTGGCTCACACAAATGAAAATGTCATTTATTCCAGCGGTGCTGAACCTCCTACTTGCTGCCAAAGAGCAAGAATGTGACCATTTCACTCTTTTTCAGCTCCATGTGCACCAAAATCATTGATTTGTCAGAAAGTATATAAGCATGGGATTGCCTGATGCAGCCCCCTACAATAACTCCCAAGTGTAGCTTTTTTTCTACATGGATTAAAGGTCAGTAGGTGTCCTTTCAACCCCCAGAGAGAGCTACCAAGCTCATCTAATTTTCCAGGAATTAAAATTTTCCTATGAAAATCTACATGCTTTTGTAAATCATGTATAAATTTTACCTGCCCCAAATTAATCTCTTTTATTCCATCCACCCACTGTGTCAGCAGTGACTTCTTCCTGAGTCTCTTTCAGGCTGGAAGATTGAAAGACTTATGTGATTTTAATGCCTGGTATGTCCTGTGGCACAATCGGGGCTGCCAGTCTCACAGACAAATGCCAGTTGAAAAATCATGGAAAAACCTTGAACAAAATGGCCAACACGGGAAAAAGGCCCTTTCCCCATCTTGTTTAGATCTTTGGTGACAGAGTAATAATCCCATTTGTGATCAGGAACCTTCCCTGAAACAGGGAGAAGCAGTCTGGCTCTCCCAAGCCTCAGCACAACCACTTTGGCTAAAAGCAAAAGTTCAGACATCAGTTTATGGACATTTCTTGCGTATCAAGAGGAAAAGCACCAAGATATGATTGGATTAAAGGTGACCATTTGCAGAACTGGAAACAAAAAAATACTTTCTTGTAATATATAAGAAAGTCAATTTAATCTTAAAGCTGATAAAACCAGAGGCAATATTTATTAAACCAAATTAGGCTACAAGCATCCCTGTCACAGCACACTGACAGAAGTTCTGTATCCCCTTCAGTGACAGAAACATCAAGTCATAACACTAGGCTGTTTTCAGTGGATAATGTTCAGTGTTTTCAGTGGATCAAAAACCAATACTGGCATGCATGTGGCAGTCTGCTGCTTCTCCCTTCAAGGCCATGGAAAAATACCATTTATTTTACATCCACAGATGTGGTCTAGGGAAAAGAGTAACAGCTTGGAACTGTATTACCTTGTAATAGAACCCCCAACAGAGAAGAAAAACATCTCTCACTGTAGAATCAAAGGCACTCACACCTCAGAAAAGTTCTTGCAGCCGTATCTCCTGGAAGGGGAAATTCTCCCAGGATGACAGAGCCAGTCTGAAAACTCCAGAAAAAAATTAAGGACACCATTTTACCAGAACTGTCTGTCGGACCTTGAAGTGAAAAAAAATTTCCTTGTTATAACCAACCCCCAGGGTAGATCTAAAGGGAGAGCCTTGCACTGCGTGTTTAAAACAGTTTGTGTGGTAGGAGGGAAATGTGGACTGTGTCTAAGCAGTGATTCCTGAGCCTTCTGGACATAGAGAAGAAAGATGGTCAGAGTATAGCTTTGCATGATAGAAAGGGAACACAAAAAATATCTCATACACCACTCAGAACAGTGCATTAATCAAGCATTATGCCATAAACGAATGATTAGCAAGAATTATGAAAAACAGTGCCAGTGCCTGATTGTCTCTGATGGAGCAAAAATGGGATCAGCACAGCTCTTCTGGGAAGTCCAGCAATAAGAAAGATCTCCTTACAATCTAACTTCCCTTCTTGTAGGCAAAAGGAAAATTTGGGCCAAACAGCCTCTTTTATCAGGTATAAAATCTCCCATTGCAACATGAGGATTACATTAAACGACAACATTGTAGCAGTTCACACAAGCAAAAAGCTGCTCATCTGGGCTACCTCTGAAAGGCAGGCTCAAACTACATGCTTTGTGAGATTCCTGATAAAAGCTCTGGGGAAAGGGACTAGAGATGGTAAACAACAATTTTATATGACTAATCCAATATAATCCTATGCTGGGTGAAAAAGCCATCTGCATGGATTCCCACTGAAGTGCACTTTAATAACAGTGCAGCAAGCCTCTGGCTGTCACACTGAGGGAATGCTCTTTCACACTCAGGCTAATAATTGCAAAAGATTTCTTCCCTTTTTTTTTTCCTCGCCCCTCTGTTTTTATTAAAGCTGTTATACACTTGTCTTCCCATTTTATTCTCTGTTAGGAGATCATCCATCAAACCCATGAAGTGACAAAGATCCACACTTGGAGGCATCTGAGGATTCCACGTCGACAGCTGGGTAGCTACAGAGAGGTCCCCCTCTCTCTGCAAAACTGCACCTATTTTAGTGCATCACTGCAGCCTGCGATTACTGTCAGAGTAGAGAATGGCAAGCTGTCTGCTGAGGCAGAATTAAACCAATTCCAGCTGCAGCAGCTTCCCCAGTGAGTGACCCTGGCTTTTGCTCCGAGCAGGCCACAGTGGGGACCCTGTGCAGCCGCGCGATGGACGCTGTGCAGCGGCTTTGGACCATAAGGGAAGGAGACTGCCACCCCCAGCTGAACCACACCTCAGTCAATTAGGGCTTCACACCCCAGGAGAGAAGGAAATCCATGACTTGGCTCCCTTTTCTCCTCTGAGGTCAGAGAGAACAGGTTTTCCCCTCCTCTGAGCATTCATTGTTTCAGGGAAGGAAGTCTGACATCCTGGCATATCTGGCTGGGGCTCAGGAGGATTGAGGCAGACAAAGCTCCCAAGAAACACTTGTATTTCAGGTTCATCAGGGTGGGCCTATTCCAAGTGGATGAGATTAAACACGTGGTGTGTGTGTAGGTTACGAAAGGCATGTGAGAGGAACTGGCTAGCGTTTGGGGTTATGAAAGATCAGAGGTTATGAAAGACCTTGGCAGTTTGGAAAGATGAGCCAAGAGTCTGATCCAGCAAGGCAGAGAGCAACCTCAACCAGCTCAGAGGTGAATGGATATTCAAAATCAGCCAGCAGGTCACATGAGGAAGTTCACACTGCCTGGGCAGGTCTAGGCTAAGGAAGGTTTGAAAAAAAATTCAGAAAAGTATTAAATAAGCAGTTATCATGGACTAGGAGAATGATAAAGAGAAATATTACCATTTAAAGGCCTTACAGGAAGCTGTATTTTTTTACAAAGTATTTTGGAAGGTGTTAAAATATATATAAATATATTATTATATATATATATATAAATATATAATAAATACTAGCTGTGGTCACTGATTTTCTAAGAAGTATTCTTTGCTGGCCTTCTAGTTCTGTTTTAAATCTACCTGCAAAAGCCACATAGCTGCAGTGAATCTGTAAAAAAAGATGGCTCATTCAGGTATTTTAGCCTCAAAAGTTCAGCCTCTGGTGACCCTATTATCATTATTCTACCACCAGAATGAAGAGAAGGTTGAGGAAATTCTACTCTCCAAATACTTATTTTCCAGACATCACTTGGAAAGAGGACATCCTCCTGCTGAGAAAAATACTGAGGGAAGCACTTCCCCCTCTTTGCAACATTACTTCTCTGTGATGGTGTGTGTAACTTTCTGTAGATACCTTCAGTGGGGGATACTTGTGCATCCTGCTTACTGCATTGTATTTCACACTGCCTGCTTTCAAAACATGCCTTAAACAGCCTTCCAAATGCCCCTGTGGCAGCCTAATAATAGCAATCTCCAGGCACTGAGGCATACGGGAAGAAACCATCTGCATTACATCAGAATAGGATCTAGCCTGTTTCAGCAATAGGTATAGAATTTTTATTGGTAGTAAATTCAGCAACTAAAATTTTGTAGTTCAAGGAAAAATACAGAAAACACTTCTGTCATGGTCTGAGATGCTTCCTAGAATGCAAAGCCATGATTAACTGTACTCTTTCTTTTTCACCAAAGTTAAAGCTGTCTACATCTCAGCAGTCCACAAATCTCATCAGGAAATATATTTACCCATCTGGCCCTGCACAGAAACTCTCTAGGGAAGGTCCTGGAAATGCCTCATGCTATGGCAGCAATAAAAGGCACAAATTTCCAAAACCTAGAGGAAACTCAGATTAAGGAAGAATCCAGACCAGTTCTGTTCTATACTAGTTCAAATTATACTCCATGTTTGTAGGAGTGCAAAACTAATCGAACATAAGAACGAAGCAGATATGCATTTGGAGGAAACAACTGACTTAGAACAACCAGTCAGCAGAAAGATTTACAAACATTTGGTGAGGATTTATTAAAAAAAATTTCATCATTTCATACTTCAACCAAACTTTTACACTTTGTGTAGTAGTCAATTCACCTTCTCAGAGTATGTTACCACTTTTTTTCTGATTCAAAATGGGGACTAAAAAATATTTCACTAAGTTTACTGACAGCCTTGCTGTCTTTGTGGCATCCACTGCCAGAGTGCAGCTTAGAAATTTAAAGAATGAAGTTGAATTCTTGTGCTGCAATCCACGAAGTTCAGTCCCTTGCTTTAGAAGGAAAAGGTCCAAGTGTTTAATTTTAAAAAGTGTCTATTCTTTTTGTGAACTGCCTGTGGCAACAGTGTCCCTCTCATCCCAAAGTCATCTGGGTCCTACAAGATAAACAAGAAAAGAAAATAGATCTAGATTTAGGGTCTGTTACATTAAGTAGAATACCTAAGTCAATTTAATTTAGCCTAGTCTCTAGGAAATTAATTAATTTTGTACTCAAGGAGAGTAAGTGGTAGTGTTATGCAATTTCCTTCATGCAAATGTGTTTGCCAATAAATCATCTCTAGTCTAGCCCTGAAAATGAAACTCTCAACCACAAAGCAGGTGCTGAAAGACAATAACAAATTTCATACAGTCTATGTACCTAATGCCTCTTTCATAAAGCTAAGCTGATGGACTTGGTCCCTGGGCTCTCTTTTTTCCCATTCAATGCCAAGTGTGCATCAGAACAAGTCATTTGGAAAAACCTCACTCTGACAGATAAAGTGTGTGTTCCCAACACTCACTCGGTGTTTTAAGCACAACAGTCTGGCTGCTCTATTGCATAAGCATGTATTCATCCTGGGCTGCCCTCCTTCTAAGAGGCGGATCCAGAATCCCTCAGCTCTGCCGGCATGGCAATTTGGCTTATACGGATTCTGGAAGAATGGGTTCTGAATTCTCTTCTTCTCATCCTTGACAAACCCAAAATGACACACGAAGACAAGGGAAAAATAGAAAGGGCTATGTATTTCCTACCACACACTTGAACTCCCAAGCACTAACAAGCTGCTGAACTTTAAAACCTGAACTTGCCCTTCCACTCCCGAGGCCGCTTTTCCCCTTTCATTCCCGGGATGGCCGATGCCTGCCACCAGCTTTCCCCCCAAAGCCCCGGCAAGGCCGACAGCCGGGCCCCCGTTCGGCGAGATGGCCCTGGGGACACGGGGGCAGCGGAGCCCCCGGGGGCCGCTCGGCCTGGGAGCGCGGCTGTTCCTCCTCATCCCGGGGAAAACAGGAGCGCCCCAGCCCCAGCCTCAGCCCCAGCCCCAGCCTCAGCCCCAGCCCCAGCCTGGCGGTCCCGGCGCCATGTCATGAGGGGCGGCCTGGCCACGGCCACGGCCATGGCGGCGCATCCTGCCCTCCGCATCCTGCCCTCCGCATCCTGCCCTCCGCATCCCGCATCCTGCCCTCCGCATCCCGCACCCTGCCCTCCGTATCCTACCCTCCGCATCCCGCATCTCGCACCCTGCCCTCCGCATCCCGCACCCTGCCCTCCGCATCCCGCCCTCTCGGCGCGGCCCCGGCGCTGCTCTCCGCGGTACCCCCGCCTCTCCCGGCCCTCCTCCGCCCCCGGGCTCACCTAATGTCAGCGCCCAGCAGCCAGCCCGCCTTCCCCACTGACCGCGGCGGCCGCCTCTCTCCGCCCCGCTGCGCTGGGCGGGGCGCTGCCGGGGCGCGCAGTGACAGCGCCGGGCGGTGTGTGCGCCCAGGGCATCCTCCTCGGCGGGCGCTCCTGGGCGGGGAGCCGGGCCCCCCGCGCCCCCCGGCCCCGCTCCGGGCAGCGCGGCCGCCGCGATGAAGCCGTGCGAGGAGGAGGAGGAAGAAGGGCGGGCGGCGGCGGGCGGCGGCGGGGACCCCTGGAAGGAGTGCGCGGAGGTGGCGGTGCAGCTGGCGCGCCGCGCCGGGCAGGTGAGAGCCGCGCCGGCCCCGGGCCGGGCCGGGCTGCCCCGCGGCCGGAGGAGCCTTCTCCCGGCGCGGTCCGAGGAGGGGCCGTGCGGGCGCTTGGCCGGTGCGCAGAGCTGGGGAGGGGGAGGAGGGCGGCGGGGCTCGGCACCCGCTCAGCCGGGCCGCCGGAGGAGCCCTCGGCCGAGGGAGGGATGGCGGCGGTGGGGCCCCATCCCGGGGGGCCCCAGACCTTGGGGGGACCCGTCCCTCGGGGGCCTCGTGCCGCGGGGCCGCTTCCCTCGAGGCCACATCCCGGGGCAGGGGGGGCCCAGCCCTCGGGGGTACTTCCCTCGGGGGTTGCATCCTTTCGGGGGGCCCCTTCCCTGGGAGGCACCAGCCCTCGGAGGTTGCATCCTTCGGAGCCAGCATTTGTTTTCCAGCAGCTTGTATAGAGAAAAATAACCGTGTCAAGGAGGTTTTCTCTTGTTAGATCTGGCAGTCTTCAGAGTGGCCGAAATTCACTTGCTAGGGACAAATAACTGTGTGGTGAAGGGCTATAGTAGCTTATTTCGGATACTTGCTTTGACAAGCAGGTTAGTCATCTCAGATATCCTGACCCCACTCTGTGCAGCAGCAGCAAAACTTCCACCAGGTCGAACAGAGCTAAGAAGTGGGATCAGCAAATTGATTGAGAAACTGGATAAAACACAAACCTCAACAATGTATATTTCTCTCATGTTTCCATTCTGCTCTATTTTGAAATGGACTTTGTACCTATACATTGTGATTTAAGAAACCCCCTTTTGTATCTTGAGTCCAAGACCCTAACTTTTCCTTAGTGTGTGTTATTAAACATAATTTTCTCCTTAGTGAAAAACAACTACACAGATGAACAGAATGCCAGAGGAGAGGAGACTTGTTTTAATAATACAGGGACTAAATGGATAATCCAAATCAGGATGACAGGTCATGCTCTCACAGACTCTCAAAACAGGAGTTTCTCCAGCACACTCATTCTGCCAGCCATTTCACAAGAGAGACTCATTACTTGCTCAAGCCTCCACACCTTATTTCTCAAAATACCAATTTGTGAAGACAGCTTTAAGCTTCCCCAGTCATTTCCCTCGTTCAGTAAATCACAGCTGAGCACCTTTTCCTGGAAGAAGTAAACATTCCATAAGACTAATCCTTGAATCCAGAATTGCAGTTTGCCATTGCTACCTTGCAAATGGCAGAAAATAGCTGATTCCTTGTCAGGCCGAATTTAAACCAGACAAGGATGTTGCTTAAGTAGGACTTTGGAAACTGGGTATTTTTTTTTTTTTCCAATTATTTTGTCATGTTAAGGAATCTTTTTTGTTACAAAAGGCACTGGAGATCCTTCTGGAAGAAAAGGTGCAGGTATGGCTCTATCTTTTATTTAAGTGTCAGTCTGCTTCCAGCTATTGCCAAAATAAGCTACAGCTAAGGACAAAAAGTGCAGTGTAACATGTGTTTGGTAGGACTGGATTTTTATTGAAAATTTATAAAAATGGGGGTTATTTGGATCACCAAAAGCAGTCGATTCCACTAGTCAAGTTCATCTTTTTCTTCTGCTTCTCTTCCCATTCGTCAGATCTTTCCACCTTCACCTCCATCCCCAGAAATCTTGCACTCTCTGTCTCCCCAGATCCAGCTCCAGTCTCCATCCCTGCGTGAAACTTTGCTGCTTCAGCCTTTCTTTTAAGGTGCTCCCTTTCTCAGGACTGTGGCAGGTTGGGAAGGGTTGGAATCATTAGAAAATGTCTACAAGAGACTTGGCCTGAAGAAAGACGTGCACTTCCAGATTTTGGATTTCTAGGAAAAGTTAACCAGTAATACAGTATTCTGGTCTCCCCTTTTGGCTTATACAGCTACTTGATTTGTATTGCATTGTCTTTCATGACTGTAGGTTCTTTCCAACAGATAGGCATCTATACCCTGGAATAGTTTCTTCTAAACTTAAAAGGTCAATAAAGAAATGATGCTTGAATATGTGTCAAAAGTGTTGTTGCCGGAGTAACCTCTATTACTGGGTTAAAATAATTGCTTTTATTGCCCATCCTGTTGTTTTGTAATTATTACTTTCATGGAATATCACAGGCTCTCATTTAATATATGTATGGCTGTTTCATAACGAGAATGGTCATGGTTTTGTAACATCTGTAATTGACCTGCTTTAAAATTCACTCTATAAGGCCATAAATAACTACACTTTTTCAAACTTCTCTTTTGGTTCTTTTTCTGTGAGTAAGCTGCTTTCTCTGTTCATGAGAGTACACCCATAGGTTTGATATGACTTTGCTCAAGAAAAGCAGTCATGACCAGTCTGTGTATCTTTGATGTTGAGAGCACTGAGCAATACTTGCACAGTTCTCTCCAATTGCAGAATTGGAAAAGCTTCACCAAAATGAGTAAACATGCATCCAGGTAAAAATAAGAGTAAGAAACTGACATTAGGACACAGTATGCTGAAGTCCAAACTTTTTCTTTCCTTTTTCTCCCATTGTTTTCATTTTTTTTTTCCTGGAAAATAATTTTATGAGACATAAGAGACCTAGCAGAATACCACTAAAAAAAAAAAAAAGAATATATAAATAAACAAATTTTTTAAAAAAGACAAAATTTTCACTGGTATTCTGAAAAGCCAAGATTTTTTTCCCCTGTTATTTGCTCCCAGGGGAAATTTTTAGGCTATTTTCTATGTAACATGGATAGATGTTTTAGCAAACCAGATTGGAATTCCCTGAATTACTGTTTTTTATCTAGACATTTGATTTTATCAGTGAGAAAATATTTCAGGACAGTATTGCAAGCAAGAAAATCCATCTTGGATCTCCCAGAAGTATATGGTGAGTGCAAGCAGTATGGCGAAATGAAATAGCTGACATGAGCACACTACTGTAGGTGGCTCTCAAGTATTGGGAGAAAAGGCATCTTGGCCCTCTGTCTTCTTCATTCTCCTTTGTTGGAATAAATTTAACCAAGGCATTGAAAAAGGAAGAGTCCAGGACTGACTGCACTGAGCCCCAGTGTCTCCGTTTCCCCTGCTCCACAGGAAATGAAGGAGGGAGCAGTGACAGCCTGGGTCTTGCTCTGTGATGTGGTCTCCATGTAATGATGTAAATACCCCTTGCTTTGCATAACCCCCCAAAAGCTCCCAAGCAGGGTATTAGGATAAGATCTGCATTAGAGGAGGGGCAGCATGGGCTAAGAGTGTTAAATGGCTCTGCTCTAAATAACCATGCTCCCAAAAATCAGTTGGTTAGAAATTGCTGAAAAATCTCTGTAATCTAGGGACAAGCCCTAGTACAGGAATAAAGTCTAGTAAAGTACATTTACAGCCAAATTACAGTATCTTGATTGCCAATCTCATTGTACAGTGGGGATAAGGTGCAATCAGCTGTTTTCATTTCATCATCCTGTAGTTCCTTTGGTTTCTGCTTATCTGCTACCTGTAACCTAGAGTGAGACTTTTATGGAACCCCATGTCCATCTGGAAAGACCAGGCAATTGCAGCAGGTATCCACAAACCTTATTGTAAGGCTTCTGCAGGAGAGGAGTTGAGTGACGCTCTCAAAATATTCTGAGGCAGCAGGCTCTAAATACTCCTTTGTAGGCAGGTGACTTTTAGGGATTTTTCCACATAAATTGAATTCTACAATGCTCTGAGCTGTTTGATAATTTTCTAAAGAATAAAAGTTTTTCATCAATTATGCAGGAAGTGTGATCCTTGTATGGGGCTATTCTGGCTTGGATTGCATACCTGTACAAGCTGGAGCAAATGCATAGGGGTCCCTTTTGTCAAGCCCTTTGTAAGTGGCAGAGAATTGGCAGAACCAGAACCGTCCATCCTGTGTGCTGTGGATGAGTCCCCACAGCTGTGGTGCCCATTTGTGGCTGGTGACCTCAGCCCAGCATCATGACTTCTCTCCTCTTGACATATCGCTTGCACAAGAGGCGGGGAAAAGCTGCTCATTGCAGGGCTGCTAAATGCTAAATATGTGTTGTGGGCCCACAGAGGAGACGGGTGAGAGCACCATCAGCCACCACTTCATAGTGCAGGCACTCCCTTGGCTACTCCCACCTCCAAAGTGGCTGGAGTGGCCACCAGAGAAACAGACCAGGTTAGAGTTTAAAATGGTCATGAGCAACTGGGTAAAAGATCAGAAATTAAAAATACTAAATTTGAAGCTGGGATGTGCAAGGGGTTGTACTCAAACTGGAGAGATCAAGTTTTCAAGCTTGCAATGAAATCAGCTGATTGCAGAGCACGTCCACAGGAGAGAGTTTTCATCTCCATTTTTTGTTTTCCAGCAAGACTCAGGTATGAACTCACTGCCCTGGTGAGCAGTGGCACTGATTTAAATGGCTGCAAAAATCTCGATCTACTATGCAGTAAAACAAAATAGAAGTCAAGACGTGGCATTGCTTAGAAGAAATTAAAATCTTCTCTGTCAAAAGGAGAGCATTTTTCATCTATTTCACTGTCAAGTTCCAAGCAGTAAAGACAATAGGAAAGAAAGGAAGAACAAATAAAATAAAGGGTATCAGCATAGCAGGTTTTTTTAGAATACACAGCTGAGTGTGGTTGGAGTGTTTTGGATTTTGCTTTGGGCTGAAAAGGAGCCCAAGGGCCTTGCTGGAATTACACTTTCATGCTTCCATTGTAAATCCTTCAAGACAACCACACAAGGAATTGAGAGGAGTAAAAAGATAAGATGTGGTTAATATTTTGAGATACAGTAATGAACTTTAGCAAGGCCTCAAACTGAAAAGTACTGCCTGGCCTCACAAGCTCAGTAAATAGGCACAATTGATGTTTTACAGCCCACAAAGCAGAAACATTAGTCCAGATTCCTTCTATACTAGGGCAATAGTCAGCCACATCCATTACTTGTCAGAACAACTAGCACACCCTTTAAATATAGTATTTTATACTATGAAAACCAAGAGCTGAGATGACATTTGGGAGTTTCTGGCTCCCTTTCCCATGCATAATGCAGCAGAACTGTTTTATTTGGTTACCAAGTATTTCTCAATGGTTTTAAAATACTTTGATCAATGGAAATTTAGTTAAGAAACTGAAATATATAAATTTTAGACAGGACTTGTAATATTGACCCTGTTGCTGCCGGGTTTAATACCATAATTCTAAACAAATAAGTGGTGTGAAATTTTTGCTTTGTTTTGTTGTTTTGGTTTTTTTGTTAATTTCAAATAATTTATTATTTTCACTGATTAAAAAATAAGCAATCTCCTTTTTCATCCTGTCCCTTTATTTTTCTTTTTAATGAAGAAGATGGAAAAAAAAACCCAAACAGAAAGAAAATAGGGGAAAATGGAGAAAAGCTTTCATTAAATGTTTTCCCATATGTGAATTTGTACTTGAGTTTGTAACAGTAATACCCTGGAGAATCAGATAAAGACATTTCCAGAAGAGTTCCAGTTTAAATCATTGGTTTCAAATCTAGAGAAAGCTTCAATTTTTTGTTCATGTTAAATACATGGCAATTATTTAGGAGCCAGAGGGTGGTCATTTAAAGTTCCAGAAGCCCACAAAAAAACCCCAAAAAAACTATGTGTCTTTGTCTGCAAAATGGAAACCAACTATATTTGCCATATTGCATATCTTTTAAAGTAAGAGAACAGTGGGGTATTGGCCCTGTAAATAATAATAAAAAAAAAATTAAAAAAAGTAAATAAAAAGGGCTTTCCTTGAAAAATGCCAGAGCCTTGAGGCTTTTTCTTATCTTGTGTATATTTTTGGTAATTTTGTAAATCATGATGACTGCCAACATCCTTTCATTCCTTTAGCTGTATGTCCTAATCAATCCTGTTCTGAACTGTCAAGAGAGGTTTTTGCAGTGATTCAAAATGCTGCGTTCCCAAAGAATGTTCATTAGCTCAGAAGGATTTTTTGTCAAAAAATTAGAACAGCCTCTGGTAGAATTAGGCCTACAGCTGTTTTTCAGTATTAGCTATATTTTTTCAGTGAAGATATTATTTTAGTATGCACAGGCTGAATGCCCAACAAATCTGATTTATGAACTTCTGTTTCAGATTATTAGGAAAGCTCTAACAGAGGAAAAACAAGTGTCCACAAAGACATCTGCAGCAGATCTCGTGACAGAAACCGATCATTTTGTGGAAAATTTAATTATTTCTGTTCTGAAGGAGAAGTTTCCTTCCCACAGGTGAGTGTCTATAGAAACTATCAGTGACCTTTTTATGTCCTTCACGTTCTGCATATCCGATTGGTATTTAAAGGGAACTTTAAAAGTCTGTGTATCTTTCTTCTATCTCTGTATCTTTCTTACACATTAACCAATTTCTGTTGGACATTTTCATAGGACTCCTATTTTTAAAAAGTACCATTTCTTTATACTTAGTACTTTGTATTTTCTATGTGTGTCAATATATGTATTTAATAGCAATGTTTCACCTGTAGGGACATCATGGATGAAGGTTTCATGTGGATCTCCATGATGTTCAGAATACTGGTCTGTTGCCTACTGTATAAGAATTATGCTAAGGCTATCTATAAAAATGTAGCAGAAATACATGTTAGCAAAGGTCCCACCCTGCTGACCTTTCCTGTTGCCATCACACATATGCATTTGCCAGATCAGGAGAGGTAAAAATGTATTAAATGACATTTACCTTGTGTTTTATAGTAAGACCAGTGAGAAGCAGGGCTGTTTGTCATCGTCATCATTATTTGATGCCTACTCATAAACAGGCTATAAATTGCTACGTGGGGTGCAAACCCAAGGTTTTAAAAGTAGATCAGGTTGTCTATTCCTCTTGAATTATTGTGGTTGTCTTGAAAATAACAACTCAGCTCATGCACAGATTAGAGAGAGGGTTTGTATTAGTTTGCCAGGTTTGGTTTGATGCAGAGACTGCCATTGATTTCTACATTTGACATCAGTGGATAAAATTCATTTTCCTGCAGAGCCAGTGGAAGGCCTGTGTATCCCTTAAATAATGTCTGACTCCCTTCTAACTGTGGGCATCTCTGATGGGAATGAGCCTTGCATTTTAGCACTGTGCAGAAATGAACAAAGAGGAAAATTTGAAGGGCTCAGCTACTTATCTGATTGTCCAAGATGCTGCTGGGCAAAAAACCACCACCATAAGAAGTAGCAGAAAGCATATTTTGTACTATTTTATATGGCTTTCTAAATACATGCTGTTTGTGATGGCATATTGTACAGAATTATGTGTGGTTCTTGGCTGCAGTTCTCAAGAGAGTGCCAGGCTTTACAAGTCTATTATTTGTGTAATATTCCTTCTACTATTGCTGGCTGTGCTCTTCTCTCATCTCCACTCTTATGTTAGTTTTTTTTTCCTTGAGCAGTCTGGCAGAGAACATAAAACCTACACATTTCCCATAAAATGCGAATCACCAGACACACTCAGATTGGGAACAAAAGGTCAGCGTAGGCCTAAGAACTGAAAAATCCCAGATTTTATCAACTCTGTACAGTTAACTTCTGACTTTATAAGTAAATGAAGGAACTGCCATTTCTTCAAGACAATTTTGTTGGTAGGGGTTGTTGGGTTTGCCTAGAATTTGTTCAGATAATTAATGCACTTAGATTAAGCAATAGATAAAAACTAAATTTAACTAGACTAGGTTAAAACATGTGCAATGAGTAGTCTACAATAGCAGTCAGGGGCTAAATTAAAGTACAGTGAAAATATTAAAAGATCATTTATATTGTATTCAGTCTTTCCCCTAACCTGCTGTTGAAAGCAGCACTGAAGGTTTCTGTTATTTCTTTTTCTTCTAAATCATCTTGATTCTTATGTCCTATGAAACAAAAACGGACTTCAGGTGTTAGAAGAATTAAAAGGGATCTTATTAGAATCTTCCATTTGCACTGAGGCACTTATGAGTCTTGAGATACTGGAAGTGTACTCAGAAGTAAAGAGAAATAGTTGGAAAACCATTCAAAAAGTAATTCTGTCCCATGTTTCTTTTTTCTTCTCTCCTCTTGGTTAAGTGGAATGTATTATCTTCATTCATGCTTCACTCAACTTTTAATCTTTGCTCACTTTTTAGTACTCTGATGTATCCCCAGTGAGTCTTTTCTAAAGGATATTTTTTCAGATAGATCCTGAGTTGTGGGTAGGCACAGCCAGACTTCCAGTGGCTACTGGTTGCAAAAGGCTATCCCAACATTTACCCATGCTATTATTACACAAGCTGCCATCTTTTGTGTTCCTTGTGGCCTTAATTAAAGGCATTAAAATCAGGATACAGGAGTTTGAGAGGGTGACATCCAACTCTAGCTTCCCATCATTCTGTCCTCAGATCCCCATATGGGTATAGGTGAGGGACAGCCCCATCCTGTACTCAACTGGATATAATTCCTGCTGCAGATTATGGTAAGTTACAGCTTCTCTGCTGTTCCTGCAGTGAATTTCAGAGTGGCCCCATGCCATGAACAGATGTAGTCTAAGGCTTGGCTAAAATTACTAGACTCATTTTCAGTGGGAATAAACTGTAATCCAGATTTGAGCAGAGGTCAGAGGAGCTGGCAGGCTGGCATATTAAATTAACTATTTTAATGAGGTGTCTACCCCTCCCACTTCTCAAGCTGTTCCTAGAATTTATTCCAGTACTTCACACAGAGTGTTTTGCTTAGTTTGCAGGTTTTTACGGGACGCAGAGCAAGACATCTGAGGTGACCTTGCAGGACTCTCACATTTACCAGTGTTGTATAGCAGCAAGGGTTTTTTTGCTACCCATTAGCCCAGATTTTATAAAATGTGCACCTAATTTGTTCCACATCTGTTTTGGAAAAATTGCTCTTGAGCATGAAGATTTTATCAGTGGCACTGCTGTGCCCCAGCTCCAGGTTAGCATTTCTGAGCTCAGGGACTGCAGCATCACACCCCCACTGTGAGAGAAAGGAGAGGGACTGGCTCCCAATACTCAAGGGCAAATCTCTTACACAGAAATACTCCTGTCTTTAATGAGGTTCTCGTTTCACCTTTCTTTGGCTGGCAAGACAGCAGCTATAATTCAACCTCCAGCTGGGGGAACTGGCAGAGGGTTGAAGCAGAGGTATAATTAATATGGAATATGGATAATCTGAGGTGGGATGTAAGGTGCTTCACCTACAAGAAGATGAACCTCCTCTGCATTCAGCAGCACAGACAAGGCATGGTTGGGTTTGGATGCTGATTACAGGTTTTGTGAAAGCTAAAGCCAAGTGATTCAGCAACAACAAGACTAAAAAATGGAATATTTAAAGCAAGGAGCCTGCAAAGTGTTATGTTAAACTGAGAGTTTCAAACACTTGTTCAAGTCTTTCTTGTTTCTCAGTTGTGCACTAACACTTTGTCCTTCAGCTGTTTCATTTAATGGAGATAAAAATAGTAACCAACACTTCCTAATTCCATCTTCGTACCAGCTGGGGGTCTATAATGCTATCAAAATAGTCTGGTTCTATTTAGGCTGAGCATTTGGAAAATTCAAGAAGCCTCCTCCTGTGCTGTCTGCAGAACATTTTAAACTCATGGTTTCGTGTGGTGTCTGGAATCATGAGGTACAGGTTGAAGACACAAAATAAAATAGCTGCTACTCTAGTCCTAGGGATGGATTCTTTTGCAAAAGACATTCTCACTTTATTCTATCCTTTTTTTTTTTCTCTTTGTGTCTTTGAGAGAAGCTTTTTCTATTTGAGCATTTCCAGAAACTCTGAATATCACTCCCAGCTGTTCAAATGTGAAACCACCAGCAAGATTTGGTACTAGCAGTTGGATTCTACTCCTTCTGTACATATAGGGCTTTATGAAAATCTGTGAGAGTAGCACCTGCACATCTCTTACAGAAAGAGACCTTGGGCAGTTTATGGGAAAGCAGGGATAATTAAGGTCGACAGGAAATATGCCAGAACTGGATGTTCGTTTCCCAGGGAAAAAGAAGGAAAAAACTACTAAAAGAAACTGGGACAGAACAACAGAAGAGAAGATGATCTCAGATTTCATTTTGTGCCTTGTGCATCCAAACAACAAACAAACAAAAAATAATTTGTTGATTTTTTTCTGGGTCATGGGAAAAAGAAAGTCCAACTTTGTAAACCTTTTAATTTCCTGAGTCAGATTATTGTAAAAAATACAAATACCAACAAGAGTGTGAATTTTCTAAGAATGTATTATTTCCTTCTGACTTAAATTGACTGCAGAAGAGAAGCAGGTACAGTTTGCAGTTTATATTACTTACTGCAAGAGACAGACCTAGCCCATAAAATTATATTCTGCATAAAATAATATCCTTGAGTTCCAGGGATGCCAGTTCAGATCCATTTCTGCATTCATTTTCATAGCTTCCTTAATGGTATATTGGGAAAGTGTACATAAATAGAGTTATTTTTTTGACATATAAAATAGTATGCTGTAGATTCAAGAACTCTCCCTCAAAGTCTCTATGAAAGTTACCAATTCCTAAATTTAAAAAGCAGTGTGTGTGTGTTTCCATTTATACAAGAATGTTTTATTGAGAGAGGGAGAAGTTCTCTCTTAAAAACAAGAATGATGGGCTTGTACTTTCCAAGTCACGCATCTAAGCTAATGGTCTGGGATACTTGTTTTACCCTTGCACCACATGCAGGTTTATTGCAGAAGAATCCACTGCTGCAGGTTCAAAATGTGTCCTCACCGACAGTCCGACCTGGATTATTGACCCTGTTGATGGAACGTGCAACTTTGTGCACAGGTAAGTGGCCAGCGGCCTGGGAAACACATCAAAACCCAAAATGTAGCTTCTCACAGGTCCTCCCTTCCTCCTGAGGAAGAGGAACCCGGTGGGTTCGTTCCTTTGGCTCACACAAAGGAGCATCCCTTTATCTCCTGGTACCTGGTGGGCTGCATTGGGGGGAGGCTGTGTTCGTGCCATTCCCTGAGGGTGAGCTGGCGTTTCTGCCCTTGGCTCACGGCCCTTGGCTCGCTCGCACCCACGGCACGTTAGGGTGCGGGGCCTCGAGCGGCGCCGCAGGAACAAGGCCGTGCTGTGAGGGCGCTTGGCCCAGCGCCTCGTGCGGGTTCTACACGTTCCTTCCAGGAGCGCCGTGCGCCCCGCGTCAGACACGGGCGCCTCGTTCTTGCTGGGAAGTGTGGCCACTGCGTGTGTCAGAACTGAGCTGCACGGAGATACTGGTGTTGGATTTCTAAGGCACCGCCACAGAACGAAATCGTGGGGTCATTGCTGCAAAAATTAACTTTTAATTCACCATTCAAGTGTGAGGCATTGTAAACTAATGGCCGTTCATAATATTTCTGAATAGAAACCCTGCCTTATAGTTAGCGGCTTAAAGTAACCACAACTTTCATAAAGCAAAAAATAATAATTTCCTTGACTTTTGGTGCAATTACACAGAATTCCAGGGGAGATGGGGGATGCCACGTAGTGATGTTTCATACAATTAAGTGAAATTTCCTCTTGCTAGCAGTATTTTCTGGACTGTGAAAGTTCTTTCTGAAATGTATTTTTAAGAAATTAATTTATTTCATTGTTTAAAATGTAATAATTATACAGTAGTCAAACAGACCAAATTAAATACATGATCATCATTTTGAAAAAGGAGAGCATAGAGGAACTGGTTTCTTTTTATTGTGGTGTCAGCAGCAAGGTATCTCCATGCTACTTAATTGCTATCTCAGATGCACACCTTGAACAAAATGTGCTCTTAAAACCACTGACTTGTTGTAACATCAGTGCTTTTACACTGGATAATTCAATTACACTAAAGCAAAAACCAGCCCTAAATATACTATGTGTTCATTGTAAAAATGGTGATGTCTTCCTGAGTTTATTTCTTGCCTTCTCCAATATTAACTTACATTTTAAAAGGAATTGACAAAGTTAAAGAGGCTGACAAAAGAGAAATAGTATAATGTCAAGTGCATTTTGACAAGTAAACTCACAGGGCTCCATGTGGGGCTTTGTTGCCTAAGGGGGTTGCTTAAGGAGTAAGTTGAGAGATTTTTCATCAGTACTACTTCATTTCTTATTTTTCACAGATTTCCAACAGTGGCAGTGAGCATTGGATTTGCTGTTAACAAAGAGGTATGAAATATGTTCTTTAGGATGGGCACCTGAAAGCTGGCTAGAAGTCTCAAAACCATGTGGGAACTTTTAATAAAAAAAAAATTAAAAAAAAAAATCAATCACTAATCAGGTTTTCCTATGCTTTTTAAATGCATCTGATCGTATTCTAATAATTTAAAATCATAGTCCTGCAAAACTTACTTATGCAAACTGGCAATTTAAAGAGAATTCTCTGAATAATTGTAAGTATTACGGGGTTTATTTGGAGAAAAAGGAAGTGCTGGTATGAGCAAGGTTTAGTTAGACAAAACCATAAGTTCAATTTAGTGATGCCTTTTCATAATTTAAACACATATCCCAGTGCTCCTGTGTTATTATTATTGCCTCTTTCCTGCTAGCAGTATCTGTGAAAGCTAACTCCTGCAAGGAGCCAATGTAGAACTGATTTTATGGAGAGTGCAAAATTATGGACCTAGTTCATTCAATCTGCATTTGTATTTTTCTTAATGCAGTAAAATAGTTATATATTTACCACATGAGAGCTTGATTATGGTGAGGGTGGGAAGGTACCTAGCCTTCCAATGTGCCATTTTGTGTTTCCTAGCTATACTCATTTGTGCTAGTGCCTTTTCTCCAGATGTTGCTGGTTTACAGTTAGATATATATCTATGGAATAACTAGTTACTCTAGTTGCCAATGAATGTGCCTCTTTCAGCCTAATTCCACAATCTTAAATATATGTACAGCTTTAAGCAAAGCCAGCAAGAATTCAGTAACAACCAAGTTTTCAGATGTGCTAGTACCTCTTACTGATTTAAACAGAATAATGTTGTGTAGTTGTCTGGTTAGACATTTCAAACATGGAAACTGAGAGAAACACTTCCATGCTTTTCTGAAATTTATGCATTGCCAAAGGTCCTTTTGAACACTACATTTTATTACCAGACAGCTTTCTCTAATATTTATGTTTTCTCGAACACCATCATGATTTTGATGCTGCATATTTTGGGTTATGTAAACTAAACAAAGCTGAAACAAAAGTAAAGAATTATGTTAAATCTCCCAAATAGGACAAGCAGAAAAAAGGGTAAACTGAAAAGAAGCCAAAGTACACACAAGGGAGCTGGCCTGATTATAAGCCTTGAAGAAATTCCTGCAGATGTCTTTAGGGAAAGAGTCTATTAATAGTGTGTTCTTCAAAAAAACCCCTTGGTTTAGATGGGACCTCAGGGTAGGGAGCCAGGACAGTCTATTACCTTTGAATTGTCTCTGATGAACACCAAGTGCAGCAGGAGAAGATTTGAAGTCTAAAACATCTGAGGTGTTTTCTTGACATTGTGGCCAACTTCTGACACCTTGGGCAAGTCACTTAATTTTTGTATACCCTTAAATTAAACAATGCTAATATAACTCATCTAGGAGCTATTTTCAGAGTTGACCCTTGAAGTTTGTAAAGTGCTTTAAAGTCTTTTGGTGGAGCCTATTGAAGTAATAACAATTTTAAATACAATAATAAGGGTCTGAGTGTGACCCTCTTTTCATTGGTAAACAGAATCTCCCTACAAAAATTCCACTGTTGCACATTCTTAAGCTTTTATTGAGGGTATTTCTGTCCCAGCTCCTTCTCTTGGAGTCCTGTGACTTCGAGAGACCCTCACAAAAGGATTTTGCAGAGAAAGATTTGAAGAAGTGACTAGAGTGTACTGCTTTGATTGAAAAGGCAGGCAAATTCAGTGCACCACAAAAGCTGAGGTGCCTATAAAAGCGTGCACTGTTAATAAAGAGTGGGCCATGACTCCTGAGTTTGGATGCCTGACTGATCCTGGGGCCTCAAATCTTTGTGGTCCAGCTGAAGTCAGTGGGGTTGCTTCAAGGAGTAACTGCTCACCAGTGAAAGCAAAGCATTCAGAGTCTTGCCTCAGAGGTCTTGCATATTTTCAGTAAAAACATTTCAATTGCTTTTGAAAACAACTCAGTGTTTAATCCATTCTAATGTGAACAGAACCAAACTGTGAGTAAGAATTTAGAGGATCAGGAACACATTGCATTAACTTCTCTCTATAAACTGAATTTTATATGACCTATATCTCACAGTAATAGTAAAATTATTCCAGTTTTTTAGCATCAGTGTAATTTTTATTATGTGTACCAATTAAAATATTGCTGATCTTTTTGCCATTAGTAGTTGTTTATATTTATGATGAGTAATTTGAGTTGCATTCATTTCTTTCCTTTTCAAAATCTTAAAGCTTGAATTTGGTGTAATTTACCACTGCACTGAAGAACGATTATACACTGGTAGAAGAGGTCAAGGGGCATTTTGTAATGACAAAAGGCTTCAGGTATCAAAAGAGACAGGTTGGTCTAGATTTTGTTAGAACTCTAAAAGGAATATATTAATTTTGTTTCAGAGTTGTTGCAAATCATCATTAGGATAATGAACATCATTATCCTGATGGAAAGTATTTCACCTGCATGATAATTTTGTTGTTTTGTGTTTGTTTTCTTCTGAAAAATCACTTTCCTCCTTTTCTTTTTAAAATATACATCTGAATATGAACTGTTTAAATAATCCTAAATTATTTTGCTTCACAACCATTGTTTAAAATAAGGAAGAATGTGTAGATTCACCAGTTTCATTCCAGCTGAGCACTGGCATAACTTTTTTATAAGCAAGATGCAATGGGAATGGTGAATTGAATTCAGAGTAGTATTGTGGATGCTGTTCACTTCTTTTCCAATGAACTTGTACGTCACAGAGTGTTTGATGTCTGTAGGCAAATGTGCTAACAGTGTATTAAAGGATGCATGCTTCATTAGGGGTTCTATAACAGCTTGCTCTGGTGTGTGAGGTATGTTTCAATGTACAAATAGCCAGCGACATTTTGCCAATGCTTGAATGGAATTGTTTTATCAGTAAACCAAGTCATAGATCTGTCTGTTTACCTAACGATTATAGACAACAATAATTTGGTATTATTTAGAGAAGTTTTCTTTTAGTCAATCAAAATGCAGAGGAGAGCACAGCACTCAGTTGTAAGTAGAAGCAGACATGTGCCAAAAATCTGTACCACTGCACACATGAGGTGGTAAAAATTTCACCCCAAAGGGAGATTTAATGAGCTCAAAACACAGTAAATTCAAGCAATTTGACATACAGATTTCTTTAGTGGCTGAAGCAAATCCCTGCATCAAAATTTCACCTAAAATTTGGGAAGTTTGGCTATTCATCTAAGTTAATAGTGATCTGGGGCCTACATATTTGAAAAGACAGACTGTAAAGTCATTGTGAATCTTAAATCCCTAAGATTTTGATCAGTGATTATACATCACGTTTTTATCAGTGCTCAAATATGTCATATTCCAAAGAAGCCCATACTGGCAGAGACTACTAGGAAGACCTGGGGGCACTCCCAGTTGGACTGCATGAACCACTGTGGAAATGGCTTCACATGCTTTTGCAGTCAGAGAGTTCTGGTTCCCAGCTGAGCAATGAACAAATTTGGCACATGTCACTTCTGTCTTCCTTTCTCTAGACATCCAGTCTATGTGGGTGTCTAGAACATTGCAAGGGAAGTAGACCTTCTGCCCTTCCAAATGCTTTGAAATTTTCTTTTGTTTTGATATACATCATTTTGTGGTGGGAAATTTTCACCAGTGAAGCTGGATCTGCTTTAATCTCACTTCTACTGATATTATGAGTGCTTTAAATCACAGTTGCTCTGTAAGGGCTGTGGCTTCAGTGAGATAAATCAACCCTGGAAGAGAGACTCGTGTTTCCCTCTACCTGCCAATGGAACTGAAGTGATCATGACGTGTTTGAGATCTAAACTCTCATGTCACTTGCTGCCATTTGTTTTCAGGAAATGTGGTTGTTGTATGATGTTGATCTACACTTATACATTCATAGTTCAGATTTAATAATCTGAAATCACAGCTCAGGCAAACCCATTTTTGTAGACATTTGGTATGGGAGTCCACCATGGACAACTCAGGCAGTTATGATACATTTAAATGAAGGATCCATCTTCCCTGTTATCTTGAGTGATACTTTCTTCTCATGCTTAGATTCATGTCAGGCCTTACATGTGCTAATACTGTAAATGTATTTTCTTTTTTTAATCTTCTGTGTTCAATAGAACTGATCTTTTCCTCTTTATCCACATCACCGTTAAATCTTTTCTATCAAGCCTGCCTTTTTTTTTTTTTTTTTTTTTTTTTTTACCTCTATCAGACTGAGGAATAGTCAGTAAATTTTATCTCATATCTTGAAATCCCAAAATCTCATAGTGTCTTGTGATCAGTCAGCTCCTTTTTCTAAGCAGAGACCTCCCTCTTAGTTGCCTTAGTCTGTTCATCCAATTTCCAGCTATAGCCTTGAGGAAAATTGAGGAGATCTGTCTCTGCATTAGAAGTATTTTTAGTAACTCAAAAGAATAACTGTCCCAGTCACAACCTAACCATGACTGGCATGGTGTGCATACTTGGTGTATTTCAGCAATGAGATGGGCATTAAATGTTCTCTGATTATAAATTGGGTCTGTTATGGCAAATAATCTAAGGCAGATTACTTTCACCATCCAGAATTTTTAGTAGTGGCTAAGCAACAAATACCCTAGAGCGCGCCTGGATTGGTGTTTTTCTGTTTTAAAACAATAAGTTAAAAAGAAGCAGTTGAATCCATGTTCCTACAGTTGATGTTTGTGACACCCCGTAACTTTTAATCTAATTACGTATCTGTTACTCACCAACCATTATACCACATTGCTTGAATCCACAAGGTTCATCTGCAATACTAAATTCTTTGGTAGCTTGTTTAATTAAATGATGCCTCACTCCAGCCTAATTTGCTTTTGAAAACCTCCTTGCTCCTTGTGCAGAGAACTTTCAGCTTATGCAGGTAGCTGTAAGAACCAGGTAGAGGTTTCCTACCTGAATGAATGCCTCCTACCCTTCAGCCCAGAGTAGGAGGTGACACCTAGCAGTGGACACAGCCCAGTCATTGAGTTCTCAACCACTAAACCTTTGAGTTTTGTCATCCCTTTAACTCCTCTGAGTTCACCTGGCACAGCAGGAGCAGGGACACTTGGAATATGATCAACCATCTCCACCTACATTGGCACACGCTTGTTATAGCCTGGCAGTATTCAGATCTCACATGAGGACTGCTTCAACACCTCTCAAGTCACTGTGAGTCTCTCCTTTGACTCTACACAAGGCTGGTATCTCCATCTGCTCTAGGACAGCATTGCCTTTGCTGAACACAAGACAAATAGAACATTTACAGATTATTATTATTATTAAAAATACTGCTTTAATTTGTCATAAGAAGGTTTTTTTTCTCAGTCATAAGATGTCTTCAGTCTTTGAAATGCCAGAATGAGCTATTACTAGGTGACTGGTGATTTAGAGAGAAACTTTTCTTTCCTCTTTCTGGGTTCCCAAATGTTTATAATTGGTTAACAAACTATATTAAAATTTCCTATTCAAAAACCATCCTGTTTTCAAATATCAATAGATTAACATCATTAGCAGTTGCTAGATTTCTGGATAATTTTTAGTTGACTGCTAGTATTAGTGAATTTGCCAAAAGGCAACTGGTCAATGAAATAAAACAATGTGTGGAAAGAGAAGGAATGTAAGAATGCATTCTTGGTTTTAATCCTCCTGTTTTGTTTTAAGTGTGTTTAGAACAGACCATTTGATAGGAGAAACCTAGTCTTGAATTTCTATGCAAAGTTGTCACTTTATGAGAAAGTAGAAAAAGGGACGTAAAAATTATTTTTGTGTGAAAAGTCCATTAGTGTATAATTTAAAAACAAATTTGTGGAACCTACCTGGAAGCTGTTGAATTAATGGAAACATCTCCCTACCATTGCAGATATCTCGAAGGCCTTAATTTTAACAGAAATTGGTCCAAAACGTGACCCTGCAACATTGAAATTGTTCCTTGGTAACATTGAGAGATTGCTCAAGGCCCAAGCACATGGGTAAGCACATGTACAGCATATGTCTCACATTTGTGACCAAAAAGTCATTTCAAAAAGTAATTAAAAAAAAAAAAAAATACTCCAACAAGTGTGTTGTATACATAGGCTGAAGTCAAAAGCATTTTCTTCTTTGTGTTGCTGTGGGGTGTAGGGTCCGTGTCATTGGGAGCTCGACACTGGCCCTGTGCCACTTGGCGTCCGGCGCTGCAGACGCCTATTACCAGTTTGGGTTGCACTGCTGGGACCTGGCAGCGGCCACTGTCATCATCAGAGAGGCAGGTGGCACTGTGATAGACACTTCAGGTGAGCAAAATGCCCTTGAATTTCCACTGACTGTTGGGGGACTGAGTGAGTGGCTACCTCAGCCCAGTGCCGCCCCTGAGGCTCTACCTCGTTTCTAGTGATATCCTGTAGAAAGGTCTGTGCTTTCCACTGGGCTCGGGCTGGTTATTCAGAACACACTGATGTAATTCCAGCAGGAGGTTTCATCACATCAAAGGTCTTCTGAGTCAAACTGTATTTCCAAGACTTTGAGTAATTCCCTTAAAGCCTTGTACTTACAGTAAGGAACTGGCCCAGGAGATTATCAGGTACACTCAGACATTCCAATTAGATTTCAGCAGAGACATCCTCCCGAGAAAGGAGGACTCTGAGGTACCACTTTGGACATACATGGCTAGAAACTACTCAGAGGGAGTAAAGGCCAGCACAATCTCCAGATTATTACTTAATTTAGATGGTGCACATCTCAAAGTAATGGTTTACTGGTGATCGGTACCTGGATACTGTGGAAAGATCTGTGGATTAAGAAGGGTATGCTGAATGAACTTCTGAATTTCTGTCCCGTTGCTAGAAGAGGGGAATATTGCATTTATTTATTGCATTTATTATTGGCTACTGAAAAAATCTAGGCATCCCCTGCTCCTCTTTCATACTTTGGCTCTGTATCTAGAATTTTATAAAATAATTTTTTGCTGGAATTTCCATGTAGGAGTTGTTGAATTGTCCTTCCCACCCCAAAAGGAGCTACATATGAAGTTGTTTTGTGTTTCTGACCCTATCTAATTACAGCATGGCTTATATTTAAGACACTTCTCATTAATCCTCTTGTCCTCAGGGGGACCTCTGGATCTTATGTCCTGCCGAGTGATTGCTGCAGGCACGAGAGAGATGGCCATGTTCATAGCTCAGGAAATACAAACTATTCACTACCGACGGGACGACGAGAATTAAATACTCGTTGTGCGGAGCTTGCCCTCCTGAACCATGTAACGTTTGCAAGATGGGTGTCTTGGAAGGGTACGTGATTTCAGCAGGATGATTTCTGTGGAGATTTTCTGTGTCAAATATTTTTTTATAAATTTATTACCATGTGGGAAGGCATAGGGAGATTTTTAGACCTCTAAGAATCGTGTTTTCTTTTTAATATGTATCTCTTTCAGCAGTATCTTTTTTATAAGATAGAATATTTTACTTGTAGCAAACTAGTCTCAAAATTAAGTGGTAATTTCATATCTGTGGGGCTGATATTTAGTCTTTTGTAACACGTAGCTAAAAAATGGAACTTTATTTTTACAGATGCAGATCTCAGGTAAATGAGCTTTAGGACTGTAGTAAAGGAGGAGTAGTTGAGATGTGTGCCTATAATAATACCCTTGTTCCACGATACTTAAGAATGCAATAAAAATGGCATTGTTGTTTCCTGACGACATCAAAAGCTCTGTATCCATATATATACACGTCTCTGTGTGTGTATATATGTGTATATATACACCTATATATAATGTATATATATATAGGTGTATATGTACACCTAGGGGTGTCCATGCATGTATACACACACATCCCCAGGGGTGTATGTGTATATATATGGATGTCCTGGATGTTTACAGCAACTTAGAGAATGCATAGAGAGAAGAAAGCTAATATTGGAAGCTGTTTTCAGGTAATGGTTTTTCTTAAGTTTCTTAGGTGATTCCAGTCGGGGCTATCCAAATGGCAAATAGCAGAGCTGACCATGGAAAGTGTTTAATTGTTTTACAAACTGTCCAGCTGGTTTTGTTTCCCTTTGTCCCTCTGCATGGGCATAAATCATACTGTCCTGTAGGCCTCTGTAAGATACTCAAACCTGCAAACAATTACTACCATAGAGTACTTATAGTTAAAACCAGGAATATTGAACTCAAGCTGAGTTATTCACAGTATTAACTATGACACACAGCAGTAGGAGGCCAGCAGAATAGAGCACAGTGTCAAAGAGCTGATTTTAGGGAAACTTCAAGCAGAGCAGCAGGATTTGGTCCCTTACAGGCAAATTATTAAAAATATGCACATAAGATACGCTTGCAAAAAATTGTAAATCACATGCCCTTCTTGCACAACATTGTAATCACACTTTTTGATCAGAAAAGTCTGTAAAATCAGTTACATAGATTTCCTAAATACACAGTTGGTGTATATCCCTGTATGTAATCCACAATTTCTATTTAGATTGTGTTTTAAATCATGAGCACAGGGAAAACACAGGTGTGTCGAGAAAAGCAGTTGCTATGAAATCACTTCTATTTTTTCATCAAAAATTTAATTAAAGGGTATCTCTTTTTTGCAATAGTGCAAATTGAATAAAGGAATGAGCCAAAAGATTTGGTTAAAAATCTAACTTTTTTTTGTACACTGCATGTGTAGAGTTTTTAAACATGTTCAGATACCTGCTTAGAAGATACAAACTAAACAATATTTTTTAAAAATAACCCTGTGTGTGTTTCTTGCAATGAAAAATGTTTTTCACTGAATATAACATGAAGTTCTGTGTGATTTCTTGATTGTTTTTCATGAGAACTACAAAACATTGACTGTGTGGGGAATATCTAAATCAAACTAAGCATTTAAAAGCTGATGGTTCTTAGCAGAAAATCAACACTTTCCATCACAGTGATCAACATTTTGTCACTGCTCCCTTTTACCCCCTCCATCTCTTTGTACCCCTGTTTGGAAAAGGAGATTGTAAGCCCTCTGGGGCAGGGACTATGGTAGTTTGGCTCTGGTTTTCACAGTGCTAATAGAATGAGATTTTGGCCCACAACTAGGCACTGAGGTGCTATAATAATAGAAATAATAAATGCTAATAGGCTCACTTGTCTCTTGTTCACTCTCCCCCCACTTCCCGAGCACAGAGGAGATCGGAGTGACAGATGCCAGGCTTGGTGGCCACGCTCTGATTCCAGGGTGCTTAGCCCTGGCAGCCGTGGGAGCAGCTGGGGCTTTACTCGGGCTTGTGCTGTGCCTGTAAGCCCTGGAAGGAAGCTTATGCTGGCAGGGAATCAAGTGTGGTGGAAGCTGAGCCCCATTTCATCCGCTCCCCCTCCTCACCCCATCCCCCCCAGTGCATGTGTGAGAAGCTGCTTCATGGCTCTGCGAGGTTTCCCAGCAGCTCAGCTCACTTGTACAAAGAAAGTCTCTGACCCAGTTAGGGCTGGTGTGCCCTGCCGTTCCCGGAGCTCGGCAAAGCGGGGAAATCTGTGCATCCACTTCAATGGCACACACCAGCGATTTGCAACACTGGGAGCCAAGCAAGGCAGGAAGGGAAAAGTGCAGAAACCCAGTCCCAAGTTCTCATTTGTGCCCAGCATGCGGTTTAGGTTTTTATTTGGACTGTAGTGCAAGTATGTTAAACTGGCCGTACGTGTGGGGAGCAACAACCCTGTCTCCCCCACCTCCTCTGCTGCCTGTGTGCCAGGACAAACATTTCTGAACCCTTCCAGGGGAGCAGATGAGTGATCTGCCTGCAAAGTACCCCAGTAAACAACAAAGGGATTGTTTTCCAGGCACACCATTTTCCCAAGCCAGTTCTGTCCCCGACCACCATGAGCGGCTGACTTCAGGCGCCGAAGTGGGTAGCAGGGGGCAAGCAGGACAGTTCCCTTCACAGATGGTGTCACAGCATCCCAGTTCAGAGTTTGCATCAAAATACAGCCTTAAAGTTATTTGACTGCAATAAACCGTACTGGAGTTTGTCCTCTCTTCCTTTTTTCTTGGTAGCCAAGTGAAACTTTGTTCAGCATGTGGCCAGCAGCTCGTCCTGTGAGTGAAAGCATTCATAGTGCAGCACATTAGCCAAAAACTTAAATCCCCCAAAATGCTGAAACATGTGGACTCTTTTTCCTGCCAGCTGTAGTAAAATGCTTCAACTGTTTTCCACTGCATACATTATGGAGTACATAATGTATCCAGGATGGAAGAAGATTTCCTCCCTGAACACTAGCACAAGAAAGATGCCTGTGCTCTGAAAAGTGAGTGCTTCCTCTGTAAGCAAATGGTGCTCAGCTTCCCAGAGCTATTCCAGCTCACATCTGCATCCCTCACCAGCTCACTGGCGGAGAACAGCTTCCAGTCTGTTGGTCTGGTCTCAAAGGGTGCTTTCTGGTAGAATAAATAGTGGAAATAGCTGTAAACTCCAGGGAAATGGTCAGTGGTTCTGCGGTGTATGTCTTGTTGAGCTTGTCAGATTTTGCAGAACAAGTCCCTGCATGTTTCAGGTGTGCTGAAGGACTGATGTTTTTCCCTTGATTATACAAGACAATCTCCTAGTACTGAAGGAAATGTGCATGTATTGGAGCACTTACCTAGGGGCCCACAGGCAGCATTCTCCATGCTTCATCTAGAATTTGGTTCCCATTGGCCACGGCTTCGATTAAAGGAATAAAAATATCACTTACCAGTAGCTGTTCTGGTGTTGGAATTATAGTTATGCTGTTCCCTCAGCAGGGTTGGATCTGTTCAATGTCTGCACAGGAGATGTGCAAGGGGGATCTCTGAATAATGAAATAAGACTTAAGCCACTATATCAAATTAACATAGACCACACCTTTTTCCTGGTACCTTCCTAGAGCTGCCAAGACTGTTTAAATTATTTTTTTCAGGACTGTATTACCAAGACTGAAAACGTACAGAAGCCAAAATTGTTGTTCCTGCAGCAGTTTCCATTTTACAGCACGTCAAAGTTAAGTCTTACATAAAACGTCTCCCCAACACTAAGGAGTGCAACAAATCAGTCACCCGCAGCAGAAGGAGGAATTTTCGTTTTCTTTTAATCCATCCAGCAGGCATGACAATAGCACTATAGGATGCTGCATTTAATATGCATGCTGTGTTCACATAGCAGAAGAGCTAATTCTATTCCAAAGAAAAATAACTGTTGACACTAACTCTGGATTTCCATGGGGTCTGCTCCTGAAGTTTTAATTTTAAAATGCATTACAATGGTGGGTTTGTACTTCTGTCCTTTTCACCCCATTATATTTGTACAGTGAATTTTAGAGTAAAATGGACAAAAGTGTGACCTTTCTCATCACAGAACAGGAAGATGCATGTTTCACAACATGAAGAAGCTGAATTCTGTATCTCAGCATACTGAATGTTACTATTTCAATGACAAAAAAAAAAATCCTGTGCAATTTCCCTTGTGTACAGCTGTGAAGGCTGTGCCTATCTACAAAAGTACCACAGTGCAGCCTGGTAACAAGGCAGCCAAAGAGACCCACTTCATACAGGTGATGTGGGAATTGTGGTCAAAAGGCTCTCTAATTGCAGTCACTTTTATTACTGAATTCCATTATATCAATTACTGAAATCCGTTATATCATACTGAATACTTCAGTACATACCCTTACAAACATCACTTAAACATTTATCATCCTCTGCACCCTTTTATGCACACTGCTACTTCATTCTCCCTACTGCACTACGCTTCTTCAGTTAGCGACTGACTTTTAGTTTTACTAAAAGCTAGTGTTTTTTAGTGGATGCTCAGGGTCTTTATAATACATCCTGTAATTATTGTAATAAAAATATATTTAAAATAATAATAATATTAAAATATTAAATTTTATAATAATTTTAATTTAAAGTATTGTTTTATAATTCATTGAAACAAACTGATTCAAAATTGAGGCCTGAGTCTTCCTGTCAACTGTTACCAGGATGAATTGGATAAATTGGTGGGAGTTGTACCTGTTTTCAGGAGAAATAAAATATCCAACATTTTTCTCATGCAGGCAGAATTTTCTATCTGGTCACAGGGAGGGAAAGCCTTCTTTCATTCAGCAATGTCTGGTTTGCAACATGGAGCATTAATCAGCTCCAAACAGGAGTATTCTTCTCCTTCAAGCACTTACTAGCAGAATCAGTGCTGATGGATATGTGACAATACAATCTGGAAAAAAAAATATTATTCCTAAACTTCATACAGTCTTATATTTTAATATTAATTTAATGCTTGGAAAATAATATTATATTTTTATATGCATATATATAGAGAGAAATATGATAGATAAAAATTGAGTATGGAATAAGTTTTTATATACAAATTAGTAATACAGAGGCTCACAGAAACCATCTTAAAATTTCTCATGTTTGTGTCTCCAGTCACCTGTCACAATCAAATTCAAAGTGTTCATCTGTGGAAAGAAAAGCATTTATTCAGAGATGTTTGCTAAGATAAAAAATTTTGCAGACACATTCTTTGCACAGAAAGATTATGGTAGGTATTAAAGAGGTCAGTAGGGAAGGGATAAACTTTATCACATTAAGCTGGAAACCTCTTAAAGTGTGAAAGGTCTGTGTCCTTTAGCAGTGCTTTTCTTTTAGCCAAAAATATGCCATGGTGGTATTTGAATTTATAGCTATTTGAGACAGCAAAACTGTATATGCAAGTGCACTGTTGCTGTATGAATGATGCAGCAAGACTTGGAAATACTGTGACATTGGTGGTCACTTACAGGACCCTGAATTGGATATATTCATGGTGGAGATACTGGTTTATTCTATTATGAAATGAATTCAAGCATTATTAGCCAGGCTAATGGAACTAAAATCGGAATTCCATCACTTTTGTTTGTGCATTGCAATAAGCACCTCTTTGTTCCCCTGAGAAACTCATATATTCTCTCTTGCCTGGAGTTGTTTAATGTGGGTCGTGTTGAGCACAACAACCAGATGATGCCAGTGAGCCAAATTTGAGGAAAATGGGGCCCAAAACTACTACTGGCACAAGGGACCACAATTCCAGTGATGTTGTGAAGCTCAGGGCAAAGTATGACTGTAACTCAGCAAAATTATCAGTTGTCTTTGTGGTGAAATAACCACCAAGTCTTCCCTGATACAAATACATACATCCATCAGATGACACATAGCCAGGATTTCTGGGGACACCAAGTGATTCTAAAGTCTTGCTTCAGGTGGTCAGCATGCCTCAGGGCCACACTTGACATTTGAGACAACAAATATTTTAAGAACTGTTCAAATGTTCATAATACATAACTATAATATATTAATATATTCATAAAATACAGTCATTATTATACACACATGTAGAAATTTAGAAATGTAATGTTGGTTTGTCCCTGCCTTGCACCTGGTGTTTACTATTGGGAAAATAGACAAGAGATGCAAAGTTAACAGAATATTAGTACTTCACATTCACTTTTCAAACATAGAAATAAATATACAAGGACTCACCAGTTTTTAGTACACCATTTCCAAAGTTTAGGAGAAAAGCATTTATAGTTCACTGGAGATTTGTTTCAGATGCACTATTTAATCTATGCATATAAGAGCGGTGGGAGGAAGAATTAGTCTTAGAAGATGCAACTGGACTTCAAAAGAGATTAAGGCTACTTAATTACACCAGCATATCCCCACTGATTTGCTAAGTCTGTAGTAAATCTGAACCTAAGTGTACATTTGGAAACTGACAAGAAACCATAAAAGTCATTATAATTCATGTAGACCTTCTAATAATTCATATAAAATTTTCTTATCTTAGACATCCTTCTGTAATTATTATATTGGAAGTTAAGAATAATTGCTTTTAAACGTTTTATACAGGCAAGGGAAAGATGGATTTTACAACTAATAACCTACCCTAAGTCAAGAAATCAAAGACCTTATTAACTCATCATATGAGCATGTGCAATTTTGAAGAATGCCCTCCACCCACTGATACCAGTTGAACTTAAGCTCTTCTCCATCATAAAGAGATTTTGTCATGAAAACATAATTTTAAAATGCAAAAATATCCACACTGCATTCCTGTCTATCTTTTGCAATGTTATGCTTTGTCCTTCAGAAACTAGCATTTCATCCTGTACCTTATACAACTTAAAGAGTTTCTTGTTATTTTTTAATGAATGCTATGAATCAATGATCACGGAAACATTAGACCAGTGTGTATGTTAGAAACATTCTAAAGTGACGCTTTCATTTTTAGGAAGAAATGTACATTAGCAATATTACTATAGTAGTAGCAAAAGAAAAAAATGAAAATCTGTGTTGTTTCATGTGTAAATAACTTTCACACTGGACTCACCTCTCAGTCTAAACAAGCTCTGTGAGCACATGGGCTCAAATGAAGCTATTTCTGCTATGAAGGCTTAGTTAGTTCCTGAAGAGACTGAGGGGGAGTAAATCTACTCAGGAGGCAGTGTAGTCAAACTTCACACCCAAAAAGGATTCTCAGATGATATAAACACAAAATGACTCATGCTAGCCATAGAAGAGTAGAATTTCATTAAAACCTGCCAATTGTGCACTGTTCCTCCCTTCTCCCCACAGACACAAGTGCAAAACCCAGAGTTTCATTATGGTTATGCCTCCTTTGAATTCCACTTCCCCTTTATTCCTGTAAGGCAGGCAGTTTATCCTAATAGCCAGCCTCACAAATTCACTGTCAGGACTTTGAGTACACTCCCAGGAGTTTAGATGGCCACATGCAAGGCAAGGTGATTTGATCTGTTTCAAAGAAAGGTCTGGAAAAAGCTACAATGAGGCTTCTCCCCAGGGGAGCTGCTTTAAAGCTGAAGCTCCCTCTTGAACCAGACACGTACAAGTCCATGGAACCTGATGGAGTGCACCTACAAGTGCAGTGGGAGCTGGCTGATGGCAGTCTGATACCACTTTTGATTGTCTTTGAAATGTTGTGATCTGGGGATGTTCTTAAGCATTGGGAAAAGGCAAATGTAACTCCTGTCTTTAAGGAGGACAAGTAGAAAGGCCCTGGGAACAACAGGTCAGCCCACTTCACCTCAGTCCCTGGGAAGATGATGGAGTAAATACTGCTGGAAACACATTAAGGACAAGGAGGTGGCTGGGAATAGTCAGCGTGGATTTATGAAAGGAAAATCATGCTTGACTGATCCAATAGCCTTCTGTGGTGTGATCTGTGCTTGGGGTTGCCCCAACTGCATGCAGAACCTTGCAGAGAAATAATTCACTGGTAAGCAGATTGTCACAGCACAGGATACGCAAGACTGAAAGGTCAGGACTGAATTTTGAAAAAGATGTAATTTCTTTCTGAATCTCATTAACCATTGAAACATCCTCAATGTAAGTGCTGTAAGTACATTTAATCTATCTTGATCCTAAGCTATGGAAATGGCCAGTACTCCTGAACTGTGGCTATCATATTGTTCCTTTTTTGCCCCTTCCTCACATACTGAAATCTCTCCACAGCCCACTCATCTAGTGCAAGCCAGCTTTCTTCCTCAAAACCTTACTCAAATTCACCATTCTCATAAAGGCTCTTAAATATACTTTCATACAAGATCCTCTCACCTGCTTATGACAGACAACTGCTCCCCACCATTGAAACAAGAAGGCAGCTGAAATACTGGGAAAGCACATTCCTCTTGTTTATAGCACATTATATTGTTTGTCTAATTAAACTATCATTTCAAATAAGGATATATTTTTATATATTCATGAAGCTGCTGCTGTAGCATTTTCAGACACCATCTGATCTGCAGCCCTGCCAGAGCGCCACGGTGATAATCCTTAGCCTGATACTATGAGGCAATGAGGAGCCAGTGGACTTCAGCCATTCCACTGAATGAAATGGAAAGATTCCACATACTGCAATAAAATAGGTAAGATCCTATGTTCCAGTGCTTCCATTCAGTGACATCATACCTTGAATATAGAAACTTTAAAAAGAAAACAAAAATCCAAACCCTCAAACAGAAATAAAATGCTTGATGCCATACATGAAAACCTGCATATCTAGCAAAGCTGACACGGCTTTTGTTGAAAAGACCAGACATTTCCTCTAACAGCAGACTGTTATCCTTGCCACAGTTTCCTTCAAGCAAGAGCTTCTCACTTATTATCTTTCCTCTGAACAGTATCATTCCTACCGACAAATTATAGGCTTTTATTATCTTCCTGTTGGCTTGAAAAAATCAAATGATTTGTTTTAAATTCAATTTCAGTTTGTGCCTCCATCAAGAACAAGAGCTCGCTCTTAACACAGAGCCGCCTGCTGACAGCCAAGTATATTCACACATTAAGTTTGAAGTATCTTTGTTTCTGGGAGAAAACAGTTCTTGTCTTTTTTTTTTTTTCTATTTATCAGTATCAAAGGGCTTTGAGGGACAGAAGTTAAAAAGCAGGTCATTAAAAACAAACATAACTAAGCAGAAGCCCTGTTGAGTTTTTAAACATTTGTAAATCTGCGCAGATTTGAGAGAGGTGCTCATTTCTGCTCGGGGCTGTATGAAGAAGTGAGTGAGGTGCATACACAAGACAGTTCCATGTCTGTTTACTTCCCTCTCAGAGCTGTGGGGAAGCAGTCTGCCAAAACTAAATGCAATTATTGATCCAGCAGCATTTGATCCCTTTCTGTCCCAGTCATCCTGAAACATCTCCCATGGCTGCATCAGGCTCTCTTGCCATCCCTCACCACCTTGCAGCTCAGGGACTGTGGAGCGATCACTTGCCCTAAATCAGGTCCTTCCCATACACAAAACCCTTTCCTGGAGACTGCCTGGCCAGCCTGGCTTGCCGACAGAGGGCAGCTCTAGATCGGGATAGGTTTCTGTTGCCAGGCTCACGGATACTCTCATCTGTGATGCCTCCTGGATGCACGCTGCCTCACCGGAGTTCCCCCATCAGTCCCAGCCAGCCGGCCAGAGAGAGAGGTCAACCCTGCTCCTCTGGCTTTGCTGGTGGGCTGCAATACACAAGTGCACAAGAGAAACACTTTAAAGCCTTGCCCTGCATCTCTCCTCGAGCTCTGAGAGAGGAATGAATGTCTGATCTCTTTGTTTAAGGCTTGTCACGCAACACACGGTCACTGCACACTTAATGCCTCTGCTCTTTTAAGAGACGGTGTGTCAGGAGGGAAAGACTAAACACAGCACCTGAGACACAGATGGATCATTAAAAGGGATCGTGGGTCTACACGTGCCCACTGTAAGAAGCAAAATGCACATTTGGCACTGACAGAAAAAGCCAGTACTGCAGAAAGGCATGTGCCATGCAGAAAAGCCAATTAGGTATGACTATAATTAATGTGTGGCAACAGGGTAAAGTGCTTCAGTTATATTAGTGGAAATATATCAGTTATATTATAACTGATATATAATAATACATCAGATATATCATATAACTGATAAATCAGTGTATCAGTTATACTTGTGGAAACAACATGAAATGCAACCAGTCTCTACAAGGTTGTCCCAGGGGCAGCAACAAGTTTTAGAACTTTAGAATGTCAGATTGGCCTGGTAAAATGTTTCTCAAAGGAGAAGCAAGCAGGCAGCATCTGGCAGATCTTAGCAGAAAGGGACAAAGTCTTCACAAGACACCTGCAGCCAAGAGCCTTTAGAATCCACTCCGAGCAGATCCAAGCTCCCAGGTCTGTAGTCAGCCCAAACATAGGACCTCTTCCAGGGGATGCAGCTTGGAAGACAGAGCACATATTTCATCTCTATCCCTCACGTCTACACTCTCCCTAAAAATTGATCTTAACTGGCATAAAATCTCTGAGTGGAAACAGGCTGAACTTTTACCTTGGATATGCTTATGGCAGCATATTGTGCGTATAAAACCATAGCCTGATCTCTCCCCCAGTAGTTCCCAAGAGTGACTACATCAGCATTACTTTCTTCTTTCTTTATAAACAAACAAAACCAACCTCAAAACATTCAAAAATTATGATTAGGCCAAAGTTTAGCTGAGGAAAATGTTGAGACAGAGGCCTTGGCTGAGTGCCCACCAAAATCAATAGGAGACTCTCCATTTACTTAATGGGCTTTGACTGAGCTCCGAGTGAAGGGGGGTTGGAAGGTGATGGAATCTGTGCTGATTACCCACTGACAAAGACGTGTTTGAAATAATCAGCTGCCATCTGTCCTTGTTTTGCTAACCCACTCAGCTGGGCCTAAACAGAAAACCCGTCAGCTGAATAGAGAATTAATTGTTGAAAGAATGATCCCTTTGCACTTCTCACCTTCTGCAAGATCTATCCCCACTGACCATGTGGGAGATTTCCCTGCATGATTACAGCAAACCACCAGGCACTGAGCCTACGGCTGTCACATACATGTGTGTGTCATGCAAGTTATAAAAATAAGTAGATTTCTTCGATCTCAAAGAGCTGCTGTAAGATTCCTGTTGTATCTGTTAGGAGGAATGGTTCAGCTGTGACCACGAGATAAGGCTGGCAGCCCTGTTACCTCTTCAATGTCTTCCAAAGTGACCAACAGCTTAATTTCTCAGGAATCATCCAGGCTTACTATCAATGCTCTAGCTTCACTATAAGTGAAAGGGTGTAATAACTTTGTGCTACAAAGTGTTGTAAGCCACACTAATTGGATTTGTTGGACAGATCATCCAATGGACAGAATGGAACCCAACAAAGCCACATCTGTGTGGGCTGGGGCCGGTGCAGGAGGCACAACCAGACCTGAGGGTGTGAGGTGACAAGGACATTGGAGCTAAGGTGGTAGAAATAAGGGGTGAAGAGTGAGACTATTCAGATCTGGGAGCTACTGGCCTCACAGCATAAACCCATTCTCCTCCTGTAGGCTGACCCACCCAGAGGCAGTGCAAATACCTGCTGGAGTCTGAGGCCTGACTGCACATCCAACAGGGATGGGTCCAGAGGCAGGCCAGCTCTTGTCAGAGAGCATTTAGCTCCTAAGTCAGGCTTAGACTCCAAATTAGGTCTGACAGGCACTTCACTTTGGGCTTGCAGCTTACCAAGAATATTTTTGTCTAGAGAGCAAAGTACCTGCTCAGAATCTAAAGTAAGTCATAGCAGTATTTTTCTCTGTCTGTTTCCATCTTAAAAATTTCCTAGTGGAGCTGCTTTGGAAATTTCACATGCACATAGATTATTGTGTAGCATTTATGAATCTAGTTCCTGTTCTTGCATGTCTTAAAAATGACTGTGCAAGCTCACAGGTGAACCCATAACAGGCAGAAACACCTGGACTCAAATGCAGCAGGACCCTCAGGAAACCCATTAACCTGTCTGACTATTATTGCCTTAGTCTATGTTTTGGACAAAACCCAAATACAATAATTGTTAGTTTTTAAACTTTGAAGGGATGCCATGTAAGACATAAAGATGCTCCTTGTCCAAGAAGATTTTTTAAATCTAGTTTTTTATTAATTAGTGCAGATACCAAGGAAGCATGAGCTCACAGTTCAATCTGATACCCAGTAGTTCTGGAGTGTTGCCTGGAGTCTGAAGCTCTTCAAGCCCTGCTATAAAAATCGTAACATGACTGTGCAGCTATGGGACAATTCCACAGCTGATAGCCTCTCATTTTGTGATGAAAAGCCTCATAAAAGAAAATTTCAATGCTTGTAAAATAAAAGTTCGTATTTTTTCTTGATTTTTTTTTTCTTTCTGTGGGGAGTATCATGAAACAACAATAAATTATAGAGATATTAGGAATGAATGAACAAAAAAGTAATTTAGTTTTATTTAGAACTTATACATCTTTGGAGTTCCAACTTTTGAAATATAAAATAAAATATTTAAGATTACCTTTGGCATGATCAGAATAAACAAATATTAAGTTTCCAGTTCATTATCTTCAAAAATCTCCTGGGCAATATTTCTGGTTTTCATTACTGCTGTCACACTGATGCTCTCCATAAGTCAGCTTTCAGGTAAATGCTTGCCCAATGAATACGTGTAATTCATTCACATGTGCAGTATGGCAAAGGGGGTAAAGGAGGGCAAAGCCTCACCTTGGAATTTTAATATCCCATTTAGCTATAATGCATCTAAATTTAAATTTGTGTGTCTAAGTATTTCACACCACTGAGACACTCTTGACAGGGTAGTTTTTCCTAAGCTTGCAGCATGTACCCACCCATCAACGCTCTCTTGATCCTACTGTTAAAATCATTGGAAACCAAAAAGAACAAAATAAAACAAAATACCCACCCATGAAATCTCAGAAAACAAGAGCTTTTTTTTTTTTTCTGGTCCAGATAATTCACTGCAGTGAAAGGTTAGTTTTTAGTTCAAACAGAGCTTTCAACATTAGAATCTTTGCAGACCACAGAACTGTTTCAGGCAAATTTCAGAGGGTTTTAATCGGTACCAAGGAGTGCTCCCCTCTTCTTCTGCATAGCCATGCAGAGCAGCGAGATCACCTTTAGGAGGAGCCTCATCCCCTCCTGTACAGCTAACAAAAACTCCCGGTGGCTCCTGCAAAGCTGTTAGAACTTTACATTACAAAACATGGTTTCACTAGCAAAGATTCTGAAAAAGATGGAAAACAACAAACACAAACCTCATGAAATCTATTCCATAATATTTTTCAAAATAATCCTCTGTATATTAACCTCTTGTGATGGATGCTTGTCTAATTTGTTCTTTAAAACTTCAAAGGATGGTACACGATTGGTTACCACAATTATTAAGAATGAACAAGCAAATCTTTATGTTGAAGAACCTGACAGAAATCAAACAGAACCAGAGGCAGTGGAGGTAGAAATCCACTGAGTAGTAACAGCAGTTTGGAAACAAATATTGTTATTTTGAGGACACCATGAAGAATAGAAAGTTAGTCCTCTATGGAAGGGAGAAGAAACAAATTTGTTTAGGGGTGATCACAAGAGTGCTTCTAACAGAAATCAGGATCGGACTTAAAGCAGGAAAGGGCAGAAAGCTGAATAGAAGGTCAGCTTTTACAAATCAAAGCCAAGCCTTCTAATCTTGCTACCTTTGTTTATCAAACTGCTGTAAATGCATCTGTTCACTTCTTTCACTCCCCTCTTGGCCCAAGGAGGGTGAGGTAGAGGTGCACTTTTTCTGTGTTTATCTCATTCATGTTTTTGTCAGAGCATCAAGAAACAGAAGGAATGTCCAAATTGATCCTTAGTGTCTGGATTTGTCCTTTGTGTTATTAGACCACTGGCCCAAGCAATGTCAGTGTCTAATCGACTTCACATCTTCAGTCAGCAGTTGAGCCCAGTACCTAGCAGCCATCTTAGAGATGAAAGATTTCTTAATGGACAACCTAGTTCTCCTTTCCTACAGGTTAAGCCCCTGTAGGCACAAAGAAAATGTTATTCCATTCCTCTCTTCAGAGTTCTCTAAAACCATTGAAGTCCATGATTGATATGTCCACCCAATCTTCCCAATTCCCAGACTACATAGCCCATATACCATGTTTTTCTGTATGTCAGATCATTCCCACTTCCCTCTGAGTTTGTTCCAATCTGACATTTTTTTTCCTCAAAGGGTGATAAGGAAAACCTGGCCTGGTACTGCATGCTCATCAATGTGAAGTTGAGTGCAAAACTGTTTCAAGTGCCTCTTCCTCACTGTTAAACATGCCAGATGCAAACCTTTTTTCATAGCGATATGACCCCTGTGAGGAGTGACTTAATCGAACTTGTTTAACTTGAACTGCAGTGGAAAAGTAACACCTGTGGAGGCAGTCACTGCACTCAGCAAGGGGACAGTAAGAGTAATTTAGCAAGAGGGATTAGCACCTTTACTTAACTCCACCTCTAGTATTCAGTCCCCTCAGTATCAGCCATGTACTTTGTCCCCTGCATGGTTAATATTTTCAGTGATGACTGAAGCAAATGTTGCTAAGTTTTCTGGCCTCACTTCAGCCTACAGTTTGTTTTCTTTCCCTGTAAAAGAGTGGAACGATCCTGCCTCATACAGCTATTGTCTTTATACTGGGTGTTGTCTTGTCACATCAGTTTTTAATGGCATCACATTTGATTGCCCTGGCCTGCGAGTTTTGGCACCTGCTACTGGTTTGTACTCTTCCTCAGTAGGTTTTGTGGAAATCCTATTTGTATCCTGTCTTGTTACTGTTCAAATACACTTCTTTCTGAGGAGGCCAGCTCCTGGGTCAGTGATTTTACCCATCTGATGATTTTACTGCTGCTTGCCCAGAAAAGGGGAAAAAAAAAAAAAAAAAGAAAAAAAAAAGTAAGGAATATTTGTGCAGCTTGTAAAACTACAGGTAGCACCCTTCTCTCCTTTTCAGATGAGGACAGTCTTTAAAAGGACATGTTTTTCCTGTTACTCTTGTACATCTGTGTTTGCAGTAGTTAGGCATCTGTGTTTGCATTAGTTACAACAACTGCCATGCAAATTGAAGCACTAATGCTGCTGGAGGAGCTTGTCCTTGCAAAACCCACAGTTCCTGCCTCAGAGCTGTGGCAGGCCTTACATGTCCCCTGGGGGGCTGCTGAGCAGTGGCTGCCCTGGTTGGATATCTCTGCAGAGAACTTTGGGGAGAGGCACGTGACCGGAGAAAAAGCTCCTGCAAGACCAAAATTTCCACCTCCTCCAGACATTTGTATCCCAACCTGTCCAGAAAAATCTCTAAAGTTACTGCAATTTCCATATGATTTCTAAGGGGCACTCTCCCTTCCCTTCCACGCACAGAGGAGGAGACAGACCATCTGACAAAATGCCTTCTTCATTTTCTCCCTCCACAGCAGGAAAAGCTGCAGTATACACGAGTTTTTTGACAGTAGATATGAACTCCTTAAAAATGCACCACTTTTCAGACTCAACATCAGCTGTGCCCCACAATCAACCACAAGATACAAATCCAGGAGGAAACTTGCTGTTTGGAGTCCAGTGCTCAAGAACTATTCCCCTCGCTTCCTGCTCTCTATGACACATTGTCAGGGATTAATTGCAAAAGAGTAACAAAACTAAATGCCACGGACAACAGGGAGCAAAGAGGTTAACATATGAGAAGGATCCCTACACACCTGTAAGACCTAAGTATCTTGAGGAGGAAGAGATAAAAGTATGGGCTTGGCTTCCCAGAGTCAAGTTTCTTGCTCTAGAGCTCACTCTGAGGAAAGGAGATATTTGTTTTATCAGGCTGGAGAGGACATACCATCAAGAAAGCAATTTGCCCTGGACCAAAAAAGTTGAATTCTTAATAGCTGGTAAGGACCCCAAATGCTGAGGACTGAAGACATCTAGCAGATGTCAAACTGCCTGCTAAAGAAACCTGGACAATAAGAGGTATCTTGAGTGGTCCTTTCTGCCCTAAACAGGAAAAGCAATTTAGGCAACCAAGTAGCTGATTATTCCTGACCCTGGGGGTGACCTGAGTGCTGGTGGCAAGGGTCATTCTGGGGTCATTCCCTGATCAGCAGTGGCAAGATCTGGTGCAGATCCTGGCCCTAGGTCAGGCTGTTGCCTGAGGCAGGTTCTGATGCTCTTGGCTCTGTTTTTCCTGTCCACTAGTTCCTGGACAGTGTAAGCAACAGAACCTGGTTCCAGAGCCCAAAAGAACTGTGAAGGATTTGTGAACAGGAAGCACTGCCTTTATTCCTGTGTGGTAAACAGAAGCCACTGCTCCCCTGCCCGCAGAAGTAACAGTAAATACCTCCACTACTACACACATTAATCCGAGCTGTAAGCTTATTCACAGGCCCTAAAATCAGAAGCTGAGACACTTAATCTGTTGATTTGCCCTAATGCCGGGAGCCGAAAATGAGCTTGGCTTCCACTGTTACTCTATTGGCTGTAACTAGCTAACGTGCAGAGAGCTACATCCCCCGCACACGCCGAGCAGAACCTTTCCTGCTCCTTTCCCAGGTAAACCATACGGCACCTCCTGAAGAAACATCCCTTCCCAAAGCGCGCTACCTGGCGCCTGTTGCTGCATCCCTGGCGCTGCGGACAAGCGCTGAGCCCCGGCGGTGTCCTGGCCGCGCTCCCTGTCCCGGGGCTCGGCTCCCGGTGTCACCGCGGGGAAGGCGGCCAGGGAGGGGCCGGGGCTGGAGGAGGAGCCCCGCCCGCTGCTCTTAAGCGCCGTGACCGGCGCTGCCCCGGCCGGCCGGGCCATGGAGGTGGCGCGGGATTGCGTGGGATCGCTGCTGCGGTGAGTGCGGGGACGCTCCCCCCCCTTCCTTCTCCATCCCTTTCTCCATCTCCTTCTCCATCCCTTTCTCCGTGCCGGCCGCCGCAGGGTCCGGCTGCTGGGGATGCCCGAGCAGCCCGGGCCGGCCCCAGCGCTGCCGAGCCCGGGGCGCGGTGTGAGGGAGGGCGGGGGATTAACGCCGATGGACGCTGCCCGGGACAAGCAGGTCGGGACGCTGCCGCAGCCCTGCCCGCCTGGCTGAGGGGAGGCACAGCTAGGAGCCCTGCAGCCCAAGCTGCCTTGGAGGCGTGGTGGCTCTTGGCACCCGGGGCTGCCGCCGGGAGCGGGGCCCCGCAGCAGCCCGGAGCCGCTGGGGCTCGGGGACAGGCAGACCACGAGCCCGGCCGTGTTGTCACCGGGCCAGCCGTGTCCGTGGAGGTACAGCTCCGAACGCTGCTCGGAAATACAGCTGCTGCCAGCTGCGCTTGTGGTGGCTCTACAGCTCGTGTTTGAGCAGGAGAACCGTGCTGCGATCTGGTTGAAACCTAAGCCTCCTGACTAATTTCAGACGTTTTCCTGTATATTATATATATATAAATATATTTATTTTTTTTAGCTCTTGTTTTCCTTGCTGTTACTGCTGCTGTCGTTTGCTAGTGAACCCTAACCTAAAAATCAACCCGGGCCATATCCTGGAGTGTGTTGTGCAACGTTGATTTTTCTGAGTGAGGCCGGAGACCATTGCTCCACATTCTTAGACAAACACATGGGCCATGTTGCAAACAAAGATAGAGTGAAATATGTGTGCAGGGCTCAAGACAAGCTTTTAATCCCTATGTCCTTCTAAAAAATTAATTCATCTCTCCCACCAGCTTTGACCCTAGAGTGAATGCTTGTGGCAGCATTTGTGAAGCCCTCTCTAGCAGACTGTAGTTATCCAAAACAAACTGGATAAGATGCTAGAGTTTGAAGGTATTTGATCTTTCAAAAATAAAATATTTTTGTATTTTCCACAGATGTGGGGTTCCTTCCTCCTTTAGAGAAGAGCTAGGACTTGATCCTTTTGGCTTTAAAGAATAATAAAACAATAGTGGTTTTGTCTGTATTTAACATGTCACTCAACTTTCTAATAAAACCAACTACACCTTAGTTCCTTTCCACCACTTGTTTCGGGACTTACCTTGATCAGCTTTTAATAGAAAATTATTTTTGTTAACTCCAGTCTCACAGAGGAATTCCCTCTATCAGGAATTGGTTTGTCTATGTTTTAAGGCGAGCTACAAAAAGAGCAGATCTTTCTAAGAGCTGTGAATGTAGGCTGTCCTGTTTGAGCCTATGATCTAGGAAGGAGAGTGGCACACAGAAGAAAAACAAGCTTTTAGCAATGGGCCCAGAAATTGAAGAGTTCACACTCTGTTTATCTGGCTGCTTTTCACCATCCTGCCTTTTATTTCCTCATTAGCTGACACCTCAGCCTGCCCTGGAGCCCAGACTCATTTGTTCATAAACATACTTTGTTTAAAGATGATATTGACAGGTTTTATCAAAATGTAGTGATGAAATTTCATCACTGTTAAATAACTTCTTAAGATCTTTCCTGTTCAGTGACTTTCAGGTGGCAATAATGTAAGCCCTGGTTCATTAATCTGTTTGTTTTATTGCTCTATAGTTCTTTGGCTAGAACTAGGCAGCAGTGTGAGGTGATTGATTCTGATTCCTTGAGAATCTTCTGCTCAAAGCTTCAAAGCACAGCTTGTAGAGTTGGCTGGGGTGAACCCTGTTAGTTCAAGTCCTGCCCATGATCTGTGTCCCTTACTCAGATTTTCATTTCTTTGTCAGCGTGTATGTTTTGGCTGTTACCCTTACACTTTGTCTTTTGTGAATGACGGCTTGGATTAAGTAATGGGAAAGAAAACTTTTCAGTGGGACTGATATTGACTGTCCTTGGGAGAAAAGAAAAGAATTGGCAGCACTCACATCTATCTCACTCAGGTTACTATTCTACATGCAAGTTTTCAAATTTGTGTGAGGCAATGGGGTGTAATCAGCTGTGAAAGCTCTTGAAACCCCAGTGCTGCACTTTTGAACATGTGGGTGCCCTGTGGTGTCACCAACCCCAAGGTAGGTGAGCAGGCTTCCTTCCTGAGGGAGAGACTCAGGGATTTGGAATGTGAGCTGCCCACAAGCAGTGGGTGATTGGTGGCCCATTAACTTAGTCAGCAGAGAGATTGACAAACACAGCCTGTCCTAGCAGGCTTCCCTTCTGTGGAGCTTCAATGCCCTTGTCAGTGCTACTGTCTCCTTGTCCTCCTCCCTGATCCTCAGCCTTTTCCAGGAGGAATAGCGCTTATTAGCTCTTTAATATGAAATGGTGCTTGTTCCCTGAAAGCCACACTGGCTGCTTATCCTCACCAGCTTTGTCACAGGAACAACAGAGGTTTCTATCAGCCACGTGTGTATAAATGCCAAATGTTGAAAGATGGGGACCTACTGTATAGCCAGGACTAGCAACAAAGTAATAGCATGAGCTGGAACAAAACTGCTGGACTGTTCTCCCCTTTAAAAAATTAAAGCCTCAATAATGCCAAGCAGTTTTTGAGGAAGGTGAATTTGTTGTTTAGAGGAAAGGTGATAGCGTGGAAGAGCGGTTCAGAATGAGATCAGTAAACAAATTATTTGCTGAAATCTGAATCTGTTCAGGCACAAAAATTACATTCTGTGCATTCCAAAAATATGCTTATAGACCAGATAAGAGGTGTGGAGAAGATACTTCTTATTCTCCAGGTTTGGTGTGGATTGTTTCATTAGTTGAGTAACTTTATACAATCTCATTGTTCTAGAAAGTCCTGTATTCGCTCTCTGGCTGCAGATAAAAGCTGCCAGTTCACTCTACCCTCAGTGAAATTGTCTGAGAATAGATTTTCTTACTTAAAGTTGACTTTTTACACCTATGTGGCAGAACAAAGTGAAAGGGATCCATCCCTTTCCCACCCCTGAGCAATTCAGTATTAAGGAGCCAAAGGTAAATAGAGAGGGTAAAGTCCAGGAGTGTGGGAAACAAAATATTGCCTCCTTTTAAAAGACTTAGAAATCAATCCTTCCCAGGTGTCAGGCAGAGTGCCATTTTTGGCAAGCTGACTATTGACTTAGCCATTATCATTTGGCAGAAAAAAGTGTCACCAGGTGTAGATGAGAGCAGGTCAGTATGTTGGTGTGGCAGTAGGCTGTTACTGGTGTTACGTGCTTGGTTTACCAAAGGTAAATATGCAATTGCCCAGAAAAATTGAAAATTTCTTTCTAAAAGAGTGATTCAGTTCTTCCGGCTTTGCTGGCAGCCTGCTCCAACACTATGTATTTATGTACTTGGATCTTAACTTTGATTGCATATAACTACTTCTGATACAAGCCATTTATTTTGTGTTTTTCAAAACCAGATGGACTTTTACAGGCTGCAGATGTAATTTACAAACAAATGCCTTGACTCTTCGAAGTCAAGTGTAACCATATTGCAAAGCTCAGCTTGCATTCTGCCACTGGGTGTTTTGAATACGGGTAGTATGTTCAGTCTTCCTAAAACAAACTCATATCTTAACACACAACATTGCTTTCAACTAATTATGTATCTCATGGAGTGTTTACCTTGGAAATAAAGAGAATTATCTAAGTAACTGAATGCAGTAAGAGCTGCTGCCTTTTAAATTCAGTTTTACAGCCCATAAGCTTCACTGTGATTGTGACCTTGATGTCAGCTGAGCTAGGGGTGTCTCACATCTGCTTGAAATTGTATTAATTATAAAAGTCTTTCTAAATGTCATGGGCAAGAGGGAGTTCAGAGATAACATCTGTAGGGCTGTGTAGTGTTTAGTTTTGAAATTAAGCTCCAAGAGTCTTAATGTGATCTGTGAATTACTTGTATAATGTGATTATCTCAACAGTCTTCCTCCTTCTTGCAGTACTTGACATGACTGTTTTTGTAACTATGTCGAATTTTTATTTCTTAGATCTTTCCTATCCATGGGAGCATCTGTAGGAGCAGTAACAAAACAGACCCTGTTCCCTCCTCTCATGCCTGCAGGGCGCCCTTTCCGTGTGTCCAATGCTTCCCGAAGCAGCCGGAAAGGAATTGTTGCAAGCAGCCTGCAAGAGCTCCTCAGCAAGGTATAGCAAGCAGTCCCTCTCTGATTGAAAATTACTGGGAAATACAGTATCCCAGAGAGACCACTCACTCTTGGTGAAGCTCTTGGTCTTCTAAAAAACCATTACTGTGGAGGTTCAGGAGAATATTTCAGCTAAGCAAGTCTCAATATGAAATGATGGGCTCTCTTTAGAATGCTAAAATCTCCTGGGTTTTTTTCAGACTTTAGATGCCTTTGTTATAACTGCTGGAATAGTAACTCTGGTTTTGGAGGAGGATGGCACAGTTGTGGACACAGAAGAGTTCTTCAAGTCCCTGGATGATAACACACACTTCATGGTTCTAGAAAATGGACAGAAATGGACACCAGTAAGTGTTGACTGCTTCTTTCCCATTTGAGTTGAAGTGGATGGAGGAATTTTTTTGTGTCTGCTAAAGATGTTAGAAAGAGCGGAGAAGAGGAAGAAAAATGCCTCTGAAGAGGCAAGGTGTAAACTCCTTGTTGAGCCTTCCTGGATGAAAAATCAAGTTCTTATTTCTTATTGTCCCTTGTTTGGACATAGATCAGTTGGCAAAATCCACCAGGAATTGAAATAAAATGTTACAACTGAAAAGACTTACGGGGAAAATACCCTGCTTTTGGAGAAGCTCAGAAATATTTGTTCTTGAGCCTTTTTGTAACATAAAGGAAATTAGGACTTTGACTCCACAAAGTTAAAAAATACAATGTCTTTAAGATCACATTTAGACTGTAAAAATGCTCAAATAAAGTAATATAAAGCAAGTTCTGACTTCTTAAGGCAGTAATAGTTAATGGCAGTTATTAAAATTCTTGTGTTTGATTTTGCAAATAGCCAGAAGTTGGCATCAGAACTTAATGTTATCCTGCATGCTGCAAGATACTTAAGAACTATTAAAACTGGCTTGGTTCTAATAATATAAATTCAGTATTCAAACAGTTATCTTACAGGGAAATGGTCATCTGTACATTAATAACATGGAGTCAAACTGGTAACTGTTTTTCCATGAGATGGTTGTTGCTAAAAAACTAGCACCAGAATTTTTTCTGCCAGGTGCAGAGCTGGCCGTGGAGCTGTAAGCAGGGACATAATTTTTGTGCCTTCACACGTACAGCTCGATCATGTGGCCCTGTTTTCCCAGTCTCCTGTTGCAGTGTGGGCAGCCTAAACATTTTTCCCCAAAATACCTCCTTGGCTTATCAAGTTCTGCCTCTGGGGCATGACCTCCAAGGGTAGAAAAGGAGCTGCGGCCAGGATGTGACTCCAGCTTGCTCCTTTCCCCTGTCTCCTGTCTGGCATTGCAGCAGCACAAGTTTGGATGCAGCCCCTCCTCAGAAGGTGCTGAGTGACAGCAGAGGGATTGTCACAGCTTCACCAATCACCTGGAGTGCAGCACCAGCTCTGTCCTGCTTTATCCAAATATTCTGGGTGCTAATGGGGAGGGGTGTGGGGAGATGCTTCCAAGCACACCAACTGCTTGTACATGTCCAAAGCTGTTGTTGATAGGGGACCCTGTTGCTGGAGCTTGGAGGTTATCAAAGCAAAACAGGCATAAAATTGCTGGCTAATGATATACTGCTGTGTTTAGCTTTGTCTGACTTATCGTGACACTGTCTGAGGGCTGGGGTGTCAAGTACAAAAAGGCCCAGTCTTACACAATTTTATTGCTTCATTTAGCATGCAGAAAACCGCAGCTGCCAGGTCATTAACCTTGAGCAGAATGTGCTGAGCAGAGGATCCTGTGTATCCACTAGATGTCTCTGTGGATATGGGTTCTCTTTACTATTTTCTTCTTGTTTTTCCTTTCTTGGAGCATGCACCCTGCAGCAGACAAGGGCTACTTTCAATAAAGGAGGGCTCATTTAAGGTAGAAGACGACTTTCTGTGCTCCCTCTCTTTTGCTTTTTCTCTTAAAATGTCATTACTAAACCCTTGGCCTAATCAGCAGTGATTCCCTCCCTGTGTTTCTTTTTAGTAGGAAGAAAGATGTTGTGAGCCAGGTTTTGAAATGGGTCCCTGACTTTACACAGATGTCATGTCTGTAGCTATCTCCAAGAGTGCTCATCAGTATTGTGTTCCTGACTAAACAGAAGGACCTGATGTCACCCTGGATATTTGGTGGCCTCAGAGAGCAGCCAGAACGTACCAGGATAAATAAAAATGTCAGGAACACTGTCCAGTGGCTTCAGTGTATTCTGAAGAAGCTCTACTACAGAAAATAAATATTCAGGAGGTGCTCTGTCACTGTTGAATTTTAGTGTCTGTTTGGAAAATTTCAGAAGCCTGTTCAGGACTCGAAAAACAATACATAAGCTACAAACCTCCTTTTCTGTGTGCTAATGCCTTCAATTCTAGTTTAGAATTGACCAAGAACTAGCACCAAGGCTGGAATAAGCAAAGCTGCTTCTGAAGAGCTGCGCTGTTAATAATTGTCTTGCTGTAGTTTCCTGTGTTTTGGTACAAACTGTCTCCCTCTCTTTTTAAATCAGACAAAAAATGGAGTTGTCGCTGTGAGAAAAAAGAAGAAAATGGGAGTAGCTAACATCACATTTGACCTGTACAAACTGAACCCTAAGGATTTTATTGGCTGCTTAAACATCAAGGCAACCTTCTATGAGATCTACTCTATCTCATATGACATCAAATGCATGGGAGCAAAAAGTGTATTGCGGTGAGTGTGTTTCCACTGGTGGTCAGGTATATGTGCTAACGCAAAAATCTGTGTTTGCTATTGATTCTGCAAAGTAGGTGTGTTTATAGCATCAATACTTATGTTATTTCTTACCTACTGGCCAATATGCTGACTCTTTCTTTGTAAGGTGGATAGCTGACCGGTGAAAAACTTCCTATAACTTTTTATGATGGAATCTTAAGTTTCTACCAAGGCAAAACTCTTTATCAGCTGGTATTTATTGAAGGGGTCTGAGTATGGGTTTCTTTGTTCTGCTGAGAGAATTTCCACGCATTTCCTTGACTTGTTTGTCTGAAGAATGCAGGGGGCTGGGGAAAGAAGCTCTTTGAAGAGGAGACTTCAAGGGGATGAAATGAGAGGAATTTGAGATCTAATGTCAGGGGTCTTAAAGCTTGCTCAGACATTGCCATTTCTGTTTCACCTCTGGAGCTACGTGGAGGCAGAGGATAATGGAGGAGAGATGACACTCTCCTCTTTCAATGTGGATTTGTCACCTGTACCAAGACTCTGTGATATCACTGTTCTTAAGCCAGCTGGTGTGGTCTCTAGGCCAGCTAAAGGAGCCTGTCAAGGACCACTGTCTCCTGCAGGACTGATCTGCTGTGGGCTGTGAGTTTGGTAGAACTGGCTGTTGGGAAATGCTGTCTTAAAATAATACCTGTCCAGTCCACTGTTTTCAGCAACGAGTTGAAAGTTGGTGCCTTGTCAAGATCAGCTGTGTTCTGCCCTGGTTTAAGAAGACTCCTGAGTTCAGAACCCTTAGCAGAGGTGCTGTACTTTGACAGTTGTTTAAGCTGCAACCCCAAGTTTCTGACTTCTAGAATTCTGGTTGAGAAACAGTGGTGCCCTGCATTTTATTACTAGAGGACCAGATCTGACAGACAGATGTATATGCCATCACTGAAGTTTTGGCTTGTCCTGAGTGACATGTGGCCTTTAGATGAAGTCTTTAAGCAGTCCCTCCTCTCCTGATGCAGGTATGAGGATTAGTATTATAATGCTGATCTTGTTCCCTGTCCTTCAGTCTCACTGACCTCTCCCACTCTATTTGGGTGGCCCCTTCCTTAATCTTTCAGGCTACATCTGGTGTGGCTGTAGACAGGACTCCTCTCTGGTCTGGATGAAGTGATTATCCAGCTGCATGCTTACACCCACCTGTAACACTGACTTCATTAGGGTTTCTTCAAAGCAGAGGCTTGCCCTTGGACAGCTGCACTCCTCCAGTTGTTATGTTCATCAGACTCTCTTGAGCCAAAACAAACTCTGATCTCTGATTGCCTGCTATGGAACTGAATATCTGCACTGAAACCTGTGCTGCTAAGGAGAGTTTGAAGTGACAATTCTGCCTCCCTGCCAAGACAGGGCAGCTGGTGAGAAAGGAGCAGTGCTGGCAAACAGCTGAAGTAGCTGTGGAGTTCTTCTGGAAGCTCTGTTGTGTTACAGAGCTGAGCTGGAAGGGAAACGTCATTGTCAGGGTGGGATGACAGTCTGCTAGCAAAGAACAGGGTGACAGAAGAGATAACCTTGGGTACCCTTGAACACAACAGTGACATGGCCTGTCTCAACTTGCTGTTGAAATCAGAGAGAGGATGTCAGGATCCTGGTGTAGTCCCTCTGCTAATGAGTTCCAGATTGCTAACTCTGATGCCCTCTCCCCGTGTGGAGGGAAAGGACTGAAAAATGCTGCAGCTGTTCATGATGGGAGGGGCTGGAAGCCTGCCAGGTCTGATTAGTGCATTTCCCCTTGTGGTGTTTCCCTGCAGCATCCCACTGAAGGATCAAATGTCCAGTTCAACAAATAACTTGTTCCATGGCTTAAGTGGCAACTGCTCTTGTGTGCAAGTGACACGCTGCAGCTGCTCCAAAGCTCAGCACCAGGTGAAGCTTTCTTTACAACTGGAAAGCTCCTTGGCCTGTTCTGTGTGGCAGAGGAAGAACATGCTGAAATGGCACGTGTGGGAAGCGTGAGGAAGGGTACAGTGTTCTTTAAAGGCTTCACAGGCTCTAAGTCCAGGGTATTCTACTATGTTGAGGCATTGGATTTCAAATGCAAACCTTTTATGACAGTGGGGTTAAAAATGAATTTGTAGGAAGAAGATTTTTCCTTCTCTGCTTAAGCTCAAAGGACAAGTGAATAGAAGCAGAGGGTTCACAGCTGCATGTTTTCTTAGGCAGGAATTCAGAAAATCTTCCCACTTATTTTTGCAGAAGAGAGACTGATCTGATTTCTGTATCTTCAGAAACTGAGCCCATTCCAGCTTTGGAATGGTTCCAATTTTTTTATACTGCTTCCCAATGTCTCAGCTTCATACTTGTGAGGGCCCTTCTAACTTCTGGGAGATGAGACTCAGATGTAGTTCTTAGTAATCGTGTCCCTGTTGTTTCTTGCAGAATGGAAGATGGAGTGACAACTAAGTTAAATAAATGACCATTCAAATATAACTATCTCTTCCCCTATGAAGATCCACAGTTTATATAGTCAACCTCTGATGCTTATCTGATGTTATCTATGGATTTGTATTGATTCATACACAGCACTATATTCTTGAGTGCTGATTTTTATCACATTTTTAGAAAATAAAATAGTTGCAAACTGAGACTTCTTAAGTCTTGAAGCTTGGCCAGCAGTAATTTTCCTGCTTCACCTGTTTTGCTTTTGAGTACCTGCTGCAATGTGATCGTTCAGCTTCAGATCTAATCAGGTTTGATCTGTGGCTTGAAGATACATACATCCAGGGTTGTATTAGTGAATGAATGACAAAGGTGAGACATGAGACGAGCTTATGTTGCAGGAATGCAAAGCTGTTTTCTGTGGTACTGTGATGGTTTGAGTGATGTCTTTGCAGGAGGCCTGTAAGGGTCTAGCAGGATGTCAGCCTGCTTTGTTGAATGTGATTTCTGGGTCTGCCAACATGTCAATAGTTTCCTGTCAATCAAGTGTTTTCTCTAAAGAAGGTACAAAAATTACCATCTTAGAAGTGAGAAGGAATGAGAGGGTTTTTTAAATATATTGACTAAACTCATCATAATGTTGTGGGTGGAAATGGGTAATGTAATCTTGCTGGTGTTTTTTTCTTAAACAAATGACTTTTCTTCCAGGAAAGTGCTTCAGCTAATATCCCATGCAGCACAAATAACTGGACAATTTCTTCTCTATACTGGAACGTACATGTTGCAGTTGATGGGTGAATATGATGAAGATGACATGTGCACAAGATCCAGGCGGGAGTAGTGACCACAGCTGCACTTCTGATGTCGAATCCTTTTGCTTAAAGACATTCTCTTGCTCAGTTCTGATTGGAATGATGTTGCAGCAGGGGGGATGTGCACTAATGTGAACTAACAATTTTCCTGTTTGGGAGTGCTTGTAGGCCTTAGGCATGAAGTGCTGGATGTTCACAGGCTCTTAACACCACAAAAAGATGGATGCCTAATGTCTGAGAATCTGGCAAAAGGAGAGGGGTTTTGCCCCAGCAATTCAAAATGGTGAATAAGTATATTTGGAAACCTGCATGTTTTGTAACCAGTGGAATATTTTTTACAACAATCAAGACACTTCTGGGGTTTTTTGGGGGGGGGTATTTTTGTTGTTGTTTTGGGGTTTCTTTTTGTTTGTTTTTAGTTTGTTTTTCATGTCTATCTACTTGCATTCTGAACAGACTTGTGCTGGAAGGTGAGGGCGAGAGGACTGGGGTGGGGGGAGGCTTGTTTATTTGTTTTAATCCTTAACAGTGCTGGCATTAGTGTGAAGCTGACATTGAGGTGAAGTCTACCTATTTACTCCTGCTGACAACGGAACTACAGAGTGTAACTTCAGTCCTACTTCAGTGGCTGTCTCTTCTCATGAGGTCTAATTGGAGATTGTGCAACCACTAAGCAGAAGGTTAAGATTTAGCCTCACTTCCCTTAAAACAAATAAAACCTTTTCATTATCGTTCTTTAAAATTTTTTTTTTTTCAGTTCTTCAGGATGTTCAGGTTATTACAGCTCACACAGTTGAAGAACCTGATAGATATTTTTTAATGAATTTGATGTCCAGTTCTGACCATTCAATAATCTGCCATGGTTTCATTAATATGGCCTATAAGCAACTTGCTGAAGATTTTTTCAGGGGTTAAGCCACCACAGTTTTTACTGTTACAAGATGACACTAGGTGTCAAGATGGGCTTGAGGTACATGTAAGAGATGCTGGATATTTTGTTGTCCCTGGGTTCAGGGAAGAGCATCAGGACACTATCTAACATGCATGTATGCTCTAAAGTCAATATTTAGTGTTATAGTCTCCCAAGACAAGCTGTATTAAAGGACAAAGTAATGTTTCCTATGCCCAGCTTTCAGTGAGCTTTTCCTCAACAGTGTGAAAAAATTGGAGAACAAGTAACCTTAGGAATCTCGTGTCAAAATGCAAACTCACTTTGGTGAAGGAAAAAAAGCCCAGTTTTGGTTGTTCACAGATGCAGCTTCTGAGTTTTTTGTTTGCTTGCACATGAAGAACTTTAGGAAGGCTGAAAACTGTTAAGGGGGATGTCAGATGCAGGAAATATATCTGTCCTGACCGTAGGTGCTACCTCGTAAGAGCAGCTCTAGTGCCAAGAGAACAAGTGGGGCAGGGGAGGAAAGCAGTGGGAGTGAAAGGGAAAAGACCACTATGGACCCCACAGTGCTTGCCATGCCTCTGAGACAGGAATCCATTAACTGTGTGCACCAACTGCACTGACCTGATCTCCTAAAAGAGAAGCAGAAAGGTGGAAAAGATAAAGCATTGTGGTTTCTGGTGTCTATTCTGACCTCTTAGCTGGATCTGTTCACTTCAAAGGTCACTGATACATGGGAAAATTGCTCTTGCTTTTAGCTGCAAATCTGATCTTCATGTGCTTCTTTTTGCCTTCCCACTATGAGTGTGGCTATGCTAGCTGGAGCTGCATCTTTCAAATCACCTTTGAGAGGAAAGGAAGCCTAAATCCAAGTGCTAAAGGGACTTATGGACACAAGTCAGTCTCTGCCCGTCTCTTAAGTAATGGTATTGCAAACAAATAGACAGCTAAGAAAAACCTTGCTGTCTTTTCCTAATTCCTGCTATTTCCCACCTACTTCTGAGCAGAGGGCATACTGCTCCAGATAAGGGGAGGACTTGTTCTTTCCTAATTTCTCACAGTGAAGAATGTCTGGAGCTTGCAGCACTGTCAGATGTCCTTCAGAAGAAAACAATAAACTATTCTGGGAGTAGTAAGAAAGCTTCCATTTTTATATAACCTCTTTGTTTTATCTGTATTTTTCTTGATACCCCCTGCATAAATGATTGTTGCCATGTTAATCATTGGCCAAAGTCTTTCTTTCCCTGTCAAGGAATTGCATTTAACTGACTCTTCAAGGACATGGTAATTAATTTTTCCACTTCTTAAGGACCACTTATTCTATTAAAACCAGCACCAAATTCACACCTCTTGAAAGCAAATTCTCTTAAATGCTTCTAAAAATATTTATGTTGCCTAAGGTGGGAACACCAGCATTATAGAAGTGTGAAACAACTGGAATAGCTCATTGTTGCTTTGTATGAGTTGCTCCTTCAACATCTGTAGTACAAAAGCTTTGGCATCTGAACTGTGCAGATCCCAAATTCCAACCTTCTCTAGCCAGAGGCAATTGGACTAATAGTCCATAGTTTACAGTGGCACCATCTGGGAATCTAGCAGTGATCTGAAAAGCTAACCTGCTATAAATGTGCAATGTTTTTAAGCTGCTGCTCCTTCAACAGCTTAACACTTAAAACTTGAGCTGCTGAAGTTCCTGGGTGCAGCAAGTCTCCATCTTGGAGCAATTCCCTCTGTTCAGCTGTTTGCATTTTGAATTAAAGGAGCTCAGCTTTGATATTTTCTCGAAATGGGAGAAGTGTCCTGGAAGCTGTGTGTAAAATTGTTTCATTTCTTCTGAATCTGTCTCTTTCACAGGGTTAGTATTTGGAGGTGGTATTTATTACTGTACCAGCTTCTTTCTGGAAATAACATTTTGGCTTTGAGTCAAACTGGAGGAGTTTGTTGTTCTCCAAGTTGGAACCAGTTTGGTTTGGGTTTTTTTTTCTTTTACAGGCTGCTTAGAAAGTATAGCTTTTACTTCAGCTATAGATGGTATGCAGCAAAGAAAACTTCAGCATTATCTACCTTTCAGAAAACTATATACAAGTGCTGTACAATATCTAACAAGACACAGAAAAACTAAAAGCACAGGCTCTTAGCTGCAGGTATGTGGAGAAGCAGCTAGATTTTTCCACTTGTCATTTTTAGCTTTAATTCCCATTAACTCAGTTAACCTGCACTTGTTGCTGTTGCAGACAGGGCTGGGAGCAGTGACATGCAGAAGGTGTGAAATGTGTTTGTTGCTTCCTTGCTTGCACTGACCCTTTTTGCCTGTTGCTTTGCATCACTTACTAACAATGCACCAAGTCCTACTCTCTGGTTACCAAAAAAGGAATTTTCACTGAAGTAAGAGACCTTGTTGACTCAGGCACTGCTCATGTTCTGCAGACAGAGCAAAGTTGCTTTCTTCATGACCAGAATAAAGAATCTAGTAGCTGTGTGTGCACAGTTTATCATTACTTCATTTCCTTCCTTTCATAAACCCATGGAAGTTTTCTTGCACCTTCCGATTCTTTCAGGAGAAATGGGATTACAAGCCCTTCTGTCCAGGGAGAGAGGAAGAAGCAGGGTCTAAATTCCTTAGATCATTTGAAATATGCTGTAGGAAACATTATGAACCCCTCCCCTTCAGAGGAAGGAAGATAAAAGCAGGAGAATTGGACTTTGAGCTGCATTTTTTTTTTTCAGTGAAGTGTGCAGAGAGGTAGGTATACACGATTTTGGAAATGTTAGTAATTCTGAATTTTAACTGTGAGGATAACCTCATATGATAATTTGTAACTGGCAGAAATATAAGTCTAAATAATTTCAGTGTGCTTCTTCCCTGAAATCACACTTGAACAAAAGGCACAAGCTACTTAATTAAAAGTAAAAAAAAGTTTAAAACCAAAGTACAAAGTGTATTTTTGCCTTGATGCCTCAAGGCTTATTAGAGGTCCTTATGTGATTAATGTACCACTTCAGTTATGTATCAGCAAGTATCCTTGGGGGGCTTAGAGTTTATCACTGCTTTCTCTACCTTACATTGTCATATATGTAGCTAAGATATTTTTAAGTGTAAGGATTGTTGTTTTGCTAAGGGAAATTACAGTGTTTCCCCACTTCACAATTTTCAAGCTCGCTAAATTTAACTCGCTGTGAAAATTGAGATGGGTGAAAATTGCATTCTGTGATGACAATATTTTCTTCTGTGTGGTGCCAATTTTAAGGAACACTGTTCATGAATAAATAAAATCAAGTAGTGGCTTTGGATGTTGTCTCTATTCATTTCCAAAATTACTTATTCCTGAAACAATCATGAATATTAATGACTCTGTGGTCTGGCACAAACCGTTTCCAAATGCTGGACTGTGGCATTGAAGTTACTGGATACTATTTTGTGGCACTGAACTCTTAACTCCCTACTGCTGAGTCACTTTCTGGACTCAGAGAAACTGTGCAAACTGTGTTTCCTTTCATACAAAAGGTTTGCTTTCCTCCATCTTTTACAGAAGTTGCAAAAGACTACAAAGCACTGAGTACAGGAGATAGAAGGGTTCAGTGATCTCTGATGTTCACTGAACACTGTTAGGATCAAGGACTTCTTTGTTTTGCCTCGCAAAACCTCCCTGTGGTCATTTACCTAAAGATAGAGTAGTAGACATTTGACTGCAGGGAACAAATTAATTTAGTTTAGTGAAATATCATATTTGCCTAGTTCAGGATTAACTTAAGCTTGAGCAGGGTTAGCATGCAAGTGTGGTTTGTCTATTGCTCCTCTATCTAATAAGTACATCTTGCGTTTAGCTTAAGGGACAGTTTTGCAGAGCTTGACTAATGGAGCAGTTCCTCTCTTGTGGGGGAACCACGGTCTGGCTTCTTGCTGTGGGAAAACACAAAATAAAACTGTATTTAGTTCAGTGGCAAGGCTTTGGCAGTGGGAATTAGAGGGGTGCTGCAGGGGTGGCCTGTGTTGTACAGAACTCCTTCCATCTGGCTCTGAAACAAACCCACCCTTGCCCAAAGCTGAGCCCTTCAGACAAGCTGGGACTGTCTCTGTGGAAACATGTTCAAGAAAGGGTAAAAAATGCTGTGCAGCTGCTGTGAGGAAACAACTGAAAAAAATGTGGGAGATAACCTGCAGTCATCAAGGTCAGAAAACAAGTGGGAGGAAGTGCTACACGTGCCAGACAGAGCTTTCTCTGCAGCCTGTGCAGGAGAAAACATCCACCCATGGAGCCCTGCTCCCACAGCAGGTGGATGTGCCTTGGGGGAAGCTGCAGCCATGGGGAGCCCAGGAATGAGCAATTTTTCTGGCAGGAGCTGTGGCCAGTGAGGGACCCAAACTGGAGCAGTCTGTTCCACACGCTGTGGAAGGGAGCCACGCTGGAGCAGACTGTGAAGGACTCATCCTGTGGGAAGGGCTCATGGTGGAGCAGGGGAAAAGGGGAGAAGGAAGGCACAGCAAAAAGAATGGATGTGGAATGATCATGAGCCCCATTCCTCTACACTGCTTAGGGACAGGGAGAGGAGGTAGAAGAGCTGGGAATGAAGGAGTGAAGTTCAGCTTCTGAAGAAAGAAGAATTTGGGGAAGGTGTTTTTGTTTTATTTCTCACCATCTCATTCTATTTTTTGTTGAAATTAAATTGATCTTTCCTGAGTTCTGTCTGTTTTGCTGATGTCAGTAATTGGTGCATGATCCTCCTGTCTTTATCTTGACCCACAGACTATTTCATCTTATTTTCTCCCTGTGTCTGTTGAGGAGATGAAGTGAGAGGTCAGCTGGTGGGTGCCTGGCAGGCAGCAAAATTTAGCATGCCACAAGCACAAAACACTGGAAGTAAAAATCAGGAAAAACCCCAAGGTTTGTGCTAATGGTGGCTAACAAAATTGGAAACAAATCTTTTGGAGTGATTTCTGAATGTCTTTTCACAGCTATGTTCAGAGCTATAAAATACAGTCATGTGCAAGACCAAGATGATATTTTCACTTTACTAAGCTCAGTGTTGGGCAAGGTTTTTCTAAGGTCACCCATCAATCTGAATCATTTGTAGTAGGCCCCACTCCTAATGTGCTCTTGATTAGAAATATTTATAAATAAATACCAATTATCATTTGAAAAAGAACTTTGAAATAGTACTGTTAGTAGTTTCATGGAACTAGACAACTAATGAAACGTAACACTAGAAATACAGTCTGTATTTATGGGCTCCAGAATCAGGATAATGCATTTTATGCAGTACCAACATAAAAAAAAAAAAAAAAAAAAAGTTTGGCCAACTGTTTTCTAAAGAGTCTGCTTCAATAATTAGCATACATTATGTATAGATTTGGCTGGGGAGGTTTAAGCAATATAATTATTGTAACAGGTTTTTTGTGATTCTGTCATGTATTAGGGGAAAAAAAATGAAAAACTTAGCTCCTCAGACAAAAACTCTATTTAAGAAAACAGTACTTTAATGATGTGTGTAGTCAGTCTATTATAGAACCAGAGAAATGTCAGACATCTAAGAAGTTCTTTAAAGTCCTAAAGGTAATTTCTTATGACACATTTTTAATTACATCCTGAAGTCCATAATCTTTTATGGTAAAAACACTTCTAATTACAAAACATCTTCCCTTGTATAGGTACGTAGCTTGGTTTGCTAATGCTCTTTATTAAGAAGTGTTTTCAAATGCTCTTCTCCCATCTCAAAAATCAGAAGAGAATGTACAGGAAAACTATAAATAAACTTATTTAAGTAGGACTACTGATTTATTACTGAGCTAGACAAACTGAAGTTTATGGTAAACTCTATTTTATTCCTGAGAAGCTAAATGGAAAATGCCACCATTTCAGTGATTCCTGTACAAAATGTGCTTAAGGTAGGTTCTCTCCCAGCTGCAGCTTTCATGCTTTCTTGCCTGCTTAGGGAAGTTGCCCAGAAAAGCTGCCTTGAACAGTTGCAGAATATTTTTCTAATGTCCACCCAAGTGGTCATGGTTTGTGAATAAAAGTCAGTATCTTCCAGAATAAATGACGTGTTTTCAGAAATTATTGATTATTCAAAAATTAATCCATTTTACCAGAAATCATAAAGTATTAGATAGCTGCTGCAAATACTCCAGTCTCTCAGAAAAAGCCATTTCATCTTTGCATGGGAGGATCAAGCTGTTTTTCCTCATTATTATAAGCACTTCCTGCATAGTACATTAGGATCAATAGTTCATCTTGATAAGAAAAGTACTGTCTCTAATAGTTCCACCTTTGTGACTACTGAATTTAGTAGTCCTCTCAATTCCTCCTAGTGTTAGCCAGCCCTGACATGGTATCATGTTCAGTTTTTCACACTCAACAAGAGTTGTGATCGGTGAAAACAAAGCAGGTTTTGTCACTAGCAGCATCAGCTATGGCTATAGAAAACAACAACAATCTAACAGATAAAAGTCACTTTTCTTTCTCTAACTTCTCACTCTCCAAAGGTTGTTGAGTTTAGGAGAGGGTGGATGTTTAATTGGAGTAGTGGAGGGGGGCTTGGTTGGTTGGTTGGTTTTGACATTTTGGTTTTTGGTTTTCTTTCACCGGAAAAATTCCAACTGCTACATTCTGTTCTTCTTTTTCTCTGTGCCTGATGTCACCAGCTTCAAGCATTCAGTGCCTTCAACTATTTTTCTATACCTTGCTCTGGTGACCCCTTTACACACGAGATCCACTATGTTGTTTCTCTTGTGGCCTTCCATCACCTATTCCAGATCTCCTCTGGCTACATTCAAACTAAAAATACTTCATGACTGAGAGGAGAAGGGGGTGGGGTGGGCATGAGGGGGTGGGCAGGTGTTAAAGAAAATATAAATTAAGAAAAATAACGCATTTATATCGCTCTTGCTCTAGCTGCTCATGTTAAGTCTTTTCACACAGAAATGATGAGCCACCTTGTTTCTGTATCACTTTTAGCATAACATTCTTCCATGCTAACCAAGCTGGTGTCCTAAGACACTTCTGATTACCTGGAGCTGTGCTCTATTCCTAACAGATCATACCGGCCACATAAAAGCAACGTAAAATCCCCGTTCAGTGACAGAGGCAGGACACCACAGTGAAATTTACATGACAGAGATGTATCTCTCTGCAGATCTTCCATGCACAGGCAGCAAGTGTGTCTCCACACCCTTCCCTCAAAGCAGTGGCCTTGAGCTGTGCAGCCAGTGCATACTGCAGCCCCATGTTCTCCCCCATTCTGGTTCTCTGTTCAACAAACCGACTGTGAAGCGAATTATTCACCAGGCCAGCAGCGGGCTGAGTCCTGGCCCTGGGCCACACTGACCTCTTGCATTCTTAGCATTCACAAGCCTTTAGATCATGACTATGGTAGTGCTGCTCACGGGCCGTGGTCCCAGGCGAGGGGTGAACACCCTCGGTACCGCTGCTGCAGAGTGCTTCTCCAAGAAAAATATTGTTCAGTTCTCTGTGTGTGTGAATGCTGGCTTGCTCTCCTAATTCCCAGTAGGTAATTCTTGGAGTACCCTGCTCAGAGTGGGATGGTTCAGCTGCTTTTGTGCATTCAGTTTTAGAATACATCCCTTCAGTGGCTGCACCCATCCAACCCTGACAGTGTTGAGGACTGTGCTGTTAAAAATAAGCCAGGCTTTCCCCAGTCATAGCTTGTGCTGTGCTGTTTGTCCTGGGGCTCTTATCCTCACAAATGTAATCTGAGAGAATCATTTGTGGAGCCTGCTAGGAGTGGTATGCTGGGCTGGGTTGGACATGTGTGACAGATGAGCGGGATCTGTGCTGGTGAGGGAAGGGTGGCAGCCAGGAGCCACTCACCACTTGAGAAAACAGGCGAGGAGGAAAACTGTGACTCACCTGAGAAACCTAAGACCTGACTGGAGCAATTTATAGTTGATTTTAGCTGCAAACCTGCTCTTGCAGAAGAAGTGTTTCCCACAGTTAGGTGAATCACTTTTACCTGGAGAGCTACACATTTCACCTCAAATACCTGCTTTGCTTGGTAAGTGTTGAATAACTGACAGTCTAAACAGGATTCCAGCCCTTCATCTTAGAGGTCTATTGGTTTTGTTTCTTTTTTTCTCAGAGAATAAAACCATGGAAAGTTAAGTTTGTGCAATAAAACCTAAATCTATCTTTCCCCCTTTCCTTCCCCCAGGTTGCAGTACAGATCTCTGCTGCAAGGGGTTTTATTCAAGAGTGTTTTAAGGAGACTGAGCTGGATGGGATAAGATGCTTTAGCAACAAAAGACTAGAAAACTCAAGATGAAATCCATAGATTGTGCTTGGACCTGATCTCCTCAATTCTAAATTATCTGGGGGAAAAAAGTGTACTGAACCGGTAAATCTCTGTGATTGTACAAAAATCTTCAGGACAGTTAATCAGGCTATCAGGTAGACTGAGTTTCAGAAGTATTTAATGATACTAATTTGAATAAACAACACCTGATGAAATTTAATGTCCGTAACTGCATTACATAGGAAAAACCACCCCTGTGCTTCCAGTGACAGGATTTAATTTAGCTGTCACCACTGTCAAAAGACATCTTGAAAGTAGTGTGAACAGTTCAATGAAGGAAGAAGCAGAGCAGCAACCAAGAGGGCAAACACAAGGCATATTAGAAAATAAGAACTGGAGCAGGAAGCATCCTATAACACTGCATAAAACAATGGCCATGATTTAAACACTCCCATTTCACAGACACTGCAGTAGAGCTAGTAAAGAAGGCTTATAAGCAAGGACTATCTTAGGAGTGCAGGGCCACACTCAAATATGGCAAGATTAATCAGTGTAATACTTTCAGCTCAGAAAATTTTGGACAGATAGACAAAATGAAGAACAAAAAAACACTAAAACCTTCACCTTACACACAGCTACAATGGCCATTAGGAACTGGTAGTCACAGTTTCTCAGAACAGAAGAGTTATGGGCCACCAATTTCAGGTGTCAGTTTTACAAGAGAAAGAGCTACTTCCTCACAAAATGGAATTCAGTTGTGCATGGAAAGCAATGCCATAGAAGACTCTGGAGGTTGAAAGTGTAACTGCATTAAAAAGCAATTTTATAACTTTAAGTATGCTTAAAAGAACTATTAAATATGGGGTCCAGATCCTTCCTGTGGTTCAACAAAGACTTAATCACTGACTGCCAGATGTAGAAGTGCATTTTTTGGGGAGTACTACCATATTCTTTCCTTAACATCCATCACTGACTACTGTGAGAGATGGAATTCTAGACTAGACAGATCTTCCATCTAATCAAGACCAGATGTCATCAATGCACTCATTTGGTCAAAATAATGTTTTTTTCCTGATAGTCTTTAGCACAACTTCTGGTTAAGAGACCTTTTTGTCCTTGTTCTGATGTCTCCCACACTTGAAAGACCAAGACTTCATCGATAAGCTCTGCATTGTACTGGCATCTATTCAGAGTTGACTAAACTCCAAAGGCAAGCTGTCAATATCTCATATTCATTTTCCTCTTACAGCTGTACCACTCACTCACCACATGATACAGATAATGGGTGATATACATTCCAGCTAAATTATGTTTTCACTCTGTCCTCCGAACAGATTGCTTCCCCAAAATCTTTAAAGTGTAGAGAGGCTGGAGAGTTGAACCTAGATAAATGCCTGCCTTAATTTTGTATTCTCACAGTCTTGGTTGTGGCAGTAAGGAAACACTAGCCTGGCTCCTTTACTGACTCTGTCGAACACAGAGTGCAGCCCATTCTCTGGCTCTGTTTGTTTGTGTAGCTAAGTGACCGATTAGAACAGAGGTTAAAAACACAGCCACACCAAACACACATTTCTGCCTGACAAAACAGGCAGGTACATGCTTCCCTCTGCTCCAGGTGCTACAGCTACTGCATAAAAATCACTGTGACCAACTGTGTAAAAAGTCCTGGGTGGGTAACTGTTAGCATTGAGGCTAAGCATGGGGAGAAACAAAGGGCTGAAAGAAAACATTCATTTCCAAAGGACAGAAAATATTTTACAAATCAAAAGACATTAAGTGCTGGAAAGTGCAAAAGCACCTGTACTCAAACACATGAATATTCATGTGGCTGGAGTTAAGGTTTTCCATTCATTTTGTCAAATAGTGGTGAAAGTGTGTGAAAATGCAGCTAGAAACTCCTTTGGACAAGATGGTGGTATTCCTCCAGTGTCACTTTGCAGTCCCTTGGACGTTTTACCTTAACATATTTTGCCCTGACTTGACTTAGTGACCTTTGCTTTAACATTACAAAGTTCAGACCACATCTTGTGGACTAAAACAAACAGCAGTATCTCCACTGACAGCTGCAGATAGCAGCCAGATGAGTGGCATTAAAACAGCCCCCTGGGTACTGTGTTTGAGCATGGGTGGCAATTCGTGACACCACAGCTGCCACAGCAACAAGTTTAATGGGGGCAGGGGGGTGACAAAACAAGAAACTATTTGAGAACCATATGAAATATAATGGCTTTTTCTGGGCAGAATATAAGTTCCAAAACACCTGAGCTAAATGTGTAGTGTGGTATTTGTCTTAATAGACCATACACTTCTCTCTGTGTGTCTTGGTGTCCCACCTCCCCTTTTAAATGTTTTTGTTGTGTTCTTGAGCTGTTTCTAGACTCATCTGCAGCTGCAGTGTCTGTGTAACTCATGTGCCTCTTGTAGAATTCGTCACAAGAGGCTGATGGAAAAAGAGGTAGTGGTGGAGAAATACAGGTACACACTTGAATAGGAGCAGGGCCCCCATGCTTGCTTTTCTCAGGAAGCCAGGCAAAAAACCAAAACCAAAACCAAAACCAAACAAACAAACAAACAAACAAACAAACAAAAAAACCACAAAAAAACCCCAAAACAAGAAAACCCCCCACAAAAAAAATTATTTTAAGATTTTTTTCCCCTTTCTTAAGTTGCATGAAAGTCTTCAGACTAAAGAAGAAAGACAGGAACTACAGTGATCTTTGGACCCTCCTCCTAAAGGTCACCATGTACTTAGTAGCATTTACTGGCCTGTTAAAAGCTGTCAGAGTAAATCCACCACGTGGATTATATTTATTGCTTTGGTATTTAATGTAAGTGCTAACAAGCTTTTTAATACTGGATAGACACTTGCTGATATTCTTAAATATCAAAGTGCAGCAAATTTATCATTCTGAAAAAAGAAAAGAGTGGCTAACTTGTTAAATGTTCTCTTATGGCATGAATTTCTCTCTAGTCCTTAAAAACTTCAGTAAATTGAAATAGTCTTAGCAACAAACCTGATATAAACACAAATGTGTTTCCTGAAAAGCAGGAAGCAGCTTAACAATCGTATCATATGACTACTAAATACAGAAGAACTGCGCTGGTTTTTTTCCAGGGCATTAAAACAAATTTCCATGTGACTTTGTGGGACACGACTGTTGCTTGAGCTGCTGTTACTGGAAAATCCTTTTACTCTGCAACATGGGCACATTACACATTTTGTCCCACCTTGTGAAATTCATCATCTTGTAGGAATTCGTTTCTATGGAGCCTGTGCATGACCAATGAGAACATGAGAAAACCTGAAGACAGAACACTGACTGCTCTATAACTCCCCACGACCCCATCCTGTGAATGTGTGCAGCTGTTTCAAAGCAGCTGGGTCTCACACAAGATCAGTGGGAGTATTTAATTTGCTGCTGCTGTCTGATACCTTGTCAGTTCTGGCCAACAGGAATAAAGAATCACATCACATTGAAGCCCACCACATTGGAGCACCAAAGAGTTGTCCAGTGGAAATAAACTGTCTTGGGTTTTTACCAGCTAGAAATGTCAGACTAATCCAGATATGGCCTAGAAGTCAGGTCTTCCTTAATCCATATCCCCTCTATCATAAATGGCCACGCCACTCCCTAAAATGCAAGTTTGGACCTCTTCTAGTATTTAGGTTTTTGTTTTCACACTTGGGAGCAAGAGATACCTTGAGAATGTAAGTCATGTAAACTGATTGTTCAAAAGGCTGCCTGGAGCATGAATCTGCGAACTTGAGCTGGTGGTTTGTAGCTATTGTAACATTCTATTAATTTTTCAGGTTAAATATATTAATTAATTATTTTTGACAGCAGAAATGAAGTTAAAATTGCAAAAGGAAATAAATAAGGGACAACAATGAAGGAAGTAAATCTGCAAAGGAAATCTTAAGAAAGTTCTCCTATTTTTTGCAAGGTGGAAAAAAAGCGCCATACTCTAAGTATAAAATTAACCAATGGAATGAATAGGAAATAAAAAAATATCACTATGAGTTATGAAGGTTAGAGGTCAATATATGTATGTGAGAAAGAGATATCTGAGAGAGCCAAATATAACAAGTGAGAATCCATTGTACAGAATTTACAATGTGTTTCTATATTAATCTAAATATAGAATGAATCTCGTGGACTCAGTCAGATGAAGCACCCAGGGAGAAATTTAGATGCCTTAAATTTCCAAGACTTGTTTAGTGGGGTTTTAAAATACAGCCATAAGGAATCCATAAGAGTTAAGTACGTAGGAGAATTTTGGTACTCTGAAGTACCTTTAAAATCCCAGACCAAGTCTGTGGAGGCTTAAGAAGGATATGTGAGCTACTATTGACACAGGTTATAATGGCACCTTCACCTCCTAAATCAGCTGAACTATTAAGTAAACACAAGCCTGGATGGAAAGGATTTGAAGGTACATCTACATTCAGTGACCAAGAAAAGTGTCTTCTTTCAGATATACCAGCAGTAAAACATGGAGAAGCTGCAAGTTCATTCAGGTCTGACTGAAAATTAGAAGTTATTTACGTAACTAAAAAATTTGTACATGCAAATTTGTTGGGTAAGCTGTTGCTCACCTCCAGCAGGCACACAGCCCTACAGTCTTCTACATACCTCAGTGGGTTACTTTCTATGTGTGGGAAACTGGCTGAAGTTTTGGCCTCTAAATGTTGTTTGACAGCCTGCTGCTCACCAACAGTAGACAAACATTTTAGAGATTACAGACAATGGCAATGCAACCTATACATCTCTTCAGAAGGCACATTGACTAAGGGTTCTACTACAGTCCACTCTCATCGCTTCTTTTTTCCCCTTACTGCCTACCCGTGTCCATTTGTTCCTTCTTACTTTTATTCTTACAGTACAATTTGATTTCGATGATCATATGGGTTTGACCTACTGCTGGGTTATGTGATTCAAGGCTTACCTCCTCAAATGGAAGGGAGCACAAAGGAGTAGAAGCAAGTGGAGAAATCAATACCCAGAGACAAAGAGCCTCTGACCTGGCTTCCCTTAGTGAGGGTTCAGTCTGGGGTCTGGTGTGACACCCATCAATCACCACAAGTCAGTGGGAGAGGTTCCATGGATCACTGTTATAGAGAGGAGTTACTGTCAGCAGGGACTGGGAATCTCTAGGGGATGGAAGGGAAGAACACCTTTGGGATTGTACAAGACAACTTTTGGGATGTTTAGAGGAGGAATCAAAGGTGAGGGTAAGGTGGGATAAAGATTTTGATAGAGAAAAATAAAAAAGATATGGAGCTAAAATGACCTGACTCTGTGTAAACAAGTTGTTGGTGACTGTGCTTCTCTGATTACACCTTGCACCTGATCATCTCAGTCTGTCTTGTCTTAATAAACTATATTTTAATTATTTTTTGGGGTGAGAGTGGCACCTCTATTCTACATGTATGTGTGTGTATGGTGGCCTGAGTGGCACCAGTTAGAGGTGGGGGCCACAAGCTGGGGGGGGGCCACAACTCACAGGGTCTAGTGCAGCAAGTGGAGAGACGAGAGCACACACTTTACATGAATCTGCATGTCCGTGTGTGGTCACTAACAAATAGCAAGCCAGAGCAGGTGGAAGTCAAATTTTGGAGCAGCCATGAGTTCAGGAAAGGAAGTGAAGAGGATCTTTTAACTGGCTGCTGGAGAGACAAGGGGTTCTAAGTCACCAGCTGTGGTGGAGTCAGCTACTGGTAAGGCCACTACTCTGGACTAGCTACCAGAGAAACATGTTTGCCTGTTTGTATCTCTGTGTGAGGCTACTGGGGATCCAGGGATCAGCTTCTAACAGGCTGAGTGTCCTAAAGCCAGACTGGACAAGGGAGCCATAGTTCATTGTTGAAGATCTGATTACCAGCAACTAAAGTGGAACTGTAGGGCTCTGGGATAACATTTGCACTTGCCAGCAACTGGAAAGAGCTGGAATTCAGGTGCTAACAACAGAATAAGATTAGTGTCTCAGACCAGCTATAGAGGGATCCATATTGTATAGATGCATACAAATACATACTTATTTTCCATTAATGGGTTTCTGTCCTGATAAGCCAGAGAGAGGAACAGGATGAGGCCATTAATGCCGTTAGTTTTTGTGTGAGTGCTGTGTTTTCTGCCTGGATTAGTCAGTGTGGCCAGCCACATCTGTATGCACACACCCAGCCTTACCACTACCTGGATCTGGGAGCCTACTGAATTTTAAAAACTGGCATACCAGCAACAGGCAAGAGGATGGCAAGTATGAACAGTAAACAGGAGGATTTGCAAAGCGTGGGGAAAGTCAGTCCCAGAAGGCATAGCCAAGGACATATAGGTTCAGGCAATGTCCAAGGCAAATCAGGCTGCTGAATAATGACTTGTTTGTGGATCTCTTCCAAAAATGCAGATCACACATAGAAGGACACTTATTTTGAGTCCTGCAGCAGAGAAAAATGCACATAGTATCCAGTCCTCCATTAATGGCTGCTTGCAAGGCAAACATGCTGATCCTGATCCTCCAGCTACTTCCCTGATGTCAGAAAGACATTTGACTCAGCCTAACATGATGCATGTGGGCTACTTGGAGGTCATTTGCAAGATGCTACAAGCCCTGACGAAAAACGTGTATGGAAAGGCAAGGTTGGAGCTGAGAGCGCAGAGTCGGGCTGACATCAGTCACATCACAGCAACTTCGAGGCGCTCAGGCAGCAAATGGCCTCCCAATACACAGATTTTGGGTTTTTTGGAGGTTATATATTGATTGGAGGGGTACCTTGACTGTGTTCAAGCTTCAGACAGCACCCAAGATTGTTCTCCAGAAGAGCCCCAGCTGGCCCACCTTTCAACAAGTGGCTAAGGAGGTTCTGTAACTCTGGCCTCAGGGTTGCTCTTTCACAAGAGAGGCTGGGTTGGGCAGCACAGGTGTGGATGGACAGATGAATGTCTCCCACCATGGCTAAACACTGGAATAGGATACACAGACCATGGCATCCCACGGAGGAGTCATGCTGGCATGACAGCAGGCATCCTCTACTTGGGAAACTGTGCAACAGTTACCCAAAAGGATCATAAAGCAGATTCAGCAGCTGTGGGAAGTGGCTTCCTCTCTGGAGGGGAAAGAAAATCTTCTTTTTCATTAAAAACCAAGCCATTTCAAACCATACATATGCCAGGGCATGCTCTGTATTGTGGTGACATGAGCTCTCAGGAAAGTTGCTCCACAGACTGCTTGACATCCCAATTAAAATTGTCAGGCAGAAGTTTGTCTTATTGACAAAAGAAAACCCCAAAACAAAACAAAACAAAACAAACCACAAAAAACAAACAAACAAACAAACAAACAAACAAAAAACAACCCAAAAAACCACACACACACACAAATAAAACCACTCCAAAAAAACAAAACCAAAAAACCATCAGGAAAGAGCTGTGTGAAAAAGATGGCAAGGCACAGAAGGACTACCCATTCTTTTGAATGCTGTCCTGTCACAGAATCACAGAACCACAGGATCAGATAGGTTGGAAAAGACCTCTGAGATCGTCGAATCTAACCCATGACTAAACAGTGCCATGCCACCTAGACCATGGCACTAAGTGCCACATCCAGTCTTCCCTTAAACACCTCCAGGGACTCCACTGCCTCTCTGGGCAGCCTGTTCCAATGTCTCATCACCTATTCTGTCAAGAAATTCTACCTAAGAAGAATTCTGCAGCAAAGGCTGCGATGTGCTCGCAGAGCGGGGCAGGGGGACACGGAACAGGGGACGGAGCAGGCGACGATGTCCGGCCGCCGCACGGGGCTGAAGACGCCGGAGCCACAACTGCTGAGCTGGGTTTGGGGTGAGCAGCGGATCATCACGGGAGCTGCCGCTGGGGCAGGAGTCCCAGGGACCCCAACAGGCGTCGGGGACAATGCGAGGGCCGGTGTGGCGCCCGTGCCGAGGGCGGTGCCGGGCGGGGGCGGCCCCTGGGCGAGCGGCGGGGGGTGCGGGGAGCCCATAAAGCACCGCCCGCTGGGCCGGCGCCGCGCACAGCCGGGCTGGGCGGCGGGACAGCGGGCGCACGGCGGGGCGAGCGGGGCGCAGCCATGAGGGAGATCGTGCACATCCAGGCGGGACAGTGCGGAAACCAGATCGGGACCAAGGTGAGCCTGAAGGGGAGCCGCCGCCTGCCCGCCGCTTGCGGAGCTTCTGAGTGACCGGGGGACGAGCTCGATGGTTCCCCGGGGCTGCTGGGCCCCTCCGGGGCTGCTGAATCCCTCCGGGGCTGCTGAATCCCTCAGGGCTGCTGCTCACCCGGGGCTGGGCTGTGCCAGCCGCCCCCGCTCCCCGCCGCCCGTGCCCCGACGAGCCGCTGCCGAGCGGCGCCGGGCGCGCCCGGGGCACCGCGCATCGCTCCGCTCCCCGTGACCATAAAAGGCCTCGGGAAGTACCGAAACCAAACGGGACAGCTTTTTTTTTAGAAAAAAGAAGTTTTAAAATCTCTTTATGTTTGAGCCGGGCGGGCTGCGGCTGAGAAGCGGGGGAGGGCGGCGGAGTCCGGGCGGCCCCTCCGGGCGGGTTTGGATGCGGTGTCCGCCCGGCTCCCGCTGCGGCGCGGGCAGGGAGGGGCGGCGGGAGCGCCTGGAATCCGGCAGCTGCCGCGGCACCGCCGCCGCCCCCGGCCTGAGCGCTGGGCAGGGCCCCCGGGGCTCCGCAGGGAAGTTCCCAACCCACTTCTCGCTTTTCCTCCTTTAGTTTTGGGAAGTGATAAGTGATGAGCATGGCATTGACCCAACCGGAGGCTATGTCGGTGATTCAGCGCTGCAGCTGGAAAGGATCAATGTCTACTATAATGAATCATCTTGTAAGTGTGGGACGGGGAGGGTGTGGGACAGGGGGCTCCGTGGGAAGGGGCACAGGAATCAGAAGACGACGGGCTCGTAAAGCCATATTGCTTTACGAGCATAACATCTGGCCACACTCCTGACATGCTGCCAACCCCCCAGCTGTGCCCAGCTCAACAGAAAATATTATCTACTTTTGTACAAAGTAAATTAAGATGGCTGGGTGCTATCTCCCCCGACACAGAGAAGTGGCACAAGGGGCTGTCTTTAGAGTCTGGAGGTGGAGGTATGTTTATTGTTTAACATTAAGGTAGGCGTTTGCTCTTCAAATGTGTAATTACTTCACCAAATGCATTTCTTCAATCACTCCAAATTAAACTGTTGGTTATATGAGCCTGCATCTGTAGTACTCTCTCTTTAATTTTCATGAATGAGAGGGTTGGGCCACAGGTAATAGAGAACTGTTTCATTAATAAGATGCCGAAAGGCATCCAAGTCCTCAGAGTCCTCTGCTGTTGAAAGGTGTTGAGTGTAAATGGGGATCTGGAGTCCTTTGGTCTGTGGACGTGAACCTGCAAGTGTGAATGTTTCATCTTTTGTCCAGCTGGGGTTACTTCATATTTTTTACCTGAGTTTTCTTGAACAATTTCAACTTGACACAGATTGTTTATTTTGTGCTTTGTGGTAGATGTGCTGACTACTACTGTTTGCCATGTACACCAAGTAGCTCTTTCAGTGAAGAAGAATCCTTCAAGCATAAAAGCTTGTGGAGATGCGTTAGGATAACTTGAACATAAGCACTTCACTCAGCCTGATAGTCACAGAAAAGATTACCTACTTTCTTAAAAAGACCAACTAAACCAGTTTTTCTGATGAGAAACTCCCTAATACCTCTTGTTAATAAAGAGCTAAAAAAAATATAAAATCTGTGGAGCCCAAATTATATCAGGTCGGTTTCCAAGTTGAATTGAGTTATTTATTTTTCCTTTTTTATCATTTGTTCCTGTGGAGGTGGGTTTTTCACCACCATGACTTTCTGTATAGGAAATACTTATATATGTATGAACTATATATTAGACTAACGATATGAGACATAATATATTTGTGTATTAAAAGCTATAACTGTGTTAATTTATATCTGAACATTAAGGGCATGCTTATTTTTTATTGTAGCCCACAAATTTGTACCAAGAGCAGTCTTACTGGACTTGGAGCCGGGAACCATGGATAGTGTGCGGTCTGGTCTTTTTGGTCAGCTCTTTCGGCCCGATAATTTCATCTTTGGTATGTGGATGTTTCTTTTTTAAAAACAGAACTCTTCAACAGCTGTTTGATTACCAAGTGAATGGCCAAAAAGCATTCTATCTCCTTGTTGCAAAGTGATCCTACTGAGAAATCCTGATAGCTATCAGTGGAATTGCAGTTATCTGAAAGCCACTCAAAACATCCTGTTAACTGAAAAAGTTGTTCTTCTGTTGTTTGTTCCTTCAGTTAGCAAATCACTGGAAGTTTCCTATGGTATTCAAATACAGTACATTTGCTTTCCACACATATGAGCTCCAGAGAAATCCTGAGGCCTGTTCTTCACAAAAAAAATGCACAGAAGTTCTGCAGAAAATGGAGGGGGGAGGGAAAACCTCAACCACAAACCAACTAGACTACTCTTCACTTAAATTCACATTAAATGCTTGAGTATGGAAATTTTTTTAGGCTGTGTAATTAAACTTTTTTCAGGAGATCCTTGCAGTATAGTAGCAGTGGAAGAAGATCAGCTGTAATATGGAAAACACGTATGTAGCCAGTTACTGGGTAAATTTCTAGCACAATGAGGAAGAGTCTGAGAGTATGTGGAGATGATCTGGTTTCACAGTGTTCCTGCAGAGGGTTGTTTTTACTTTTACTGCTTAACTTTGGACTTCTGTAGTACTTTCCATCTAAGCTTAAAAATGGAGGTTACCCTTTCAGAGTATCCTTACGAAGTACAGAAGCATTATCAGTCCATTTGCACTGAAGGAGAAACAGCATGTGGAAGTTAAGTGAGCCACTTTCTGAAACAGGAAATCTGAATGAAAGCTACCACGAGAACTTTCATGTCCTTTTAGTTTCCAAGTCGGCACTTGCCACAAACACATTTCCTCCTGACGAGGCAAGCTTAGGTTGGAACTTAGTTTGGTATCTTGTGTTAACATAAGGAGGGAACAATGCCAGAGACAGACAGAGGAAAGATAAACACAGTTTAGATGGTATAAAACAAACTTAAGTCTGGGTTGTTGGGGTTGGAGAGGGGAGTAAAAAAGCCATACAGAGCTCCTTTAAGGCTTTGACTTAAATCTTTTATGCTATCCATATTGTTCTCCTGTCAGCTCCATGGCAGTGATGTTAAGGGTCTCTTCCAAAGGAGCTGTAAGTTACAACATGTAAGTTAAGGAGTAATCTTAGGGAGAAAAGCCATAGACATAGGCAGCTTTATGAAGTCTGTTTCTGTATTCAGGTTTTTCCTTTCATTCCCTTTCACCTGCACGAACCACACAAGCCCTCTGAAAGTGAATTCACCTGACCTATGGAAATACCTGAACTGGAGCTTTACAGTTTGGCACAACACCAGTAAAACCAGAGCAAAATCAATTCAGAATGTCTTCAACAATAGTCCACTTTGCTGTACTCCCTTCCTGCCAAGATAACAATGAACCCACAGCATGTGATCGACTCGTATCTGACAGAGGCCTCTGCCAGTATCAGGCACTGTCCTCCCAACCTGCTGAATAATGTAGAATAACTGAGCGCTGAAGTAATGATCTTCTGTGTCAAAAGCCAGCAAAGCATTTTGTTGTCTCTTCTAAAAATCTGGCCTAGGCCCACAAAGGATTTTGTGGCAGAAGCTGGCAGTCCCATACTTGCTGAACCCCAGGCTGTATGGGCTCATTCTGATGGGGATGTTTTTCACCTCTGCTTGTATAAACCTGCATGTGCCCACGTCTCCACGTCAAGTAACCATGGACCACCAATCAGGATTTCTTCCAGTTATATTGAATACATGGCCACACACTCCAGATACAGGAATTTTATATCAAACCAGCAAGAGTTTCGAGATGGACACAAAATAATCCTTGTACTTTAATGCCTGTGTTGACAAGGTAGTCATTTAAAAGGTGAAGAACTGCAGGTGGAATGACCTTACTGTATGAGAGCAGCAGGCCTCCTGGTCTTCTGAGCACACCAGGACAATTGCCCACCAGGAGCTGCTGTGAACTTTGATGTGTCTCCTCCTGTTAACCAGTTTTCACTTGCACATGTTTTCATTTCTCCTTTTCTTGCGTACACCATTGCTAGATTTTCTACAGAGATACCACTCCAATTTAATTTGTATGAACTGATGGGGGCAACCACAAAAGAGCTGTCTGGCAGTCAAAGGAAAGTTCTGTAGCAGGGCTGTTCACACCAGGCTTCTAAGTGTTAATGTGCAAGCTACTGAGCTATTTCACCAGGTTTATCTTATATTTTGAGCAGTGAAGAGAGTAGAAGAGTGAAAGAAGATTGTAGGAAACAAGTGCCATTTTAGGGATTAAAAAATCAATTGTTAGACAAATGGCTTCTCTGCATGTGCAGCTCAACCTGAATGTGGGTGATATCCTACAGCATGCTGGTGAAAGAAATAGTGACAGAAGGATCTGGAGGTGCCAGGAGTGCAGATAAGTTGTGGGACTGCTTCATGTAGGCTTCTTTAGATCCTGGCAAATGGCAGACGCAGGATGCTGGAGATGGGCTTCCAGGATTGGCAAAAGATTTGCCAGATCATGAGTTCTGTGGGACCAGGCTCATTTTTCCACCTAGATAGTTTAGTCATGGTGAAATTTGATCATTTCTGTGTGTTTTACTTAGATTTTCAGAGGTCAGGTAGGTAGGTACCTGATAGGTGGAGGGCATCCAGTAGAGTTTCACAGGATTGTGATCATGGTTTCCACATTTGTGGCAGCCTTGTCAGGGCCGTGGCACCTCCAGACTGCATTGTCATGGGGTAAGAAGTCTGGAGCTTCCAGGGCATGTCTACATACCCTGTGCTGTGGTAGTCTTACAGTGCTGTAGAGCCAGTGCTTCTGGAAATATAACTGGGTGTAGAAGCAGGAAATCTCCAATGAAAACACTGGACACCCTAGGCACATGGTTGACTAGTGGACGGAGTGTAGTTTTGCCACAGGAGTAGCTGATAGTTGTCCTAAAATCAGAATTTACCTCCATTAAGAGCTAAATGCCTCCTGCGTTTTGGAGTGATGTTTGCTTATTTCTGTGCATCCTGATGTGCTGCCCTACCCATAGTAGGATCTGCTCAAGCAGGCTGCAGGTGCTTACAAACATATTTAATTCTGGAAGGATATTACGTTGTGCTTTGTCCAGCTGGACAGGAAGTGCTGAGCTCCCTAGGCTCAAAGAAAGAAAAATATAGCAACATCCAGAACAATGCATGAACTAACCAAATACACCATGAGGAAACCAAGCATGTATGCAGTAGAAAAAAAGTGCATAGGATTTCAGAGGTGTCCCAGCCAGCAGCTTACCTGGTTCATATGTTTGGCACCAACATGGTGCAGTGGGAACTGAAATGAGACATGGTAATAGGAAAGGAGGGGAAGGTCTTGGGGAATAGCACAAAATTTGCCAGCTCTATACTTAATTCTGAAACTATTGCTCTGTCTGAATACCACTCCCAGGAGTGAGTTCAGGGGCACAATGTATGTGTATAGTAGTCACTGTGAGGAACAGGAGTACTAAAAAACTTATTCCCCAAATTAATCCTCCTCATTATCAATAACAAAATAGAGACAATAGCAAATGATCGGCGCTGTTTATCTTATTAAACTGGGTGGCACATAAAACAAGAAGGGAAGCCTTGGGAAGAAAAGAATGGACTCATCACTCTTCTGAAATATCAGTCATCCAATTTTGCAAGTCATTTTGCATATCCTAAGGAGCAGTGAGTTTGTAAGGAAATCAGTAAAACCTAAAAGGCACTTCTAAGTTTTTGAAATAATGTCTCTGAAGCTTCTGTTGATCACTATTTTCATTCAGGCTAGCTAACCATGAATTTAAAAAGCTATAGTTCCTGATATAACAAGTTAAATAGGATTTTGAAGCCCAGCTTTTTTTCTTGAATAAGTGTTTTCTCTTTGACTCGTAAGAACAGTCCAAAGAACCTCTCATTTTCATTGAGATATCTGTGATTTAGCTTTGCATGCATCATGGTCCTTCCAGACAGAAAGCATTTAAATATTAAACAGTCATCTTGTGTTTACAGAATCATCAGGATTGGGAGTGTGAAAGTTTTCAAAACAAGGAGTTAAGGCCTCTTTGCATTTTTGGACGGTAAAACGACAAAAGGAAAAAAAAATTAAAACAACCCCCCCCCCCCCAAAAAACCCAAACAACCCAAAAAAGAACCCCAAACCACTCAGGGGCATTAATGAAAACTGCCAGAGGCTATATAGAAAGTTTACGTTGATACTTCCAGAGATATTTGTAGGCAAAACTGAAGAGCACAGTTATCTACCTGACAGATTTCTAGCAGCTTTTGTTACAGATGTGAGTCCATTCAGCGTGCAAATGCCAAACCTTGCCAATAATTGTTCATATTTTCTTTCCCTGTTGTACCTTATTTTAGGACAAACTGGTGCAGGAAACAACTGGGCAAAAGGACACTATACAGAAGGGGCAGAGCTGGTTGACTCTGTGCTTGACGTAGTAAGAAAAGAGAGTGAATACTGCGATTGCTTGCAAGGATTTCAGCTCACTCACTCCCTGGGAGGAGGGACAGGGTCTGGCATGGGAACCCTACTCATCAGCAAGATCCGAGAGGAATATCCAGACAGGATAATGAATACCTTTAGTGTCATGCCTTCTCCCAAGGTTTCTGACACAGTGGTGGAGCCGTACAACGCTACACTTTCGGTCCACCAGCTGGTTGAAAACACGGATGAAACCTACTGCATCGACAATGAGGCTCTGTATGACATTTGCTTCCGCACTCTGAAGCTCACCACTCCCACTTACGGTGATTTAAACCACTTGGTCTCCGCCACCATGAGCGGGGTAACCACATCCCTGCGGTTTCCAGGCCAGCTCAATGCTGACCTCCGGAAGCTGGCGGTAAACATGGTCCCCTTCCCGCGCCTTCACTTTTTCATGCCAGGCTTTGCTCCTTTGACGGCGCGAGGCAGCCAGCAGTACCGAGCGCTCACGGTCCCAGAGCTCACGCAGCAGATGTTCGATGCCAAAAACATGATGGCAGCCTGCGACCCGAGGCACGGCCGGTATTTGACAGTGGCCACCGTCTTCCGCGGCTCCATGTCCATGAAGGAGGTTGACGAGCAGATGTTGGCCATCCAGAACAAGAACAGCAGCTACTTCGTGGAGTGGATCCCGAACAATGTCAAGGTGGCAGTGTGTGACATACCTCCCCGAGGCCTCAAGATGGCCTCCACCTTCATTGGCAACAGCACTGCCATCCAGGAGCTCTTCAAAAGGATCTCGGAGCAGTTTTCTGCCATGTTCAGGAGAAAGGCCTTCCTCCACTGGTTCACAGGAGAGGGAATGGATGAAATGGAATTTACAGAAGCAGAAAGCAACATGAATGACCTGGTATCAGAGTATCAGCAATACCAAGAAGCAACAGCAGATGATGGAGAGGAAGCATTTGAAGATGATGAAGAAGAGATCAATGAATAAAAAGATTAGGTGCGAGATTTTTCCAGGCCAAACTCTCAAATCTGGATTTCTGATAATTAGGCTTGTAAACCCATACTTAGTTTTAAAAAATAATAAAAAAGGGTGCACGAATTTCAGATGTTAGAAGTGGTCTTCAGAGTCCATTTGGATCACTGGGAACATTCAGCATTTCTGGAAATTGGGCCATTTTTATTCATGAGACAAATGTAATGCATTCAGTTAAGTCTTTGGCCTTAGAGTCTGAACATGGAGATTGCTAGTTTGGGATATTTTTTCTTTAGGGTTGTCATCCCTAAAGCTGTAGAAGAGAAGATGTAAAATAGGCATGAAAATCTACAAATTAGAGCTGCACTATTTTCATCCAATTATGAGTAATAAAATCTTGAGCTTTAAGTATTCTGTACCAAATGTACAATACTGAACTGCCAGAAACAAAAATTTATTCACAATAAAAGAAAAAATGTTTAGATATTCTGTACAGTAATTGTTAACAGTGATATTTGATTCCAGTCCCCTAAAAATAAAATAAAAATTAATAGTATCCTCTCAAGCAAAAGTGTTCTGGGCAGTCAATGCTACATAAATACACACTGAGCTGCAGGCTAGAGGCTGGATTTATGTGATATGACTTCATCACTTGCTGCTGCTGAATAATCACAGATTATATGTATGAAATCTCTCCATTTGTGATGTGTTCATCCTGAATCCCTGGAGTTTAAAGTGGCACCCCAATTATCTGACTGGTCTTCCTGGCTATCACCAGCTGCTGCTGTTATTCCTAACTCTCTTTCACCTAGCCCCTGTAGCTGAAATCCAGATATTCCATAGATCATGGTGGGACAGGGGACATAGGCTATGTGCCAACAGATCTTTCTACCCGGGTTTGTAAATTAACCACACCTACAGATGCTGTGCATGTCTTGCTACCAAGATAGGTTAAAACAACGGAACAGGTAAAGGTTAAAGTACAAGAGCATTTATACAGAATACTCAAAAACAGCTGGCAAAATGAAAGATGAACAACAGGTTTATCTGCCCCCACTAAAGCAAAGAGAGAAAGGTCTCTGCCTAAGCCAGATGACAAAGTGACTTCTGTGCATTTGCTCTATGTGCATGCTTTATGTTTCTGCTCATATCAATTAAACAGCCCTTCTCCATTAGAGAATTTCTACCAGAGAACACTCTGTCTACTTTGAGTCTCTTATTTAGGCCAGTTCCTAGGCAACAAAGCAAGCAAACAAAGGAGAAAACCTCTGGAAATCCAAACTTTGAATGTTTCAAGAACTCTTGCTTTTTCTTGTTGCTTTCAGAAGCACTTTCCAAGCAAAAGTGTTGCTCAATATTTAAAAAGGCACTTTACAAACTTAGTGAAATTTCCAAAGGTCTGCTGCCCCTGACAAGATGATGCTTTGCTAGTTTGGGATTCAAGGGAGCAGGACAGTACTTCAGGAAGTACATAAACCAGGCAACTATTAATCACATAACCTGAAGCTGTCTGCCCAATCCTACTGTACACAGAAATGGAACTAAACTAGTTTTTTTAACTAATCAAGTTTTTAAACTAATCAAGTACAAGTTTTTTGCAGAAAGTGACTTCAGAGGTTGAGACAGTTGCTGGAACATGCCAACTAGACTGGCTTTGGCACAGAGGCAGAGCTTGGACGGGCCTGGCTGATTGTCTTTAGAAGGACCACAGAGGAGTCAGCACATTCACAGAGGTCACGTTCTCTGCTATGTATAGTGATCCCTGAAGGATTTATGAATAGCCATAGAGCACCCCTAAATACACATTTTATAAGTGTGAGATGTGGCTGTGTATTAATTACAGCATTAGATAAAGTTATAACACAATATACATTGAAGAGAAATTATTGTGCAGGACCATACAAAGCAAAATTCATTGGGAGTAAAGCCATTAAACTTCAAAGTGAAGTTGATTCTTTGTAAATGGTTAACTATTTTCTTTGAAGGGGAGGAGGATGCCTTACAGGCTCAGAGCCTGCAATCACACCGCTGTGGCACAGGCTTTCCAGTTAAAGCACTAGCATAGTTTCTGCTGAATGAAATAGAATCAACCATCTAATTGTGTGTGAAACTGCATTTTGTTGTAACACAGATTTTGTAACTAGGTCCAAGTCATAAATTCTGGTATTACTGTGAAAAAGAGAGAAAAAAAAAAAAAAGTTAATATTTAAAAATGCCAGAAATCTTGGCATAGCTAAATAATGATGTTATTTACTTGGTGAACCAGCCTGCTCCTTATTGCATTTCATACACTTGACTCAAACTGCAGAATGCAGACTCTGAGGCTGTGGAATTCAGACCTCACATTGATCTGCTTTGATTCACTCATTCTTGCACATGTGTTTACTTGCAACTGTTTGATGTGAATTTCTAGAATGTGTGGAGGTGGAAGAGGCAAACTAGTGTTCTCTTTAGAAAAAAGGGACAGCTCTTCCATTGCATCCTAGGGGGAAAAAAACCCTCCCAGGAAGGGAGAACGAACCCAGGAACCTGTAGTAGGAGGATCATCAGAGGATCAGGTTGTGCGTAAGCAGTAAGAGAGCCACGGGAAGCACAAACACTTCCTGTTTCTCTTCAGTCAAACAAATCTAATCATCTTCCTTCCCTGAGATACAACTGAAAATTGTTTTAGTAGCAAGTTTAGTGAGAAATTCCTTCAGTTGCAGTTCCTTTCAAATAACTTCCTGCCTTTTTCTTGGAAGCTTCTCTCTTATTTGGCAATCTCCAGGTGAGTCCCACCTAGCTTTGTTACTCTTCTCAAATTCCTCACCTGTGTGTTTTTCATTTCCCCTCTAGTTTTTCAGCCTAGTCTTTGGCACCTTTTATTTCTGTGCCTGGCCCATCATCTTTTTCTCTTTTTTAAATGCTCTGTACCTGGCCACAGAGCAGTACCTAGCAGCAGGCTGCAGGACAAGCCAGACCCCCAGGAGAACTAGAAGTGCATCTCCCACTGCTCAGACACAAACACGTGTCAGCGCTAGGCTGAGGAGAAAATACGGCAGCCTACATCAGCGACACCACTTGGAAACTGGGACTGGGCAAGGTGTTGCCTGGGAAGAGGGTGTGTCATCAGGACAGAAATTGGAATTTAACTCTATAGGTCAGCTCCTTTGCAAAGCCACTCTGGTCAAAGCCAGCAAGGGATGGGGCAGGCCCTCAGCTCACAGAAGAGTCCTTGTAAATGCTGCCTCAACCGAGCCACCTCAGGCTCTTGCTTTCTCTGCATCCCACAATCACTGCTCAGATTACACTCTCCATTCCTTCTCTTGTACTTGTATTCCTTAGGAAAATGTGGTCACCCCTTGGGAACAGTCAGATTGGGAGAGGGTCTAGACCTGCTCCTTCTCCCTGCCTTGAGAGGAGCAGGGAACTCAACAGCTCTCTTGGTGCTGCTCAAGCCCCTGGTAGCTGAAGCAGCACTGCTCAGTGTGCTTGCAACAAAAATTAATCCGGCATTATTGGCAGCCATGGCACAGACTAAACTTGATTTTCTTGATTTATGTTCAACCACCTGACATCCTAAATCTGGGAGTTGAAGGAGGCTAGCAATCCTCTTCAAAGAAGCAGATTAGGTAAGTAGCTTTTTTTTGGTTGCTTTTCCATATTTTGATTCCAAAATCCATCAAATTCTGCCATTTTTGGCACAAAATATTAAGACCTGGTAACGTAAGGCTAAGAAAGCAAGTTAATTTCCTCTAAAACAGAGGCAAAAGTAAAGGAGAGGTAAGGCCATTTTCATATACTTATTAATTGCATGCTGCAACTGAACAAGAATGGAAGTTATTAGTAAACACAAACGGAGTAAGAGAAATCATCTGGAGATGATTCTTTCAGAGTCTGGTAGTGCCATTGTGAATAGTCAGGTTAAGGATTTTGGGGGTTGGGTGGTTGATTGCTGAGTTTTCTGCTGGTTTTATTTAGCAAGGAATGAAGAAATGCAGAACTCTGATCTTTGTAAGCACAGCTAGTCCTCAGCACTGGCTACAAACTGAATACCTCGGACAAGAAGTGTTCAGCTAAATTGAAGGATGAGAAAACAAACAAGGCATTAATGCAGAATACATGTAAGATATAACACTAGAGCATAAGCACAGATAGCAGTCGCTGCTTTATCATGTGTGCACCATTTGAGTTTTATAGAAGAATTTTGCTATTGCAATTCTAAACTTTGCATTCTAAACTTTGACTCACAGTAATTAAGGAAATTAAATATATTTTTTTCAAGCTGCTTTCCTGTTTATCATTCATTCTTCACAAACACAATAGGGATAAAATAGAAGTGCTTAACAACTAAAAAGGCCCAGTAAATACACCCAAAATAGCTGTATTTGCTCTATTTCCCTTATTCCTCTTCACTGTAAAGCCAGGTAAGATCACAGATGGATAAAGTTCTATCATGAAGAAAAATAAAATTCAAAAGAATAATTTCCATAAATAATTTAACTCAAATACCTTTAAGAACCAAGGGTCTAAACTTTCAGATTAACTTTTTCCTTTTTGTCATCCGACTGGTTTCCAGTATGTTGCAATATACAGATGGAATCAGTCACTAGTTATCCTTTTAACCTGCCCTCATTACCCTTCAAGGATTTTTGGTCCAGCAGAGAAGATTGGTTCATTTTCCTTTGCCCCCTTAACCACCACTCCACCCTCCAACCAAGCTTCCCTTTTCTCTGCTGGGATGGGGAGACAGGCCATTAATTTTTGAACAGCTGAATTCTCCAACTAATGAATCCTTAGCATGTAGCAGACAACGAGAAGCAGGTTACTAAGACAACTGTATTCAACTAAGCAGGATAAAAGCCCCATAACTTTAGGTTAAGAAAATGAGTAAGAAACTCTGACAAATCTGATTTATCACCTTTGGTTCTCGTTGTTGCTTTTTGTATGTGTGAGCACAACCCTGTTACCCTATTTTAACAGAGAGATTTGTATTGTTCTGAATTCCATACCCAGAAACCAGCAATTAAAAAAAAAAAAATCAGGCAAGCTTTGTTCAGAAAAGTACTGTTTTTATTGACTCAAACTGTATTTACACGACACATTCATATGTTCAATATTTTACAGAACTCTGTAAAAAACTGACTGGTAGAACTGCAAGAGCCAAACAGTTTCAGACTTAATTTAAGACACTGAACCATGAGTATATTTTAAGATATTTAAGCAAGTGTCCACTTTCACTGTCAACTTACATGGCAGTTCTCTGTAGACAAACTCTAAAATCAGAATGAGGTGAAGGGGAAAGGGCCAGATGAAAGAGCTGATAGTTTTGCAAAGCTAGTACTTTGTACAACCAGACTTTCACATTTGACAATGCATTTTGTATGATTCTTCTTTTTGGAAACAGGTCACATACAGGTATAGTTTAGATAAATAATCGAAAAACCCTTTGATTTTTGTAAGCTTACAGACATTTGGAAAAAAGGAAAAAAAAAACAAACAAAAAAAAAACCCAGTGCCACAAAGTTTGTGCATGAATCTGAACTGTTTCAATGCTTGAGAGGCTCGGTTCTGGCGTTCCACTGCAGCTCAAATTCCTTGTATGCTTCTCCAGCTGGTAAATGCAAGATGATCACCTTTTACCAGTGAACTGATGATTTCACACATTTACATCAGAAGCAGAACATCCTTATTTCATCCCAGGAGATCACTCTTCCACCCATTCCTAATACAGTTTGGTTGAATAAATATTTTTTGAAGTACAAACTAGGTGAGTTTGTTTCTCTTCCAGAGTGCAAGTCACTGTGGGCACACACTTCACAGTTAAAATGGCATCCCACCTCTGATCTGCCTGGCGACTTGTTCATCTGTGGTCTCCTCTTTTTCTTTTTCACGCTCTTTGTTCCAGTCTTTAAGGCCTTCTGGCAGTGAAGTATCCTCATCCAAACTTCCTGTACCTTCCACAAATTCTTCATAAGTAGACTTTTCTGCAAATGGTCTTGGGCCAAGCAAGTCTAGCATGTCGCTTTTATCAAGCACTTCCTTCTCCAGTAGCCGCAGGGCAACCTGGAATAGCACAACAAGTTATGTCATACATATAAATATTAATTAATACCTAAAATACCTAAGATGGCTGTCCTATTTGTTAAGGCAGTTAATTTGGCATTGATTAATTTTGATAGAAAAAGCTGTTTTTTCAGAGCTCACCAGATACAAGACTTTTCTCCTCCTTGAGCATTTAGGAAGCACAAATACAATTTTATTTTAAATCCTGCTTTTAAGATTAAGCAAAGTGCCCTCACTGTGGGTCACTGTTAATTTTATTGCTGCTTCAGAACAGCAGCTTTTTGCTTCTGCTAAAAGGCTCCTGATGCAAGACATGAAGCGACAGATTAAAACAAGTGTTCCCTTCAGTGGGGATGGTTCAGTCAGGCTGCTGTTGTGCGACAAGCTCAAGAGCACCATAAAATACCAATGTGTGAACACTGCACCAGAGTAGTTTGCAGCCTTGGGTCAGTGAGCTCATTGTTCAGCACAAACCACATTTGGTGATCTCTTTTGGGATGCTGACCTGCTACAACAGGATTTATGGAGCTCATACGAACTTGTCTCCTTGTCAGTAAGCCCACTGGATGTCTATCCTAGAAAATTAGCCTTGTGCTGTATCAGGGTGTGTGGCATGAAGAAAGAATATGCACAAGCTGAATCTCAGCTGCAGTGAGGTAGATCACAAGCAGCCAAGGGACAGGAACAGAAGAAGATATTTTTATTAACACTCAAAAGGAATTCAGAGAAAGGAAGTTGTATGAACTTCCCTGCTTACAAGAGCTTCTTTCAGCCAAAAAAGTTTGGAATCCTGGTATTTCATCTTTGGGTTTTTAAGTTTGCCCATCACATCTACTAAACCCTTTGTCAGTAGGCAGACTCTTCCCTCCAACTTTCCAAATGAATATTGACCACATAAGCAGGGAGGGAAGTTAAATCATGCTTGTGAGATGCTCAAAGGTGTTCCAACACAAAAGAAGATTTCTGTTAAATCTTGTGACACATCCTCAAGATTACATCAAATACATTTTGAGCAAACTTCCTCATATACTTATACAGTCACTATCTTAAAACTAATTCAGTTCAGATTTTGGCTTATCAGCTGGGACTTAGTGGCTAAAAATACAGTAATGCTCACCTTCTCCACATCTGCTTTCTTCTCAGTCAGCAGATTTAATGTCCTTTCATAGGCAATGTTAATTAGTGACCGCACTTCTTCGTCTATCAACCTGGCAGTGGCCTCACTGTAAGGTTTCTCTAAGACCATGTCTCCTTGACGAGGGAGATCAAAGGAAATCTGCCCCACTTTTTCATTCATACCAAACTGAACAATCTGAAGAAAGAAAAAAAAAAAATCAAATAAACAAAGGAGAGACAGCAAGATTTTAGGGTATGTTGACGTAAAATATGGCCAACAAAAAGGAAAGGAAGAAATAATTTTGCTGTAATCTAATCTTTTCCTGTAACATGAACTCTTCCCTGAAAACTTAAAGTCTACTGAAGTTAACACACATGTATTGACTTTCACTTCTTCCTTTTTACTGATTAAAGTGAAGGACACAAATAACACCATTTTAAAGTGGTTACTAATGGTATGCATAGTGCTTTGCTGTTTAAATTCTAAGATACTACACAAAAAATACTTCAGCCTTCCTTAAAACAGTAAAACCCTTCCTCCTTTACCAGAAATAGAAGTATTTTGCCAATTCAAAATATTTCTAAAGTTTAATGTATTCTACTCACCCATAAAGATAAGCTGCCTTAAGTACTAAAGTAGAGGGTCTTGAAGATTTTTTTCTACCAAGTCCAAAAATCATATGCTATTCCTGATCCCAAGACACTCCTCTGCAAATGTGAAAACAATTCTTATCTTGCTTGACTCAGTACTGAATACTGACTTGTCCGGTTGCCAAATGTGGATGTTTTAAGTTGCATTTTGCTCCAGCAGAGGCAGAAGCAAGTTCAAACAGCTATTTATTTATTCACTCCATGGCTACTATCAATTTGATGGTTACTAAAGCAGCACTTCTCAGTCTAGCAAGATCCACAAAGGTATGACAACGAATATTCAGAATTCAAAGAGATCTCATGATTAGAACCAAGCATCTTAATCTGCTTTCTTAAGAAAAGTTTGATGTTTTTTTTTTGTTAAGTCAATAAGTAAACTGATTTTTTAAATTTAAAACTGAACAAGAGTCACTGAAGATTTCATAGAATTAACAGAATATTATTACACATTTACTTCCAGAACTGAGGCAACAAGAAGCATGCCCGAGACCAGGAAGTAGGTGGGGTTTGGGGATAAGCTGCAGGGGAAGATAAGAGTACTCCAAAATGTCTCTTGCTCCTTGTGAGCACCTTATGAGATGACACGTTTTGTGCCGATGCAGGAAATGTAGTAACACACCTGTATGTAGCCCACAGTCACACTTAGGTGAGTCACTGCATTGATAAGATTTTAAATTACTCATCTACATTAGTTAATATGATACAAACACAAACCGATGTCTTAATTCCCACAGCCTTAACTGACATCAAATAGTGCTTTCATAAAAGGCTGTCTGGATTTCAAGTGTCAATCCAGATTGAATCTTGACACTGGGCAATTGCAAATGTAGGATGATATGATCAAATCTGAGCACTAAATTCCATTTTAAAATAAGTATAACAATTTCCACATGTAATTGAATCCAATTAGATCAAACCGCAACGTGTATGCCCAGCTGTGGGCAGATGCAGGGCAGTAATCGAAGCCTAACGCACAGACAGCTGTTGTGAGACTGAAATAAAACATTTGAGTCACCAGCATCTCTAAACTACATCGTGATGTTTATTCGTGCAGTGTTATCTGAAACAAGGCTTTTGAGGGACACATCTGATGAAACTGCATGATATCAAAATATTAGTTAGGTCAGAAATATAGAAAACAGTAAAGTAAACAAAGAAGTGTCACTGAAGCCCATACCTGAGCATATGCACTCTGAGTAACTTTCTTCAAGTCATCTTGGGCACCAGTTGTAATTCTTCCAAAGAATATTTGTTCAGACACACGTCCTCCCAGAGTCATGCACATTCTGTCCAGTAGCTGCTCTTTGGTATAAAGATACTGTTCTTTGGGCAAATACTGAGCGTAACCCAGTCCTTTACCACGTGGAATAATAGATACCTACAAACAAAATTAACAGTGCTTGCTACAACTAAACAGTATTAAAAACCATAAAGCATTCTTCAGGTTGACCTACTTTTTAGTACCACAATCTACACCATACTCACCCTTGAGGTTTATTTCAGACATTATTTCCGTTTACAGTTTTGCCCCCATTGTGTTTTATCCTTAAAAGCCCTGGCTAGCTCTAAACTGGGATAACAACTACTAGAATATCTGGAAAAGAAAGGTAAGACCACTGTCATATCTTCTCTAAAAACTGTATGATATTTTAAAAATACCATTTTAATTAAAATCCACAATTCCTTGAATGTGATGTATTGGGCATTATGTATTCTATAACAGACAGCATTTTTCCATCTTTAGCATTCTGAACAATTTAAGGAATCTCCACATTCACTAATGACCTTTCTTCCAGCAGTAAACTGTACATTATTTTTAAGCTTGAGATGAGATTAAAAACACAGCTATGTAAAAGTATGAATGTTAAAGCAACTTTGGGAGATTGGGGTGCTTTTTCCTCTGCATTCAACTTGTCACACTGTGAACCAAACAAAGCAAACAAACTAAAATGTAGCCTTACATATTCCTGAAGCATACCTGTGTAACCTGGTAAGAGTAACTTAAACCACTGATGAGTACCGAAAGCCTCAGAGAAAAAGCAGCCATCAAGGCAGGCAGACTCATGGGAAGAAAAGGTCTCTCACTTTCAAAGGACATTTATACTACAATGTAATAGCTAAGTCAGGAAACAGTAAGAAAGTTACAAGAAAGAAACCAAAATATACTCTAAAATTGACACATGCTCCTTTTTAAACTATACTATAGACATTATATATATTTTTATATATATTAGATATATTTATATATATATCTTATATTATATATATATATATATATATACACACATCTTCTTAACATTAAGGGGAAAACACCACAAAGAAAAAGATGTCCAAGCTACTGATACAAATTCAAATTAGCCTTCTTACCTTTAACAGTGGGTCAGCATGTTCCAAAAACCACCCTGCAACTGCATGCCCTGCCTCGTGATATGCTACTGTCTTTTTCTCCTCTGGCTGAAGTACTTGAGTTTTCTTCTCCAAACCTTTGTAAAATAAATTTAATTAATAGTTTCAGACACATCTTTCTCCTCTGAAATCCTTTATCTCATTTGGAAAGATGATGAGAAATACTTAGAGGCCATGCATATGGTCTACTGAAAAAGTTTAAACACCCCCCTAAACCTTCAAGTTTTAGAAATTTGCGTCTTCTAGGTTTCACTGTAACCTTGCTCTTCCTTAGACTTTCTAGTTTCAAAGTTCTTGAGAATATTTAATAGTTTAAATAAAACATTTGCAGTTTAAAAATATTTTCTAGACTATTTCAGGCTAGCAGCAGTTAAAAGCATCTTTAAATCCAAACAGTTTTTCCTTTTGCCATTTTGAAGAAATTAGAGAAGTGTCCTGATGAAATTTCTCTTTGTACCCCTTCCTCTATTACAGAAATTAGCAACATAGAAAAGATACTTCCTTTCTAAATCTCAGGTGTGTTTAGGAGAGAAAAAAAAACAACCTTGAAGAGCAGGACAAAAGATGCAAAAGCATGGCTTCCTATACAAATAAAAAAGGAAGTTGCCTATTACAATTTTTGAGAAACAATTGATGCAATTCACCTACCTCCAATAACTCTTTCAATTGCTTGCTCAAAATGCTTTTGGTTTATAGCATCTGAGAGATGCCTCGCAGCAATTAAAGCAGCTTCATTACAAACATTAGCAATATCAGCACCTAAAAGCAGAGAAGGCAAGAATTACAGGTCCTTTTCAACATTTTTCTGAGTTTAGCATAAAGATAACCTTATCTATAACTAGTTCGCTATAAATTCTCACTGAGCTTGAAAATTAAAGGTAATGTGCTCAAAAATAGCTTAATTATTTAAGATATATTTAAATACATGTACTACAGTTATAGGCTTTAGGATTTTTCTTATTATAGGTAGACAGCCACAAAATAAAGTTTATTACCACTGAAGTACTTGTTTGATACATCTCACCTTCCTTTTCTGTCTTTGACAGATTATACTTAAACTAGTATATATTTAGCTGCATACATTTCCTACATGTGAATTCTGAATAGCTCAAATAGCTTTAAAAGGTATCATTTCATGTTACTGATTTCAAGTCATCCATGTTTTGATAAAACTATTTGCAGTAGTGCTATTGAGATAACTTAAACATCATCACTGTAGCTGCCAGAAACACTGACAGTCAAATCTCAGAAAACCAGTTCTATATAGACCAAAAACCAGTGAAGAATTCACAGGTGTTGAATTAGGAATAGATGTGAGAACTCTCACCACTAGCTTATAATCAAATTAATTTAAAATCTGTATTGACCGGTAGTTGAATGCTGCACTGGTTTTTGGTTTTTACATCCAGAAACAAATTCCCCTACAGAATATGTACACAAACTCCACAAAACCCAGGTCTTCTCCAAAAATGTTCAAGAATGCAACAAACAAAGGAAAGGACAAACAAAAGAAGAACACACACACACACATATACACATGAGTGATAACCATCAAAACCCTCTGAATTGCTTGTACTGAAGACAGAAGAAATTCCCTTTTCATGTCACCCTGACTGAAGCAGACAAAACTTGAAACCCTCAGAAATCTCCTACTTGTTCAAGCAGGCATAGAGAATTTCAGGCTGTGCCAGTAAATACAATTAAATCAAATGCCATCCAGAAGATCAGGTGCAAGAAAACCAGAATTAGTAGGGAAATCAAATATCTACAGCTTAAATAGTAAATGGAGAATAATAGTGGTATTAGGAGTCACTTACCAGAAAACCCAGGTGTTAGCGATGCAAGCTTTCTTGCTAGGTTATCTTTATTTAAGACAGTGTCTAATTTCAGAGGTCTAAGGTGAACTTTGAAAATGGATGCTCTTCCTTTTATATCTGGGGGTCCTTTAAAACAGAAGACACATGGTTTTAGTTTTCTCACACGTGTATATTCAAATTGAGTGTGAGCAAGGAAGCCACACGTATAAATAGTTGCAGGGACTTTCAGCAGTGTTCTACAAACACAGAATGATACAGGCACCAGATAAAACTTACCAATGTAAATCTGCCTGTCAAAGCGTCCTGGTCTCATCAGAGCAGGGTCTAAAATATCTGGCCTGTTAGTACCTGCCAAAATGACTACATTTGTGGTTGTATTAAATCCTGTTAAAGAAGAGCGATAAAGAGAAAAGCTATGTAAATATAGTTTTCCGTGAAAAAAAACCCCAAAAACAGAAATAAAAAGACTGTCCACTTTACAGGATCATGTAAGAACTGACAGTTTAAATAAACGATCTTAAAACTGAAAAAATTTCTATTTATTGCTGCATTGTCCAGCTTTTCACAACAAGCAGGAAAATGGCCTTGGGCTCTGCTTTGTGAAGTACTATATCAAATCCTGCTTTATCTTCAAAATACAATAACAGATTAACTGCTCAGAAAATTGCAGAACCAGCATGGCTAGCTGTATTTTTTTACAGACAGACAGGTCTCATTGTGAAGAATTTTTCTGCCTATTCAACTATGACAAAGAGTTAGGAGATACAGAATAAGGGTTCTTTTCCTCTGAATGAATTTGAGTAAAATATCAGGCTGCAGCAAAGTGAGTCACCATGCTTTATTTTAGGTAATGGAGACAATCTGAATTGAAGCTAAAATCCAAATCTTGGTTAGCAGGTCTGCACAAGCATATTAGTTCTTTCCAATATCCTTGTTATTGCAACATAATATTAGACATTAAATACTCACCATCCATTTCTACTAAGAGCTGATTGAGTGTGTTCTCTTGTTCACTTTGTCCTCCAAAGTTGCCCCTTCCTCTCTTCCTCCCTACTGCATCTATCTCATCGATGAAGAGAATGCACGGGGCATTTTTACGAGCCAGAGCAAATAAGTCTCTAACCTTAACAAAAGAAAAGACAATGTATCAGACAGGTTTGTAACTCTTTTGAGTTGGGGGGTGGGGAGGGAGGAAGAAGAGGCACATCAGAAACAGTATCACTATAACTGGGTATGGCTCTGAAAAAGCGTTCCAAGGCATTCAGGCAGCCCTCAAGGCAATGATAAGTTACTCGACTCCCCTCCAAATATTCAATTGGAAGTTAAATTAACTTCAAGAAGTCTGGAAAAAACATCCAGGACATGAGTAGATAGATGAAATTTTTTTTAGACTTTCATATTTTAAGCAAGATACTAACTACTACAGTAGTTGCAGCACAATCTGACTTGAATTTTAGATGCAACATTGCAATGTTGCTCTGCTTCCAAACATATCAGAAGGACCTCATTAGAACCAGTTCAGTGAGTTAACATATCTACAACTGAGGAATCGAACTGCAGCAAACAGGAAATGAAAAATTAATGGAAGAATTTTGACCTGAGTGAGAATGAGATGCAGCTCAGAGCTTTACTATTCTATACATTAGTGATGTAATTATAGAAGGCTTCTCTGATGACAATAGAATAGATGAATAGATGCAAATTTTGGACAGTAGGCTGCACTACAGAAAGTCACACAGATATTTTGAAAAAAGTACAATGAAGGAACAAGATAAACAAGTGTCAGATGCTTAAAGTGAACTGTCTTTTCACTGGAATAAGCAGAAACCCAGAATCATACAACTATTTTTAGTGTATATACATTATGGAAACTAAAAGTTTCCATATGCATATACACTAAAAAATCACCAAGGAAACCAAGGCTGTGTAAGCAGTTTTGTACTAGCATATTCCAATTTACAAATGATAAATTTAGCATCACTAACAACTGCCTTATTTAATAAATTAACAGGAACAGAAAGTAAAATACTCTCAATGTTGTTTTCTATAGGCATCAGAGATTATCAACTGTGTTGAAACCTTGATTCCCAGCCAAAGTTGTGTCAACAGATTTCACTGGATAGTAAAAACACTTTCACAGTCTATTACAGAAAAGTTAAGTCACTTTGCTTTGGGGCATTTCAGGTACCTATTGACAACAGAAGTCTGAGTATCACTACTATTTTAGGATACCTAATATTTTCCCAAATTTTAATTACCATAACAATTAATTACCATCAGTAACTTGTTTATACCACTTCACATGTTTTTAATAAGATTTCTTGATACAGTTAAGGCAGAAAAGCACAGAAAAAAAAATTAGACATATATCTGGTTATTTAAGACACCTGATCTCCAGAAATAAGTCATTTGAGTAATATTTCAATCAGAAGCTTATCTGTGTGTTCTAGAGAACTCTTTACATCTAAGAGTTTAAAACTACAAAAAGAAGAAAGTTCTTCAAAGAAACAGGATTTAGAGTAGGAGGAGGCATTCCCATATCAGTAGTCAAATGAGCTACAGATTTTTGATCCAGCTAGTAAATTTACTTCAGATCAGAGCTTAAACAGTGCTCTACTGTGTTCTCAAGAACCTGAAAAGAGGCACATCCTTAATGGCCTGAAAGCAGACAGTGAACTGCCTTTTATTACTTTTATTATTAGTATATATTATATATAGTTATTTTTATTATTAAAGATACACTGATGATTTTTGCGTTTAGATGTGGCATCACTTGTGAGAAATCTGCATAGAAGAAAGAACTTCAGCTGTAATCAAACTGTTTGTCTCCCAAACCTGACAATGTCCTTTCAACAGCCAATAATGAAAGAAAAGAGCAAGGCCAAACACTTACTCGTGCTGGACCCACACCAACAAACATCTCTAAGAACTCTGAGCCATTGACGGTGATAAATGGCACGTTGGCTTCTCCAGCTGTAGCTTTAGCCAAAAGTGTTTTCCCAGTACCTGGAGGACCTGTCAGAATTGCCCCCTGCAAGAGAAACAGGTATATTTTCCTCATGAAGAAAACATAATATTAAGCCTATGAAATAATATGTTATGATATTGAGTCTGCTGGTTTTTCTTTCACCACAGTCAGAATCATGCAAGGACATAACTGAGGATCAATCCCTCCTTTAAATGAGAAAAAAGGAAAATCAAATTAGATACAATACTACCATGCTGTCCTAGAGTTACAGGAGGGAATAGTATTTTCTTTGACTGACATACTAAAAAAGAAAGATATGTCATCAGTGGACTCCCCTGCCAGCACAGCCAAAAGGCAATTCTGTAATAACTCTTAGCAAGATTGATGCTATATGTGATTTCTGGTCCATGTGAACAGATAACCTATTCCACAAGGCAAGTCTTCTGGCACCACAATTACACTGCTGCCACTTAATGCTTACTTATTTTTTTTCTGATTGGAGGAAGAGAGAAGCTGGAAATCATTGCATATGTAAACAACCTAGCACAGCTTAGAATACTGAGGACTATTAGAAGAATAAAGTCTAAGTCATCGTTCCCTTACCTTTGGAATTTTTGCTCCCAGATCCTCATATTGTTTGGGATTTTTCAGGAAGTTAACGAACTCCATTATCTCTAATTTGGCCTCCTCACAGCCAGCTACATCTTTGAATTTAACATCTATTTCATCCTTAAGGACTTTGGCTGTAGTTTCACCAACACTGAAAAGTCCACCCATTCCACGCCCTGCCCGACCCAAGCCTGCAGGACCTCTTCTTAATGTGTACAGCAATGACCCAATAATCAGAATTGTTGGCAGCAAACTGAGGAGAAATGATCTATGGAGAAAAACAAATAAAAAAAAGAGAAACATATCACAAAAATGCATTACTGCGAATAACACATATAAGATATTGGTTCCATCGTCAGCTAATTCAGGACTAATACTCTATAATTTGTAATGTTTGTATTTCTGCAGGTTGTTCACACTGAGAAACCATCAAAATAAATAACAAATTGTTATACTGATACTTGCTTGTTTTTAAATCAAGCAACATTGTTGAGTTTTACAGAGGAAAAATTGCATTACCTAATAAACACAAGTAGCTTGTTTTTTCCAAAGTATCTATGTTATGTAAATGGTTATATTCTCAAAGTAAATTGTATTACATAGCATATAGACAGTGTATCCTACTACTTCAAGCAGAAATTTCTCTCCAAAATATACGCTCTTCTTCCCTTAGGTCTTTCAGCTTCTTACTTTTTTTTCTTCTTTCAATGTTTCCATTTACATTTTTAAGGCTACGGACTTACAGGGGAGAGGGGGTGGTTTCTTGCAGTGGGGTCTTTTGTTTCTGTTTTGTGGGGTTTTTTTTTAAATTTATTATTCATTGTCCATTGTCCTCCTGCTTTCTAGCATAGCTCTGTAAAAGCCAAAAACCCTAACACAGTCCTCTTTATCATAGTATCTGAGCACTGTACAGATTTTCCTGTGAAAAGGAACGGCTTCAACAAACAACTCATATGACGTTCTATCCACACTCGGCAAAAACAAAAATGCAGAAAAGAAGCACAATTATAAATGATCACAGGATTTCCAAGCTTTACAGATAACCCACACTCCTGGGATAAAGAGGAAAAGAAGGATTTTTCCCTCTGCTGTGGTATTCACCAGATTCTGTTCCAACAGAACAGCAGTACTTTGATTATATATAGCTGCTGCTCTCTCCTGTTTACTGTGGCATTCCTGGGGCAGAGCAATATACATAAATATCTATATGAAGAACAGACACTGAGGAGGAAAGGACCAGAGCTGTGGTCCGAAATAGGGATTCAGGAAGTAAACGTCTGCACAAGGCTGAAGAAGGCATAGGAACTGACCCACTTTTCCCAGTCTGTTGTGAGAAGCCTCAGGCTGACATGCAGTCTTTTGCACAAGTGCTGCATTGCTCTGACCATCACTTTTCCCCAGGTTTGTTTAAACAAAGGCTCAACAGGTTTATTTATGGATCATCCTTAAGAGCATGCTCCATTATAAAGAAACAGACAAATGAGGGCAGCAGTATGTAGAACAGGGAAATAAAAACCTCTGCACAATTGCCCCGAGTTAAGGCCACCACTTTTCCTGTTGCCACCAAGACCAACACGCAGCAGCAGCTTGGTAAAACACACTGCAGAAAAACCAAGACATCCCCCTCCATTCCCCCAAATCAAAACAAATACCCCCAAGTACCAAGAATGTAAACACAAGAGAGGTGGTAAATGAGCCATTTTTGTTAGTCATATGAGCTACTACACCCAAAGTTAAAATTCCTGATGATACAAAACCTATTTACACATCAGCAGGAGTAATTTTTAAACTGTTCAGTTAGAACCAAAAAGAAACAAGATCACATTTGTATTCTAAACCATTTGGAAAATACATCAGAGAAGCACATTTATTGTCTTCTAAATAAGGTCAATAAAATTCAGCTACGTAAGGCTAACACAAAGAACACAAACTTACTATCAGAGCCATTATTCCCTAATTGGAAGCAACAATGCTGTAAATCTAACATCAGTACAATTTTTCTTAACAACTAAGATCATGATGCATCTTCCAGTTTCTGCTAACATGCAGGTTAGTGTGATCACCCATTTCTTAATCTACTTAATCACTCATTTCTTGCTTTTTTCAAGGCCTCAGAATTTTTATGCTTATTTTTTGGCCAAAAATTGATGCCCAGAATATCTTAGCCAATATATTGAGGTTCTATGATATAATCTGTCTGTTCAAAAAATCTATGTGAGTGTTATCCCTGGAGCTCTGCTGCTGTGCCTGGCTAACTCTTGCTCTAGTAAAAGTCACTGGGAGGAAGGGCTTAAATGAAGAAAGGAGTTACAGTAAGACATTTATATAATAAGCAGCTATATTTAGAGTAAGAGGATATGGATTTCTTCATAGACAAAGTACTAAACAGCTTCTCTTACACTTAACACTCAAAAATATGCCCAAGCTGATTGTTATTCTGATAATACTGCCACCTAGTGAAGCATAAGGTATGTGTATTACAAACCTACTTCTCTACTGTAGACACAACCATTTTTTTTACCAGAGACTTTTTAAAGCAACTTCTTACCCATCACTCTCTGTTGAGTAGACCACAGGCAATCTGTTCTCCACTTCTATTCCCAGATCTTGCTGCACAGTCTCAAGATTCCGTTCAAAAGTGTCCACACTACCGATATTAAACCAGACGTACTGCTGGGAAAAAAGCAGAGATCACAAAGTGCCCTGTCTGACTTCACATTCACTACAAGCCAGCTTCTTCTAGTCTGGTAATTCCTTGAATGGTGCTAGATTTGCACCAAGTTCAAGCTGCCTTGTCAAGTGTGTAACTGGTGTAAGAGGCACATAACTAATCTGGAGCCTCCCAGCCTGAATACGCTATCTGTCACTGCTTCTGAAGGGATGACAAATCCCAATAGTTTCAGGGCACTTTAAAAAGATGGAAATCCTGGAATTTCCTCCAGAAAAAAGCAGAGGGGAGTAATAAACAGATCTTTACAGGGGAGCTTTATAGTCAGAGCACTGAACGCAGAAACAAAGAAGTCACACAACTTACTGTTTCATTTGAAGGTCTCAGCCCTTCTGATTAAGAAAGGTCTTTGCTTAAGAAAAACTTTAGAGGTTTATACTAGCTTTAAAGTCAGCTGTCTTCACAAAAAACAAAACAAAAAAAAAAAAACCAGCATAAAATTTATCACAGACCAGAAAGAAAAATCCAGACATTACTTTCAAGATGTGTTGAGATGTGGTCTTTCAAGAAAATCTCCCCTTTTGCACCATGACCTGCCTGACTTGTCCCTCCTTACCATAACATTGAAAAAGAAAAAACAGAGCAGTTAACTGATTGGGAAATGAAGGCAACTGGTTGTATGTGGGCTAAAGAGTAGGTGTATAAATAAGCCACACTGAAACCCACTGATTAAGTAATTACTGCAGATTTCACTTTACCCAGGAGGGACTTGCAGACCTTGTTTCAGAAAGACAGGTAAGAAAGGCTCCACCACCTAAAAAGAAGCAACCTGATAAAGCTTTCCTAATGCTTCTTTGAGTTTTCCATTAAAATTTCATTCATTTTTTAATAGGTCCCTGCCACTGGGCATCATTCTTTGGAAAATTTTCACCTGTATCAGTCTATTCATCTCTGTACTACTAGAAGAGCAACTCCATTAAATAAATACTTTGGAAACAAACACTTCTCTTTGTTTTCTCAAGTATCTGGCTAAAAGCAGCCTGGAATAGAAAAGATTCCTAAGTATGTGGACTTAAGTCTGGGATTTTCTTAAGCAGATGGAAAACAGCAGTTAAAAATACAGAACCTTCAGCAATTTCTTGCTCTTCCTGTGTAAGTATCTGTATGAAAAAGCATAGTGCTGGAAAGGAACTACTTGTCGTAGTTTAAAAGTATATATGGCAAAACAACCAATACAGTAAAGTGAAAAACACACAATATAAGATAATGTAACAAGAAAATATGTTTTAGATTAAGAAATTATTAATGATCCAGACCAAGCTTCTGCCTCAAACTTTATATATAAAGACTGTTTTGCTCCTTCTAATATCTCATGTGCATGTATTAAAAGTGTTTACCCATTCATGGGGAGACTTTCCAGGAACAAAGATGACTCTAACAAAGCGTTTGTTCACCACTTCAAGTCGGTCCACCTGTAGGTGAAGAACAAAACCTTGGTCAAGAGTGTACAACTACTACACTTCCACCACAGCTTCAGATAACAAATGTGAATCTTTCTGTTTTCCAATTAGGAGACTACAATTAATCATGTACATCAGGACAGTTCCACGGTCTACAGTTTGTCATTAGGAATCATGTATGTAATGAGGAAAAAAAGAATACTGGCACATCAAAATTTAGATTGAAAGATTGATGTAGTACCCTTCTCTCAAGGAAAAACTCAATGCATGCCACAGTGAAAATCAGTTAAAGTAAAATAAACAATAGTTAATTGTCTCAGTGTTCAAACACCAAAACCAGTAAGTTATATGATTCCAAACTCTTATAGCAGCTTTCAAAACAAACCAAACCCAGTGAAGAGAGGGAAATCTGAACTTTGCTCTTACAACTGTTTTCCCTAACAGAAAGGGCTTCCTGTGCTACAATATTAAATATAGTAACATGAATTAGATAAATAAGTATTTATCTGAGGTAACAGATACCATATAAACCTAGGAACTGTGCTATGGGTTTAGCAGGTTTATATCATTAAGATCTTCTTTACAAGTCTCCTCCACTGGTTAGTTTCTTGGATTTGACAGGGCCTTTTCAGAAGTCAGCTAAAAGTTTTTCCACATTTTCTTCCTCTTTCCATAAAATAACTGTTTTTAACATCTTTCAAACATTTAACACTAGCAATCTAGTTTTAGAAGTTGGGCCTGAACTGCTCACAGGTTAGTAAGGCTGTTCCCTGAACTCAGGACATATGGCCATTTCTGATAGAACTGAAGCAAAACATGAGCTAAGAAGTCACTCTAGAACTAACCTGATTTCACACAACACTACCTGAACACCTTTGTTTTGAAAAGCACACAACTCCAGTAGCACAGTCTTCTCCCCACTACTATGGCAGCCAACAGCACTTGATAGCTACACATTTAGTCTGTTTGAACATCCATTCTACATCTTACAAAGAAACAAGAAACTTGGTTTTGTGCAACAGCCTACTTTCACAATGCTTTTTTGCATGGAGGCTTCAGGCTTTGTTCATTATAGCAACTAAACTACACCTCCTACAAAGTTAAGTGTCTTATTGCTTCAGAAATTTAATCAGTATGGGTTTTTCTCACAAGATGTACAAAATCACCAGCTTAGAACAGGACCAATTATAAGACACTCTAGGCAGAAGGGAAGAAGCATACAGAGCAGCTCTGATCAGTTAGATCAGTTAAAAAAGAAAGGTATGAGACACCCTGTTCAACAGCTTACCAAAGTAATGGAAGGTTAATTTAGTGTTAACAGAAAATCCCTCTAGGTCTGAAACCTAGAGGTCTAAGCAAACCAATGCCTTCCTAACCTGTAGGCAAAGCTGCAAGCAGGGAAGAAACAGAGCAAAGAACTAGTGGCTTCTGAAGTGGAAAAAGCCTATGCAAGACAATCTCCTGAACTTTAGGGCATCACCAAACCATTACTCCAAGTATGGAAAGCTGCCAAGTTCTACAGAGAGACAGGATACTGATGATAAAATCGATTGCTCCGGTAGTGGCTCCAGGTAAGAAAAAATGAGGGAAGAAAACAGAGGAGGCTACTTTACAACACAGTCAGGCTGATGAAGAGATGCCAATGTATTGTCCTTGAAAGGACCCTTCCACTCCCCACCCATCCCTATTCTCACTGCTGCTTCTCAGATTCCCCAAGGAACTGAATTCAGGCATGAAACAAGCAGAAAACCTCTTCTTTCAGAGAGATGGGCTCATGCAAGTGATAAGGTTAGGAGTAAACTTCTTCCAAAGGCAGCTGGCATGTCTCTTTAAGTCATTAAGTCAGCTTACCTGTAGTGTAAAGCCATACCCAGAGAGTGTGGCTACCACTGCCCCTTCATACCAGCACCCACAAGAGCTATCCAACAGAAGTTTTGTCCTGAGTTGCTATTCCCTCTCCTCTCTTGAAATGAGATAAATCTTCACACATCCATCCAGAACATCAGATCTAGGAACTGATTAAAATGAAAGCTAATTCCTTTCTCCCTTAAAAATTACACTGAGCCAATTCTCACTCTACAGACACACAAACACAAGCTTAAGTGGGGAGGCAGAAATCAGCATCTTCAGCACTCTGATGTCCAATCAATCACACTGATTCCCCTCCCCACTCACCAATCCTTTAGAAAGGTAGTTGTTGACAAAGTCCTTCCAGGTGATTTCTCTCCCAGGGACTCTGAAGAAGAAGTAGTATACAACCATTGTCCAGAAAAAAGAACTTCCCACTACATACATCCGAAACTCCCTGACATCCCATGGAATGTCACCCTAGGAAATGAAGAAGACAAAAAGAAAATTTAAAGTCTGTAATACAGTGAGCACATAAAAAACAGGTTTTGGTATTTCTTTGTACCTTCTATTCTCTGCCCTCAAGGTTGCTACAGAGAATGTCAAACAAAGGCCTGTTTTGTTGTATGAATACATTTCAGCAATTTCACATAGAACTGAGTAATTACAGCAATAGAAAATCTTTAAGTGTTTTACAAATAGTAATTGAAGTGTTTTGATCTATGAACTACTGCTTTTAGAAAAAAAAAAATCACATGACCTTTCTGCCTCCATTCTAAAACAATTATCCTTGGTCACCAGGAGTGCATACAAGGCTGATAAAAAGTAAAGGAAAAAACTAACAAAAGAAAAAAAAAAGCCAAAAACAAAAACAAGAAGCATGAAAAACATTAGGCGCATCAAAAACATTCTTTATATTTGTATACTGTTAGGTGCCATCATCTTTGTGTTTGAAAATGCTAATGGCAATAAATTTCAAAGGGAAACTCGCACAAGTATTCCATTAAGGTCAAAACACATAAGAGCAAACTACATTTAACGAGTATTGTGTGGTCAGGAAGTTTTCCAAACTGACACTGAAATGAAACATGAGGCCTTTAAAGGTCTAAGGCTACACTAAGAACACTGACTACTAGCAACCTCATTCACACAGCTTAAACTTCATTAACATTCCTGAAACAGAGGTAGATGCATCTAGAGTTATGCACAGAACAGTTATTCATGAAAGACACTGAGTGGGGAGCCACCTAGAGTCAGTTGCTATGAAAGGCCTGGCATAGGAAGCTTGAGCAAGGTTTGGACAACCAGAATATGGCCTTAAAAGGCAAAAAACATGCAAGATTATTTTGTGAAGATAAAATAGTGACATAAAGAAAGATATTTTAAAGGAAAAACCTTCTGTAATCTGGTCCACCAGTTAGTTTCATCTTTCTTGCCACCTTTTTTTCCACCACTGCCACCTCCTCCACTACTAGTGCCACTGGGTTGTCTGGAAGTAGCTTGCTTTGTTTCTTAAAAAAACAAAAAATAAATAAATATATAAAATTTTACATCTTATGCCAATCCCATTTTACCTTTTTTAGTTACATTAAGGAAATGTTCTGAAAATGTACTAGTTTGTAATACTATAATAATTAGATGATGTAAAAACCAGCATTTTCCATAGAAAACCAGATATATAGTTCATTAAGAGAGACAGTTATGACCAGAAGAGAGGACTGTTAACTTATAATTGAGGGACAGTCCTCCAACAAAAGCATAAAAATAAATACTATTTCAGAAGACGAACATTATTTTGCTTTCATATCATGTATAATAAAAAATGTATCAATTTGCACTTTTAAACTAATCTGGTACAGAAATATCTTCCCTGAAAAATAAAGAAAAAACCTAAAATCCAAACTCACAATTGTTATACCAAAATCTAATTTAATGAATACACATTCCAAAAAGAACCGAAGACAAGCAGCTTTTTGTACCTTTTGTTTCTCCAGGTGTACCTTTAGTTCCATTAGGTTTCTTCCCATTGGGAAAATACTTTTCAAATCCTATTAAGAAAGAGGAAAGGAGCTCATAACTGGTTTTTTAGCTGAATTTTACAATTCTTTGATCACAGTTATCACAAGCTGAATGTATACACCAGCAAAGAAGCTAGGAACATATAGACTGCAAAACCAGTTTTGTTCTTGTCTTTTTGTTGAAAAGCTCTACCATAAATAAATTTACTCCATAAATAAATTTACTGTGTTGACAAGAGAATACCACATGTATTTAATAACCTGAAGTAAAGCTATCTTCTAACCAGAGATAGAGAAGCTTAGGTCAACAGAAAGCACCACTGCACAGTGTGAAGTTGAGCAAACCACACTATTCTTTAATAGCTCCTAAAAATCCCATAAATCAAATGTTCCATGTCAAGATTGAAGGCTGGTTAGTGCAGGAACTGACTTCCCCACAGACAATAAACCAAAATGGTATGTGAGTGTAGTCCTCGGCAAGGTATGTAAGCAGTCTGCTTCGTTTCACAAATCAAAGTTACAGTCACCTTTGGGAGGTTGAGAGAAGAGCCTTCTGCAAGCAGCAATTACACTTGCCAAAACAGTGCTTCTATCAGCAGTAACTCCAGGGGTAACTTGGTCACAGAGCTGAAAGATGAAAAAGAAATATAAAGCAACAAGAACATACCAAAAAAATCTTCAAGCTCTCTAGCAGAGCCTTGCAGCTAGTCAGATACTATTTTATATTTATATTTTATATCTGTTTACAACAGACCTTGTAGTAACTTCTGTGCACCAGAAAGTAAGACAACAATGGAAAAAGAAAAGTTCATCAAATGAGTCTACTGCAAGATTTTTATTCTTATTGTTAAGAACAGAGTTTCATCTTACACACAAACAAAACATTCTTTAATAAAAGAGAAAAATCAAGCAGAAAACACTACAAGCTATGAACATTTAACACACATTGAATTCAATTCAATGAAACATTTCATCATACCAGCTGAATGACATTAAAGTGCAACATTAACTGTGGCTGTACAAGCATCATCCACACAGCACTGAATCATGTTTTGTCTGCAACCTTTCTTCAAACAGTTAAGAAGTTGTAGCTTCTGAATATGAGATCTACCTGGATCCAAAAGAAAAGGATGTGGCAGACAATGCTCACATCCAGCTAAGAAACTAAAACAGACAAGGAAAGTTCAGTTCAGTTCAAAAAGAAGATCTGAAGCCCTATGTGGGTAAACATCCAGTTATAAAACCACAACAAACCTAAGCCTGTTGCTCCTTGTTCTAAGGCTGTTTACTGTTAGTCATCATTTAAGTGCAATGAGGGAAATTTTAATTTCTAATTCTTAACAAAATTCTGTTACCGTAGCTGAATATTTTAAAAAAGTGTAAACTGCAATTTTATTCAAGAGAAATCATACCTGATTTCTTCAGGAAGGACATACTTTAGATAAAATCCCCTTTTCATAAACTTTTCCAAAACTTCTGAGAAACAAAATATTATTCATGCCAAGATTTCCCCACATTTTCCTGCCTTTCCTTCTGCCTCCACTCCCTTCTGCCACATAAAGGCCGTCAGTCTCCTGTTCTTTTTGATTGGGAGCTATTTACCTAAAGAACCACAGAAATAGTAAAATGCAAAAACCAAACAACACTAGCTGAAAAGCAGCAGGACCTGAAAACATGACTCAAAGTATCCTTGCAAGACAGCAAACATCCATCTGGGAACTAACACCTCTAGGACTATTTCTGTGAAGGAAGCACAGTGTTGTAGCCAAGGTATAGCGGTTGTAAACAAAACTTATTTTTGCATATTGAAGAAACTTTTGATTACTTGACTGCACACTAGGACTACCCTAGGCATGCTGCCATTCATTAACAGAATGCTGGAACTCTGCTGAAATCTTCTGTCTGGAGCTTCTCTCTCCACCCCTTAAATGATGAAATACATTAGACTTATTTCAAGCATCCCTGCAGTTCCACCTGCTGGAACCAAGAATATCAAAACATTCTCATTCCTTGCTTTTGCTGTAGACTGAGCTAAGAATTCTTGGGCTGCTTGATCAAGCCATTAGTTTTGCTCCTCTGCATGTTTCTGAATAAAATCTGATACTGAAAAATCCAAGAGGGTATTTTACTGATTATAAGTAGCACGTGCAGTGCAGATAGTCTAGAGAGAAGTTAATGTAGAGAACAGCTATTAAGTCCAATACACTGTAACTTCTAACATAAGCAACTCCGTCTGTACTCCTAGAAGTAGTTCTAGGACAAGTGGGATGCAGCCATGTGGGCAATAAAATAAAAAGAGCTTGCCACAGATCATGTATAGTTCAAATACAGAGAGGCAGTGAATGTTGCAGCAACTGACAAAACTCAAAGAAACAATGGGGTTTTCTCCTGTGTCAGTGGTTCCCCATAACACACAAAAATTAGGGACTGAGTTCTTCTGCAAACTCAGATTACTTTTTATTTGCAAAGAGACTGGAATATTCTGAAAGCTTTACTCCAACTAATACAAAACAACTTCTCATGTTTAAAAGAAAAGTTTAAGTAAGCCAAATCTAATTGCCTGGCTTGGCCAGACCAGCACAGGTTTACTACAGAATTAAGTTATAGTTTAAGTGAAGGAGAGAGAAGGGTAAGCAGACAGAGCTTTGGGGCAGACCTGAATAATGGGACTGCCTTCTTGTTGGATTGTCTCTACAGATCCTAAATTCCACGAACAGCTACCTGTCAAGTTAATATGCAGAAAGCTGAGTGCTTTGAAGTTGCTTTGTGAGAAAAAGGAACAACTGACTTCATGGCATGTTCAGTGTCACCTGACTGCCTCAAGAAGTGACAGCTGGGAGGGGATTCCATTATTGTCTTCAAGCATCTGAGGGTAGGGTGCCAGAAAGATGGACCTGGGCTCTCCTCAGTGGTGCTGAGCAATAGGACAAGAGGCAACAGGCAGAAACTGATGCAGGGGAAGCTCCATCTGAATGGGAGGAAGAACATCTTTACTGTGTGGGTGACTAAGCACTAGAACAGGCTGCCCAGAGTCTCCCTCACTGCATATATTCAAGAATTCTCTAAAACATCAGCACAAAAAATGATCATCCTGATACAAGGCCTGTCCCTGGGTTGTCTGGTTATGGGAATGTCACAGCAAGCTGCCTACACAGAGAGAAAGCAAACAGAGCACATTTTGACTGGATGCTGTTTTGGGCTGTCTACCAAGATACTCTTGCCAAGTGTTTCCCAGTCAGAGGCAAAAAAATTCACTGCATGTAAAACAAAACAAAACAAACAAAAAAAAATCTGATTTTTTCTTTCAGGCAAACCTTGTGACATCAGCCTAAAAATCAAGACATTTTAAAATGTAAGTTCTAGATAAGCAAAATATACAAAGGTCAGTTTTAGAGGTAAAATAACCCATAAAATGTTAGTAGTCCAGAGAGCCACATAAACCCAAGATCACAAGCAGAACTACTTAAAAAGTTTACAAAACTTTGTAAGCACAAGCCACTTTTAAAAAACTGAGGCTACACAAAGCAGCACCAGAAAATCCACTTGCTTAGTTATACAGGTAGGATAGAGAATCCGTTAATTCTAGAAAGCTGGAAGTTTATGGTTTTGTCCATTATCAAATTCCAAATCAAAGTAAAATTAAACTGAAAGTCTTAATTATCTAACAGCCACCAAAATATTACATAAGAACGTAATGGGAAGAGGGGACAACACACAACAAAAAGCTGGTAAAGACAACTTAATGCAAGTTACTTTCTACATGGGCAAATAGTGATAAGACAAGGGGAAATGCTTTTAAACTACAAGAGTAGAGATTTGGACTAGGAAGAAAGTCTTTACTCCTAGAGGGTGGGGAGCCACCACAACAGGCTGCTCAGAGAAGTTGTGGATGCCCAACCCTAGAAGTGTTCAACGTCAGATTGGATGGTGCCCTGAGCAACCTAGTCTGGTGGGAGATGTCCCTGCTCATGGCAAGGGGGGTTGTAACTAAATGATACTTTGAGGCCCCTTCCAACCCAAGCCTTTCTAAGCTACTCACATTTTTTTAAAGAAAGACCAATTCAAAAAAAGTAATGGCTTTTATGGAACAAAGATCCTCATTTTTCTGTCTAAACACACAGCCAGATGCTAGAATGAATACAAAGCCCGCTTCCTAAGACTGATTCCAAATAGGAATTCATTAAATTATGTTTAAAGAAAAAATAATTAGTTTCCTGATAGATCAGCAGCGCTGCTGACAATGTTTTATTTATTGTTGTCAGCAAGCCACATATTCATGCTGACAACAAGGCTACTAACATCCTTCTGTGTGTATTTGTCTCAGAATTATCACTATCCTAGAGATAACCTTCATACCTACAAAGGTGTGGCTGTTTACTAGTCTATGCTGCAGGAAAACAAAGCAACCCCCTCAAGATGACAATGAAAGAGAGAGGAATTAAGCATCTTCCTTATCCCAAGCAGCCACATGAGCCTATCATTCCTCCACTGTGTTAGGGCTGTCAACAAGGGTAATGCACATCTTGTAACAGCTGACAGTAAAGGCCACTTTACTAAGAATGAACACACAGACTGTAGGTGCATCACACAGACTGTTCATGGAATCACTGCACTGTGCAATCCCTGGATGCAAACAACCAGACTCCTCTTTTCCAGAACACTGGCACCCAAAACAAACTGCTCAGCCATTAATCTTTAACATTTCAGTCTCTCACACAGTCACAGTCCCACCTAACACGAATCATCATCCTGAGAAAGCAATGGAAGAACTTTGGCATTACGTGGGACACAGAACTTGGGAAACCAGTGGAAACCTGGGAACCCTCCTCTACGAAGAGAAGCTGAGAAAGTTGGGGCTGCTCAGCCTGGAGGAGAGAAAGTTACATGGAGAGCTCACAGCAAGCTTACAGTATCTGAAGGGGGTCTACAGAGAAGCCAGAGAGGGACTCTTTCTCAGGAACTGTAGTGATAAGACAAGGAGTAATGGGTACAAACTGAAAGAGGAGAAATTAAGTTAGATATTAGGAAGAAGTTATTTACTGTGAAGATGGTGAGACACTGCAACAGATTGCTCAGATAGGCTGTAATTCAGTGTTCAAGGCCACGTTGGATGTGCCTCTGAACAAACTGGTGTACTGGGAAGTGCCCCTGTCCATGGCAGAGGAGTTGGGAAGAGAAAATCCTTGGTCCCTTCAACCTCCTAAAATACCGGTGGGATGCAGAAGCAGCTCTGGGCTGTCGCCTTGTCTTCCTTCGGCAAAGCGACTCCGCTGTAGCCGAAGGAGCCCGCAGGTTCTCACGCACGGAGCCGGCTGCCACTTCCAGCCCGAGAGGCGCGGCACTCCAGCCCGCCCGCCCACCCACCGGCCCTGTTGCCCGCCGCCCGGAAGGGCCGGTACCGAGCAGGCCGGGGCTGCGTCCTCCGAACGGGGTGAGGACGAGCCAGGGAAGGCCGCGGGCAGCAGAGAGGCGCCCTCGGCTCCGAGCAGCGGAGTGCCTTTCCCCGCCCCGGGGCCGCCCGCCGCCGCCACCACCACGGCCCTCCCTCGACCCTAGACCCCAGACCCCCGACCCCCTCGCTCCTCACCTGCGCCAGGCAGGGCCTTGCCCCCCCGAGCAGGCCCCTCCCGCAGAGCAGCTGCTGCAGGGGGGCTCCGGGCAGCCCCCGGCGGCAGCCGCCGCCCCGCGCCAGCAGCAGGTACCGGTGCGCCATGGCTGCCCGGACCCGCCGTCACCACCGGCCCGCGCCGCCTGACGTCACCGCGCCGCCGCTTGCATTTCCTCTACGTCCGAAGGGCACCCTCCGGCCCCGCCCCCCGGCGGAGGCCCCGCCCCTCGAGGTCACGCACCGTCTTCTGACCACGCCCACCCGTCACCACCGGAGCCCCGCCCTCCCTGGGGCGGACGGCTCTGTCAGAATCCCGGAGTCAATGGGGCTGGAAAAGGTCTCCGGGATCATCGAGTGCAGCCTATGACCCAACACCACTACGTCAACTAGACCATGGCACCAAGTGCCACGTCCGAGCTCTCCTTAAACACCTTCAGTGACAGCACCACCTCCCTGAGCAGCCCATTCCGATAGTTAATCACCCTTTCTGTGAGGAATTTCTTCCTAATGTCCAACCTGAACCTCCCTTGGCGCAGTTTGAAGCTATGTCTTCTCGTCCTGCTTGCCTGTAAGAATAGACCGACCCCCTCCTGCCAAAACCTCCTTTCAGGCAAGTGTAGAGGTGATAAGTGTAGGGTGATAAGGTCACCCCTGAGCCACCTCTTCTCCAGGCTAAACACCCTCAGCTCCCATCAGCAGCTCCTCACAGGACATGTGCTCCAGACCCTTCCCCAGCATCACTGCCTTTCTCTGGACACACACCAGCACCTCAATGTCCTTCTGAACAGAGGGCCCCAGAACTGAGCTCAGTATTCGAGGTGTAGGCTCACCAGCGCTGAATAAAAGAGGAAAATCCCTGCCCTGGTCCTGCTGGCCACACTGTTTCTCATACAGGCCAGGCTGCCACTGACCTTGGCCACCTGGGCATGTGCTGGCTCATGTTCAGCTCTTGTTGACCAGCACTCCCAGGTCCTTTTCCACTGGGCCACTTTCTAACCACTCTGACTGCAGCCTGTAGTGCTGCATGGGGTTATTATGGCCAAAGTGCAGGACCCAGCACTTGTTCTTGTTGAACCTCATGCCATTGTCCCAGCCCATCTTTCCAGCTTGTCTGGATCCCTTTGCTGAGTCAAAGGTGTGGGTGAGTCAGCGGGGCACAGCCCAGCCCTGCCAGCATCACTAAGAAGGGTGGGTCTCCTTGCTGCCAGGGCTGGTTTAGCCTGCAGTAATGCTCCACAAAGCCTGGACGTAGGAAATAAGGAAACCTGTCTCCTGTTTTTGCCCCACTATGTAAGGCATTTCATATCAATATGTTTGCTGTAGAGTGAGTCCATGCGAAGTCCTCTAGGTGAACTCAGGCACTTGGCATTATCATTGTTAAGGAAATATCCCAGTCTGACCATACACAAGACTCTTTGTCAGTCACATTCCCAAGGCCAGAGACTTTCATTGCTGGGACCACAGCCCCTTTCCAGCGGCAGCTCCAGTGCACCCAGAGGTGCCCCACTTGACTCCCCTCACACAGTCAGGCCAGGTTTCCTTATTGGATCCACCCCAGGTTCCTCATGGCAGAGTCTCAAATGTCTCATTCCATAAAGTAATTTACTCATGGTGTGGTAACACAGAAACAGCCCCAGCTCATGCCTCTGAGAAAGAACCCAAACAAAAGAGCCCCTAGGTCTTTATACCCCCACAGTCCAAGCCACATGGAAATCCCACTCTTCCTCATGAGTCTTTGCTCCTGCTGTGCCTCCAGTGTCCATTCACCTGGCTGGCACCACCAAAGGGTTGGCAGTTCATGGTCTCTTGTCTCAAGGCTCCCACCAAGAGCTCCACTGACATCTCAATCTGCAGCTTGCAAACCGAGCTACTGCCCCACATGTATTCCTCCACAATCACTTCATCCCTGGGCACAGCCCTGCACATGCTGTCCCTGGCTGTGTGTCACCCTCATGGCTGTTGTTAGGGTATTTAATCTAAACTCCTGGTTTGACTAAACCAAAACAGTGGTAGCTCACAGAATCTCAGAATCACAAAATGGGAAAGGAAGGGACCACAGTGGGTCATTGAGTCCAACCTCCCTGCTCAACCAGGCTCATCCCACAGCCCACGGCACAGAATTGCGTCCAGATGGTTCTTGAGTATCTCCAGTAAGGGAGACTCTATAGCCTCTCTGGACGATCTGTTCCAATGCTTGGTCACCCACACAGTAAACAAGTTCTTCCTCATATTCAATTTGAAAGAGCTTCCTGTGCATCAGCTTCTGCCTGTTGCCTCTTGTCCTAAAGCTTGGCACCACTGAGCAGAGCGTGGATCCATCCTCTTGGCACCCCACCTCTAAATATACGTACATTGATGGGGTTCTGTCTCAGCCATCTCTTCTGGAGGCTGAATAGGCCTAGGTCCCTCAGCCCTTCCTCCCTCACCAGATACTCCAACTTCTTCATTTGTAGCTCTCCACCAGACCTGCTCCAGGACCTTCATGCCTCCTTTGTACTGAGGAGCTGGTGGTGAGGGTTTGTTTGCGAGGACCAGGGGCAACAGTGAGTCAGTGGTAATGCAGAACTGCTTTCTCAGGATGTACCTTTCCAGTGCGAACTGGATCAGGGGAGGTTTAGGTTGGACATCAGGAAAAGGTCCTTTACGTAGAGGGTTGCTCCCAGGAAAATGGTCACAGCGTTACAGAGCTCGAGAAGCGTTTGGATAACGCTGTCGGGCACACGGTGTGATTCCTGAGGCTGTCCTGTGCAGGGCTACGAACTGCACTTAGATGATCCCTTTGAATCGCTTCCAACCCGGCACACTGCGTGACGCTGACCCCGGCCGGCACGCGCTCCTGCGCATGTCCGCTACGTCACCTCTCCCACGGGCGCGGGGGGGCGGGGCGGTGACGCAGTGCGTGACGCGCGCGCCGGCCGGGGCACGCCCCCTCGCCCCTCCCGGCGGCCACTGGCGCTCGCCGGGCCGGCGCGAGGCTGTCAGTCAGCCGGGCACCGCCGCCGCGCGCCAGCCGCCGCCGCGCGCCCTCCTTCCCGCCGGGCTCTGAGGGACGCACCGCGAGCGGCCATGAAGATCTGGAGCTCGGAGCACGTGTTCGGGTGAGGGGGCCGGGCGGGGAGGGCCGGAGGGCGCGGCGAGACACCGGCGCTTCACGGCGCCGGGCCGTGGGGGGCGAGCCGGATCCCACCGAGGTGATGGCGGAAATAGGAATGCTGCGGGCGCGGCTGGAGAAGGAGGAGTAGGAGGGAGGCCGGGAACGGGCCTCGGCGGTGCCGGTCCTGCATCGCCTCGAGCCGCTTCCCGCGCGGCCGGACGCCGCGCCTGGGCTTCTCCTAGCTCGGGAATAGCATTCCAACAGGATGGAGTGGTAGAGCTGGCCCGACAGCGTGATGGCTTGATAAAGGGCTAGGTGTTCAGGAAAAATAACTTTCACACTACAAATGAAAATTAACCCCAAACTACTAATGCGGCCGATTATATGTTCCAAGAGGTGTGGACAGAGTGACTGTGTCCCTCAGCTTAGCTTCAGGCACTGCCGCTGGGGCGCTCAGCAGCCAGCTCTCTGAGTTCTTTCCATCAGTGCTTTTCTGCATGGATCGTGGTCCTGGGCAGCCGGTTCCACCCTCGCGGAACGAGGAAACAACAGGGAAAAGCATCAGGAGGTGTGCAACAAGCTGTCCCGGGGGCTGGCGTGGAGGGCTCAGCAGTGCCGGTGTTTGTTTCCTCTGCTACAGGTGTTCTAAAAGTTTTGAAGCCCAAAGAGCACCGTGGGAGATAATTCTTAAAAATTTTACAAAATATCCCAGATGCGTTGCTCTAAATTTGTTTCATTACCTCAACACCACTGAATTCCTTGCGCTGATGCAGGTACTCGGTGCTCCACTTCAGCATTGGTCTGGTGTAAGTGAACCGTGGTTGCTAGCAGGAAATACCTGCTTAGGAATACATGCAGAGGCTGCTCGAGCATGGCACAGCTCCCGAGTCTGAGATGAGTATCTGTCACCTAGGGAATGCAAAAGCTATTTTTATTTGACATTTTCTCATCAGGTTCTGTATTAGAACACCCCCATCTCATGGTGTAATGTGTGTGGGTGTAGGTAGTTAATTTGAATGGTTAATAAAATGTTGTTGTGCCTTATCAGATCTCTGAGTCAATCCCTTAGGGATATTTAACAGAATTTTGTCATTTTCAGTTTGTGTATCTTCTGTTGATGGAGGTGTAGAGTCACCAAAGATGGAACAAGGAACAATCCTCAAACTCTCCTTCTGCTGCAGGAATTGAGGGCTCTCATTTCTCCTGCCTGCACTAGTAAAGCTTTCTGACACTTTTCTTAGAAAAATAACTCACTTTTCCATCTTTCTGTTTGTTCTTGTAGTGCTGTATTGTCAGTGCCTTTCTGTACCACTCTATTTTAAGACTAAAATAAAATCCATTTAGGGCCCTAAGTGCAACTCTTAAGTACAAGTTGGCACCCCTAAGCCTTCTTAAGTTAGATACCAATTGTTGAATTTTTAAAAATATCTTTAAAGGCTTTCAGGCTGTCATGTCAGGACAGTCAGTTATTCTGAATATAGAAATAATTAGGGGCACAATTTCTCTGTTGGATCAAGTCCATGGTTTCTGTAGCCTCCTCTATTTCAGAAGGAAGTATCTGAAGTACCTCAAGAGCTGTGTGGACAGTCTGGCCTTGAGTAGCAGGACTGCTCCGATCTCAGGAATTTGAGGTTATCGAAATTTGTTTCATAAAAACAGTTCTGAGCAGAGTATCCATAAGTGGAATTCATGCTAGCTATCTGCTGGAAGCAGTAATGTAGGTGCAGATGTCAGGCTGTGAGCTGAAAAAATCTGTTTCCTTTTTTTTCTTTTTTTTTTTTTCCTTTTTTTTTTTTTTCTATAGGAAGGAGCAGAAGCTAGTGATTTCCTCTTTAGTTTATTTGGTATGCTTAGAATTGCAGAGAAATGTATGGTGGAGTGGATTCCTGGAGGTCATGTAGTCTAACCCTCTTCTGAAAGCAGGGCAAGCTTAAGTGTTAGGTCAGGTTGTGTTCCTGGTGGAGTTCTAGAAGGAGCTGAGATTTCCACCATCTCTGTGCACACTGTTTGGAATGTCACTTGTAGCAGTGAGTGACTGTTGCCCCCTGCCTTTATTTTTCTTAGTCTTGCATTAGTAATTCCTTGCTTCGGTCTGGAGAGAAAATTATTTTTTTTTTCTGTTTTGTGTCAGTATTCTCTTATTCCCTTTCCAAGCCTAACTGTCTCCAAAGGGACTTCTGGGAGCTATGAAGCTGTACAGCATGTTCCATATTGCACAACCTATGTTCTGATTTAGTATCATCTGAATACTTGTGATTCAATACCAAATACTTACAAATACTCTCACTTCTTCCTTTCACAGACATCCCTGGGATACTGTGATCAAAGCTGCTATGAGAAAGTACCCCAACCCCATGAATCCATGTGTGGTTGGAGTAGATGTCCTCGACAGGAGCCTGGATAACCAGGGGAGGCTGCACAGTCACCGTCTTCTCAGCACCGAATGGGGATTGCCCAGTATTGTCAAAGCGGTACATTTTTGCAGTCTTCATTCTTTATTAACGGTGTGATCCTTTTATCATCCTTTTGTCATCCTCTGAATTGGAGCTGACTTCAAAGTAAAAGCTGAAATTTGTGTATGTCTGTAAATGCCTTCCAGGCTGGTCTGTGCCATGCTCTATTGCTGATACAATCTAGACAATGAAGTCTCGCCACTGATCACAATCCTCTGGTATCCATGAATTACTTTGTATTTATTTGGGGTCACTGAGAATTTGGCATTTATGTATTTTAAGGTTCAGTTTGCTTGTTGGATTTTGGTACTTAACCCTTTTTCCCCCTTCAGATATTAGGAACAAGTAGAACTCTGACTTACATAGAGGAACATTCTGTGGTAGATCCAGTGGAAAAGAAGATGGAGCTTTGCTCAACTAATGTGAGTGGTGGCTTAAGAAGTTTCTAATAATTAGTTCTGGAAGTTGGATGTTTTACTCTTAACATTTAGATTAGAAATGTATCTGTGTCTTTCATTAGAGGCAACAATTTACATGTCTTAGTATCCTAGAAGACTCTTTCTCTTTTACATCTTCTCATAATTTAAATACTTCATCATTCAACCATTTGTGATTTTTTCATTAATGTAAGATTATTTCTTGGAATGCATGTAAAATAGTTTGACTTTTAGATAAATGAGTTCTGTCATTTGCAACAATGTTTTAATGTGAAATAGCTTTTTTTCATAGAATGTAAATGAGGTATTGTGCTATATTTGGTATCCTGGTAACTCATTACTCTCAGATTTAATGTGGGGCTGTTGGTAGGAGAGCCTTGTCTCTGTACAAGAGGCCTTGTCTTTCCTGAGTATTAACTTTCTGTCTAGTCCAGGTAGTGCTGTGGGGGTCTGGAAGAGCCTTTCTTAATTGCTGGCCATAAATCAGACTCAACATTCAGAGAAAGCTGTTGGTGCTCTGTCCTGTGAATGGGAGCTTTGATATAATTAGATCAAGGATAGGAGAAGATGCTTTATAGGTCTTTTTATTGACTCTGTTCTGGGTTTTATATTCTGTGTACAGTATTTTGACATTAAATTGAGTGCTCTGCTATTGAGTAGTGCTGCTGATAACAGAAAAATGAAAGGTGGGAAGTGAGGATTTCAGCTCTGTTTTTGTTCTTAAGATTACGCTCACAAACCTGGTGTCTGTTGACGAGAGACTGGTTTACACTCCTCATCCAGAGAACCCAGAAAAGTAAGTAGGGATATTTGTGTGCCTGTTTGTGTCTAGGAGACAATTTGTTAGTCCACTTCAGCTTAGGTGTTAACCTTTCTTTATTCCCTTACAGGACTGTGCTAACTCAAGAAGCAATTATTACTGTTAAAGGCATTAGCTTGAGCAGTTATCTGGAAAGTTTGATGGCAAACACAATATCTTCTAACGCCAGAAAGGTACATCTTTATTTTGTTTTCTCCCTCTCTCCCCCCACCCAGTTGTTCTTTCTTTAGAAATAGCAATTGTCAATAGTGTGTCTTGAATGTTATATTTAATTTCTCTAGATTTTGTGTGCAGTGTTTCAATAGATTTTTTAAAGACCCTCACCAACCTATTTCTAAGAGTTAGTTCTAGTAGAGAATGTGATTTCACTTTCAGCCTTTAGAATGTGGATTTATCAGTTAATAGCAGCATATTTTCTATGCTGCTTTTATCAGTTGTTCCAGTTCATATCCACTACTGAGCTGGCTCCTTGCTTTGGCTGAAAGTAATGTAGAGTAAGTAGAAGCATATTCTGTGATGAGGTGAGACTGTGCTGGCTCGCCTGGGTAACACTGCACTGACTGCTCTGTCCTGTGCTTGCTTTGTCTATTTGGCCTGCAGCCATGGAGCTGCTCTTCAGCACAGGCAGAGCTATGGGAGTGCTTGTTCTTGGGTACTTTGTCCTACAGTTCTTTGGGGAAGAAATGGAATTGATGGAGAAGCATAGGTCTTGCTGCCTAACAGCCAGATAAGTGCTGTTAGGAGTTTGACATTGTGTTCTGCATTGCTGGAGGGGTTCAGCACAGTGGGAATCTGGCCCAGGTAACTCCAGCTATGCCAGAGATCCTGTGTTTTGGCCACACCTTCATTCTTATGAGGGATGCTCCTTGACCAAGCCAGTGTAAGCCAACTTGGTAGGACCAACTAGATCAGAGAGGAGATCCTTTTCCACCCTTGTTTTTGCTTCTCCTAAGATGAGAGGAAAACATGTTAAGATCAGGGGATGGGGAAGGAGTGATGGGTCGTTTCTGAATACTGAAGAGTACCTTTACCTAGCTGGGTGCTCTCTGTTTGTTTGAAATGGAAGGTATTTCAATTAAATTACAGTTCTGTTCTGATCCGGTTTCCATTTAAAAGTCTGTGTGGAGTGTATATTCTTGAAAGAGAAGAACAAGCCCTGGTTCACAACCAAATTTCAGGCTGACCCAGAGGTAGCATTGTCTAGTTGGCTGGTCTGCCAGATCAAGTTAGGCACACTTAAAAATGCTGGCAAAATTCCTCTTGAGGCATCGGTTACATTTGCATGTCTTTTTTGAAATCAGAGAAACTGTAAATATTTCTTGGTACCTGTTGAGGTGTTGCCTGTGAGAGAGCTCAATTTTTTTAAAGATTATTCCGTTCTGCCGTTTTCAAGGAGCACGCTGGCGTACGAGCTTCTTGCAAATCAGAAAGATCTTCTTGTCCTTTGTATTTCACTGAAAAGTCTCTACAGATTTTGAACTTGGCAGGAATTTGTAATTGCTGTTACCAACCCTTTCTTTGCTAACCAGTACCTACTGTGCTACTGCTAGTTCTTCTTGCATGCCGTGCTGTGCCTCTGTGCTCTAAATACCCCTCTTAAACTTCATGACAGTTACTGAAAAATGTTTTGTTGGTCTGAAGAAAGAGGAATTATTGAAACTTTGCTCTGAGGTAGCAGTGGCAGGTGATGCATTATTATTTTTAATGATGATGAAAAAATCATTTGCTGTTTGTTGTAAATCTTTTTGTATTACTCTAGGGGTGGGATGCTATTGAGTGGATAATTCAAAATTCTGAAAGCGCTCTAAGCTAGCAGTTCTCCACACCTGCAGTTTGTACTAACTAGTGGTAATGCCAGCATTCTTCTTCTTGGTACAGCATTTCAGCTTTCTAGCGAATATGTGCATGGATTGTTGTCACGTGGATTTCATAAATTACCCTGCATGTCTGTTTTACACACCTTGCATACAGGAATGGCAGACCTGTTCATTGCACTGCAGTTGTAGAGGGTGAGCGTAGCCCCTGTCCAGGCTGGATCCATGCGCCCATGCTTGTGCCACTGGGCAGCCAACATGCTGCAGCCACATCTTGTACCACACAGTCTTGCTTATGACTTGAAGACTGCAGACAAATAGGGATGTGAAAGGAGTCCCTCCACCAAGTCCTAGTTTTTGTGATTTCAGTATATAAGGCTGGTACCTAAGGAAACTAATAAATTGGCTAGTGTGTGAAATTAGCTTCACAAAAATGAAACAGAACTGTGTTCTTAGGATATGAAGTTGATTTCTTGAAACAGGTTGCCTAAAAGATGTAATGTTTTGCATAGCGGAATTGTGTTTGCTTTTCTTCTGCCTGAGGAATAGTGTTGTCCTTCTGAGGAAATCTGCAAATCTTGAAGCTGTCAGGGTGCCAGGCTGTTCCTGCTTTTCATTGGTCTTGTAGTTACATTCATTTTGGTAGTGACGTGTCCCCTGAAGCTATATAACTATGAACAAATCTGAGTTCAGGGTTGAGAGAACTGAGTGTATTTGCCTCTGTGAGACCTCTGTGCAGATTGTTTTTCTTCCACTAGTCAGTGTAGCCTGTCCCTGTCATTCCTGTATTGGCTTCTGCTTCAGCCAATAAGATTTCTTAAAAAGAAAGAAATCCATTTTGCTGCTTCTCCTAGTTAAGAAAGTCGGGCTTTTTACACTGCTAATTTTGAGATCTGTGTATGCCATGAGTGTTTGCTTTTACGTTCTCATTCCACTAAGCTTTTATGGCTGCTTTTCTGGAAAACATCAACTACAGAGGCTAAGCACTTATCTGTCACTTAAGCTCTACCAACAAATCTTCATATGCAGCGCTTGTTCTGCCAGCCACGTCATGCTGCTGACACCTGCAATAATGAGTAACACAACGTGCATGCCTGGGGATGAATGTGCTTGCTTAATGACTGGCTGCAGAACTTGTTGTCCAGTATGAGACTTTATAGACAGTCCTCTGTCAGATTTTTTCTGGTAACTGGGTAGTTTTGTGGCACTTCGAGGCTTTGGATCTGGTTGAGATTTCTAACTTAATTTCCTGTGCAGAATGCTCCTGAAGTCTTCCTCGCCAAAACCATGAGTTTATTTTTAGCTACAAAATACGGCATATAGTGTATGCAAGTCTCACGAGATATACACAGACCTTTGTACTCCCAAAAACTGGAGGAAATGTCTTGGTGCTCCAGTTGAATGTCATGGATTTTTTTTTTTTAATTAATTTACCTCATCAACAAAGATATCAAGCAAAACACAATGATGTGATTGTTTCAAGTCAGGGCCTGAAAAGGATCTCAGTGTTTTTCTACTGAGTTTTTTCTATGGCAAGGGTGTTTGACCTTCTGAGAAGTCTTCTTTGAGCAATATAACAAGTATAACATCCAAGCTGTTGCTGTCTCAGTTCTGTGTGCCTGTGTCACCTCAGAGAGGATATTTAAACTTGACTTTTAAATGTCCAAATGCCTGCTTAGTGAAAGATGATTCCCCCTCCCTGCCCCCCACCTTTTCCTTACTGAGCACTCATCTCCGTTAATTCATGGCTGGTTACAACTTGTTGCTGTGCAGTAGCTTGCCCATGTCTGGGTGCTTTTACATGTGCTTTACTGGCACTCCCAGGTCTTGCACAGCCTTTGGAGAAGGTGGAAGTTATTCCCTGCTGAAGAACAATCACTTTGGTGCTCAAATGGATGGAGCTCAGAAATTAAATCATCCCTTCTAAGGTCTTTTATCAGCAGCCTGTACTTAAAGTGGACAATTTCAATCATGCTTTCTTGAATATTATTAGTATCTTTTAAAGGCATCACTTTACTAACTTAAACATCCTAGTTCTTGAGATAACATGGGGTGGAGCTGGATCTCCCTTTCTGAACCTTGACCAAGAGGTGGATATTTTATTGTGGTATCTGGATGACTTTTCTCAGTTTAAAGACTGCCTGCCAGTGCAGAAGTAGCAATTAGTGTTTATTCTGTGAGTCCCTGGAATATGGAAAACCCAAAGAGAAACTGAGTCAGCCCTTCACTGACCTTACTGAGAGTCTTGAGATAACTGTGCTCCTATTCACAGTAAAATTTTATATCTTCTAATACGTTACACTTTGCACTCTGGATCTGGGCTTTTCATATTATTCCAGACGAATGTTTCTAGCCTGGCGAAAAAAATCCTTGATGAGTGTCTGAGCTTTCTTCTGATATTTTTTTTTCCCTTAGGTTTTCAAAGCTGCTTATGCAGATTCTTGTTCATGCTTAGTAGTCTGTAAAGGACAGCAGCATGTTCTGGACCCTGTGATGTTTCTGTGCACTGTATTGCCTTTAATAAATACAACAAAATTAGCACATCATAGTTTGGAACAAAATTCTGTGTGCAGAGGAGGCCATGCTTGTCCTCTCTGTCAATGTCTACAGAAGGCTTGAACACTGACAATTTATGAACATTTTTGACTTTTTGGGCTCCAACCTTTATCTCCAGAATTCTAAACTTGGCCAGAGCCATGTGTCTCCCACTTACTGCTCTCCACTGTTTGTATTTCTTATTCTTAGTAGAGTAATAGAGGTGAATGTCTCTTGGCTTCTCTCTAAGTGAAAAAAGGCCAAGTGTTTTCCTGGTCTGATCCCATCTGCTTGCTTTGACAAAAGCTGGTATTCTGAGCTTGCAGAGTTCTAAAATACTGACTTTTGTTTAGTTAAAGTCCTTCTCTTTATTTTCTTGACTTCCTTGTGCCGCTGGCTGCATCTTGTGGTCATTGGGGTGCAGCTGCTACAGAGTCTTCTTCAGTTCAAAGGTTTTTGCCAGGCTTATTGCCCTGGGTTCTCCCGCTCTTACTGAAGCACTGGCTCTCAGTTCTTAGCTTGAGACATTCCCATACCTTGATATAAAATGTGCAACTCCAGTCTTCCAACTAGTCTGATTTGTCTGCTGAAAAGTTGCTGTGTTCAAATGTAGAATTCAGTGTGAGCCCACTTCTGAACTCTTGATAGATATCAGATCACTTAGCTGCTACTTCAAAGAGTACTTGGAAGACTTTCTTTATCCTGAATCTTCTCAAAAACTCTCTATATAACTTGGCTAATGGAGCTAAGAACAGTACCTGGATTTTGCCATAAATCTGCTGATAATATTTACGTGGTGGGAATAGCAGGCAGCAAAAACAGCAATTCTCTTAGGTAAGGAAACTCGACTGCTGAATTAGGACTTTTGCCTTGGTGTGCTACTGGGAGCTCACACCAGCATTGCATTTGCTTCTGGCTTAGGGGTGAAGCAAATGCCTTTGCTGTGAAATTTCCATAAGAAGATGCTAAGAAATTATCAATATAATCTGATATCAAACTATGCAGGGCACAGCATCAATTTTAAAACAAGTTTCATGTCTGACAGAGGAAGACCTATAGAAACATGAGCAGTGGTGGTGTGTCTGTTCTGATCCTAAATTCCGGTGTTTTTCTGGCAGGGTCGGGATGCCCTGGAGTGGGTGATCAGCAAACTAAACACAGAACTGGAAGAGCTGAAGTCCACACGCGAAGGGATCAAACCAGCCATGGCAGCAGCGTCCACAGAAAAATAAAGCCAAATATTTGGGTTCACCAAATAAAACCAAGTAACTGACAGAAAAGTCTTATTCTGCAGACTGCTCTGTAGAACTCCCTCCTAAGGCTGATCTGCAGAGGTTTTGTCCATTTATAAGAATACCGGATCAGTGGAAAAGTAACCTCATCTGTCATCTCCACAGAACTCTTGTTGCCTACTGAAGATTAAACTGACCTCCTGCAGATGCTCTTTTCACTGGAACAATTTGTTTAACACTGGAAACAAAACATGTAGCACATTTAAAATGGCCTAAATGTGCCTTTTTAAACAAAGGTAGAGGGCATGCTATATTTACACCATCTCAAACTGAAAAGCTTGTGGAAAAAGCATGTGTGGGATTAAGGGTTTTCCATATGAACTTTTGTTCTGGGGAGGGCTGATAGGTCCTAGAGCACTGAATTTTGTCTGGTTTGTAATCTGATAATGTCTTATGGCCAGTTAAAGGGAACTACATGGGTCAGAACATTATACTGTAGAATTTGATATTTATCTAGAGGATCCTCTTGAAAGGCTACATCTTGTGTGGAACTAACTCTTCTTAGGTTGTTTAAATGTGCTGCCTGAACATATCACACAGATACCTTTACCTCTTTGATGTTTGTATCCAAACAAAGATAAAATTTCTATTTATGTTAATAGCCTAAAATAGGTTTTTCTGATGGGAAGAAGGGTATAATTTATTTTCTTATTTATTAATTTGTCCTAGCTCCTCCCCTCCCTATGAGGATGGGGTAGTGATTACTGGAAGGTGCTGGAAAATACTTATTTATCTCTCAGAAGTGTATTTGTAGGCTACTGGAATGAAGAGACTGTGCTGTTCCACTGGTCCTTGCTCTTCACATCATGTCTTAAATGAGGGAGAAATTGATGCAATCACCAGAAGAGTTGAAATGAGAAATTAGCAGAAAATTTTAAGTCCAAATGATTAAGGTTTCATAAAGAGAAAATTTTCATTTCCTGAATGGAGAAAACAAGGGTACAAGAACCACAAATGGACTCTCCTTTCTAAATGCTTTCTGTTAACTACTGACTACCAGTATAACTGAACCTTTTCAACACTTTTCCACAAAAGTGGGTACAAAGTGGTTTTAAAATCCTTTGAAATGCTTCTCATTATCTGGAAAAATACTCCAAAAACTGCAGAAACTTTCCTATTAAATATGCATAAATATATATTGGTAATGACTGGTGTTTACAGAATTGTCATGTTTGATCCAGATGTAATATATGTTTCTCAGACAGAATCCTCTGTTACGGCATTTAAACTTATTTTTGGTGTGCACACGAAGTTAAATGAATGTTGCAAGGATGTTTACTTGTTCAAGTGGCAAGCATGTGCTCAGGAAGCTGTTAAAAGAGCATGAGTAACTTCTAAAAATATAGAAGAGTAAAATGTTGGTCACTGTTTTGATCTGATAATTTTACAGTGTTTGTAGCTTAAGGGAATTGTCAGTATTCATATTCTGGTTAGTTTGAAAGTAAACTTTAATTTGGGTGTAACTAAATTATGATCCTAATGAATAAACCTACTTTAAAAAATATGTCTATTAGTTGAAAGCAATTAAATGAATAGCAAATATTTACATTGTTCTTTTCATGTGGACCTAAATCCCTTCCTATTTTGGAACAGAAACTTAGAGCTTAAAGCCGCCCATGTCTGGAAGATAAGATGGATGGCTTTGGTGGAGGTCAGTTGTTGTCCCCTTTTCAGGAGTGTTGCCACTTCCTAGGTGAGGAGCACAGATGTTCTAGCTCCTGGTGTTCTGCTGCGCAGGGGAGTGCAGCTATGGCAGAGCTCTGCACAAAAAGAGGGAAAAGTTGGTGGTGTGTGTACATTTGGAAACCTGTGCTGCAGCATTTCTATACATGCCTGCTGAGGGGGATAAAAACATGACTGTCAGCAGGGGTAGAAAAGCCTTTGGAGAGGTTCATGTATTGGCTTTGGTTTGGGAGAAGAGTTGTCTGAAGCTGCTTCTTGCATCAGAAATGAAACATTTACTTAGTGTTGTCTTACAGCTGGCTGACTTGTGCATAGCACTTCAGCACTGGCTTCCTGCAAAAGTCACCACAGGCTCTCTGGAGCCGCGCTCCTGCCACACGCTTAGGTCAGTAACAATTACGCATCAGTTTCCTGCGTTACTTTCTTGACACTTTGTTTCCTTCTTGCAGGAACTAATCCCTATCTGCTTCTGTTGCAGCATCTCCGTTCTGTTTCCTTCCTCAGCGGTTTTGGGCTGCTTTCACTCCACCATTTCCTGCCACTTAGGAACTATGTGGCTAAATGCTTGGTTTTCCAATCTGTCTGCTGCTCCACTTGCCAGGCATCAGCACCTTTCCTACTTGTGCTCAGCCCTCTCCTGCTGTTCTCTAGGCGAAAGAAGAGCAGGGAAGCTTTGGGTAGGAAAAAGATTAATTTCTTCTGGAAGCCTGTTCTGTCACTCGGCTCCCCCTGGTCTTAGGGGTAGGTGCCAGTTGTGCAATAATCCATGGGATTATTGATCTTCCTGTGGCTGCTCATTTTGCCAGTGTGTACAAAGGACCTTGCAGTGGGTCACACTGGAACCAGGTAGGCTCCAGTGTTCAGCAGATGAAGAGGTTCTTAATTTCCTATAAGCTTTCCTGGGCTTATTGTTGCTCTCTGTCCTTATTGTTGGCATATGGGGCTTCCAACTTCTCCCTTGGCCATGTGACTGGTCAGATCAATGGGATTCAGTGGGATCTCTACCTGTCTGTGCTGTGCATAACACTGTTTTGGAAGCATCCCAATTCCCATTCCACTTCATAGACTGTTACAGATTGAAGTGCTCTTGAGGCAAAAAAAAACCCTGCCTTTGGAATTGTCTATTTTTGTTGCTCCTTAGAGAATTCCATCCATCTTTTCTTTCTTTACTGGAAATGGCTAAAAAATATTTCTGAAGTCAGTTTTACATCACTGTAAATCATGCATTTATCATGACAAAAATCAAGACAGAAACCTGCATGTGAGGGAAGTGTTAGGCTGCTTGTGGGAGCAGCAGAGCACAGCTTCTTGGATTTGAGCAGAAGGAGGAAAAAGATACGTAGGTGGAAAAAAATGTGTAGAACAGATATGGTGTCAAGTCAGTGCTGATTTACTTGGAGGGATTTTGAAGTGCTGGGGGCCAAGCAGAAGAAAGCTCAGTGCTTGTAACCGTGTTGATTAATAGGTAGCAAGTGCCATCTTGAATCTGCACTTTGAGAGTTGAAAGGGGAACTGAAGTTGGGTTTTGTGAGTTGTAAGAGGGAGGTTGTTTGCAGCAGTTCAAGCTGCAGTTTGGTGCTTCTCAGCTGCTGGGTTGCAGTTAAAGGGAAATAGAGGGGTGTGTGATGTAGGGAGGTTGTTGGATTTTAAGAATTTGGCACCAGGTCTCCACGTTGGATAGAAATGTGGCTGCTCTCCCCACCCCTACAGCTGCATCACCTAGGCCTGCTGCGGAAGGAAGAAGCTGGGAAGAGCTGGTTCCTGACTGCAGGGGAAGCAGCTAGGGAAGAGAGCAGCAGTGGTTCCCAGAGCATGGCAAACTGGGCATGTTGGTTCTTGGCCCTAAAGGATTTCAAGATGTTGAAGATCTCACACTCAAAGTAGACTTGGCTTCTGGTTGATGTCTAGTTTTTGTGCTGGTGCAGGCTCATGTTAGCAACAAAAGTATTAACATAAAACAGGGTAGTCAAATGGTCTGGTGTGTAATTAATTTGGTTTGTTTAGACTATCCTGTCTTAATTTGGCCTTGTGTCAGTGTGAGTCTTCCATGCTCCCCCCCATGCTTCTTATTTCTTTTCCTCCATCAGGTCAGCAGGCACAATGGAGGAAAGGTTTTACTTGTTGGGACAACAGGCAATCCTAGTGAAAGCTCCCGTATTATTAAAGTTTTGCTTAAAGTAAGCAAAGGCACAGAGCTGCAGCAGGTGGTGTCAGGAACTGCTGCAGAGCACAGTCTGGGCACTGATGTACTAACAATGTAATAACTTAGCACTGAGTAAATGACCAGCCATGTCCCTTGACGAGACATTTTTCATTCAAATCCGCAGGTGGAGCAGTGGGTAGGCAGCACCATTCCTACAGTTGCACCTCCCTAGACTGAGAGCTGTGTAGGCCAGGGCTGTGAAGTGTCTATGTACATGGTGTTATCCAAAATAAATCCCATGTGCAGTTTAGAAAAACACTTCTGGGTGTGACTGTGGTAATACCTATTATGCTGTTGTTTTTCTGAGAAAGCTGCAGAAAAATGGTTTCCATTAGTCTGTGCTTAGTGGGCAGCAGGATCCAGTACCAGTCTCCCTGGAGCTTGCTGTAAGCCACAGACTGCTCAAAAGCTCTGCAGGGATCCTCTGGGCCTGGACAGGTAACCCCATTTGGGACTGGCAGCTGCTTCATTTTGCATTAGAACAGGAAAGACTCATCCAAAATGACTAGCCTTGACTTGTAAGTAAGACCTTATTTATCTAATAAACTACCTTCCTACTCCACCAACACTACTTGCCACCTGTCAGAATCATGCAGGTTATGGGCTAAGCCTTTTAATCACAGCTCCAGGGAGCAGGTCATGCTTTCACTATGGATTTGTTCAATGAGAAGGCATTTCTGTGAAACGTAAGTCCTGTCCTTTTAATTTTCCCACAGCTGAGGTGATTGAGGTATGATTCTCATTTTACTGGAAGGCACCTGCAAGTGAAATGATCAGTAAGGGCTCCTAATGTGGGGCCCTGCTGGTACAATACCTTCTCTTTTACTTTCCTATAATTTTGTTTCTGACCTTGCTAATATCTGCAGCACCTAAGGTTCAGGGCTCTGCCTGGCCAAACAAATGTGGAACACAGCCTTGCCAGCTGTGCTTTGTAAGAAATGGTACCTGTGGTCTTCACAGTTCCCTCAAGAAGGCGAGAGTAATGCAGTAATTTTAAAGAGCTTTTTATTAGTAATGCATAAACAAGAAATTGCATTTCAGTACCACGTAACATGGAAACAAGCAGAAGACAATTCTGTTGCCTTTCGCTGTTAGAGATGATGCCCCTGGTGTCCCTGAAGATGCGCAGACGGTACATGCACAGTGACAGCAGAGAAGCAGGGGAAGCTCAGAGGGGAAGGGTTTGTGCTTTAGGCCTGTTCATGTCCAAAAAGTGCAGCTCCTATTTGGGATTTTTTTTTTTTATTAAAGAAGGGGGTTAGGGAGATGGAACCAGCTTTAACAGAAATACAGCTCAAAGCCCCTTCTCATTATCTTCATTTTGCTTTTGATTCACAGGTAGTGTAACCACCAGCCCTTCAGTAGGAACATGCCCATGTTAAAACCTCCTCAGCTGAAGCTGGGCCTTGGGCTCTGTCTCTCCTGAAAGCTGGGACATGAGAGTGCTGCCTCTCTATAGATCTGTGCCAGCTGAACTGGTGCTTACTTCCACCAAACTTTGGAAACCCACCTCCTGCAGCCCTTACATCAGCTCATGCCCATGTCCTTTAATTCTAGATTTAGTAATTTTCTGAAATCCAGTTTAAAATTCCCACACTGCACTGTCTGGCCCAGGGCCCATCCTGCAAAAGCCAAAGCATTGCTGGCTCCCATTTCTAAGCACTGGTGTCACTGGTTAGAGCAGTGCAGAGAACTTAGTGGAAACACCTTCAGCTGCATTGGAGGGACCAAGAATATGTTTTTTTCATACTGAGTGCTCTTATGGGTTGGATTTTTTTAAAATCAAATGTATCAATAATCAAACCGGTCCTTTTCAGCTGTGAGTTTATAGTAGCAGCATGGCACCTTAAAAGACAATCTGCTTACAAATGTATTTTTTAATTAGCTGTAGTAAGGACTGTTCTGAAGGGTCTGTTCCAAAGGGCTTCCTCTAGAAATGTTCTACAGAAGCCATCTCACTGACCTTTGCAGATGGCAGAAGTTCCTGTTATCTCAGGACACAGAGCCTGGGCTACCTCACATCTGACACTCAGTTCAGCCAGGCACTGCCACTGCAAAATAGCCTGTCCAGGGAAGAAACCGGAACATTACTGAATTGATTTATTGCAAATAAACAAACTAAGCTACTACTGCATAAAATTTTATATCTGTTTAGTTCATCTCCTGATTATGCCCCATGACATTTGTTGAGTGCAGATCTACCATAGAAAAATTCATTCACAAGTCTTTGCTTGTCTAAGTATTGTAAAGTTTCACCTCTCTGGAATTTGTCTCCTACCTGGAAGTAGGGCTAATTATTTTCAAGTACTGAAAGCAGATGGAAACTTGCACTGCAGGATCCTTTCAGTTCTGACACTGAGCACTCAGCTCTTCAGCAGCAGCTCTCAAAATTCTTTAAACCGTTTGTAACCACTTTGAAGTGTCTTTTTGCAGCTGGGGACATGGAGCAGCTCATAGCTTGTGCCAGGGCAGCTGAGCAACATGGGCAACTCTGGGATCTTTCAATCTCAAGGTGAGGGAACAGGGAAGGCCCCAGACTTCCTCTCCTCTAGGCTGCTGGAGCTCACAGGTGCTGCTCAGCACGGGAGTTCTGTGGCTTTGTGTATCACATCAGGCTGAGCTAATGGCCCTCAGTCATGGTTCTCCTACAAGGAAGTTCTGGGGAACAGTAATTTCAGAAAATCTGAAACACAGTAGTAAAAATCAGACAGGAACAATGAAAGAGGTTTCTACAGCTGGAATTTGTATTCATAAACATTCTCTAACTGGCCTTAAAATACACATATACAAAAGAAGAAATAAACCAGAGCAGCTCCAAGTTATCAACATGGCAACAGTATAAAATTTTCTGGTAACATGAACATAATCCATGTGCTGTAGCACCAGTGTAGAGTTGCAGCACCTTTCTCTCATGCCTGTGTGCTGTCACTGCTTCACAGATGAGACTGAGCTCTAAGACAGACATTCCTAAGAGTTGTGCAGAGCTGCTGGATGAAGTGAAGCAGGAAGGTAGCAATCAGGAGTTTAAAGCTGGAGGTTCTAAGTAAGTTTTAACCTATAGAGCATGCAGCCAATAATGAACCAGGGAAGCTGATGCTGAACTTGACTAGGGAAAAAGGGATGCTCAGGAGAGAAGAGAGAGTAAGATGTAAGAGTTGTGATAATAACGTTCTCTCCACTTCTGGTTTAAAAACTAAACTAAATCCATCAAAAACCTCTCTGAAAGACTGTCAGCATTTCTCTCCCAATGATGAGGGAGGGATGGACATTTCCCAAAGCCTGTGTTACATGCAGGACAAATGTGCTGCCTCAGGTACTGCCTGCCAGTGTTGGAAGAAGCAACACACTGGTAACAGAGGGAGTTGGCTGCAGGTGATGACGAGGAGCTAATCACATCACTGGGGTTACACAAGCAGTTTTTATTGCTATTCTAAGGGTACTTCGATAGGTTTTCATCCCTTCATGCAGCCCAGACAGTGTTCAGCTGTTATGCAATCATTTTCGTTAACAATTCTTTGCCAAAAGAAACATCTGACTGATCTTACAAAACTATAAAAGCATGAAAAAGAGAGAGACAGAACCTTTAAATCAGTTTCCCCATGAATAATTAACACAGACAAGGGTTATAATGGAAAGGCATTTTATTTTTACCAGGTAACACCCCTCCATGTATAAAGGAAGTAATGGAGAAAGGGGAAAAAAAACCCAACAACCCCTCAAAACACTACTGTCACCATGAACACCTGAAAGCTCAGGTCTGAGAGCTGTAGCAAAAGCCTGCTCACATCTTCCATCACTGCTGTGAGGCAGAGCTGGTTTTGCATTCCCCACAACCAGGTTCACATACAAAACAAGACTGATGCTGCCAGAGGCATTTTTAGCTCCTTGGGTCTCCTATGACATATTTTGACAGACCTTGGGCATACTAATAAAGCTAAAAAAACCCAGAAGAAAATAATTTTAAAATTCATGGAACGGAGTTCACTGTGCTACTGCCGTGTTCTTTTCAGCAGTAATTCTCTCTAAGATGTACAAACTGTATTAGGGGGCTGAAAGCGTTAACTCTAATAAAAGATAACAGCCAACACACATATAAATAAGACTCATTTCCTTTTTAGAACATCATGGGAAAGTCAATTCCCATTGCATGATTGATGGAGACTTCCTAAATATTAATAAATATATTACAGATATTTACAAGCTTCTGATTTCCCCCTCCAACGCTGACGTGATGTTCAGCCCGTAACTAGGACATGCTGGGCAGCACCACGGGGTGCTGGGCCAATGGCTGCATTGGATTTGGGATGCTGGTGCAGGCAGGGAGGAGATGGAAAGCTAAAAATAGCCCACTCTGCAGAGCCAGGCAACCAGCGAGCTGAGCTCCTTTAGGCTTTCCACGACGAACCAACCCGCTGCTTCTCCTCTTGCAGAATGAAATGCCAGGAAAAGACGGAGCAGCTGTGCCAGGGAGGAAGGGATGGAGCGAGGAGGAGAGGCAGCCCTTCACACCATGTCTTCTGGAGCCTGCCACAGCATGTGTCAGCAGCTTGGAGGGTTTTTTCCAGGGAAAAAGAGAGGTTATCCAGGCCCTGGCCCATGGCAGCTTTGTGTGAGCTACAGGGAGCCATCTGTACAACCACTGCATTGTTTTTCAGTGTTTGTTCCCTGCCCAGCACAGCAGAGCCTGCCCTGAGCCAAGGACTTGTGGAAATTCTGGGAAGGCACAGGCCGGATCACAGGGCTCTGTCACTGCCCCAGAGCCACCCCCAGTCACTGCCAGAGCGGAGCAGGGCACATCCATGAAGGACTTGTTTGCCTTTGTAGGCTCAGGAGTTACTTAGTCCTTCATCCTGCCTGCTCTACAACATCCCAAATTCCTCTCCAAGAGGAAAATAAATGTGCTGGATGCTCTGCACCTCGGTGGCTTGAGGACACCAGAGAAGCAGACTGTGAGCAGAGGACTGTGTGACTGTAACATGGCCAGGGCATCTCCATGAAAAAATCATGACAACAACAGGGCAGATGCAAAGTGAGATTTCCTGCATTTGTTTCCGCCTGGTTTCCCTGGTGCACTGTGCAGCAAACACACGGCCTGGTTTTGGCACAGAAACAAGAAAAAGTGCTGATGTGACTGAGATCGGGCGACCCTTCCAGCAACAGCAGAACCTTTCCCACCAGCCAGCCCGTGCTGCTCCCCTGCAATCCCACATCCCTATCTCATGCCAGTACTCCAGGTGCCTGAACAGGCTAGACACTTTTCCAGAGGTACCATGAGGAGAGCGCTGTGACACCTGACCTTACACGGGACAGCAAGGAGGGAGAGTTAGCACTGAGCCCTGCTTTTCCTGTTCACATTGGTTCAGAAAAAAAAACGAAACTATTTCAATAAACCCTACATATGCAAAAATTCTCATTTTCCAAGGGGGCTTTTAACAAAAAAATAAGGATGGCTGACTCCCTGGGAAGGTTTACAGAGACTTTTGCATGTGCTTTTCAAATCAGCCTAAAAGAAATGATATGGATGGCTGCTCCAAAGGCTGCCAAATGGGAGCCAAGCAGCCCTGGTGCCTCTCAGCCTGGGCACTGTGCCTTGCCAGGGCCAGAGGGGCAGTCTGTCTCTTGGGCTTTTTGGACAGAGGAAGCTGTTTTGGTTAATTCACTTTTAAAATTATGTTATGGAAGTCCAGTCCCAGCTACTTTGGAGCAGTTCTGAGGTATCTCTCATTAACTCGAAGTATAGAAATGTTAATAAATAGATCTGAAACTTTTCTGCTATGTCATTCTATAAATACACCGCTATATAGATATTAAATATGCCTCAGGGTATTAAAAAATTTATGAAAAAAGTTACAGTAGTTGATTTTCAAGTATTAATAACTTGGCTATGTTAGCTTGTTTTTAAATACCAAAAAGATCTGGCCCAAATTATTGACTAAACTCTGGCTATGACTGAATTAAAAAAAAAAAAAGTATTTTGAATATCAAAAAAAGTGCAAAAAAGCATGAGATGTCAGTTAATGTAAAATTGTTGGAACTTCTAAACAATTAGTCTAGCACTCCCTTGTGAGTGAATTAAAAGGGGGAAAAGAATGAAAAAAAGATTACAGAAAAAAAGGAGAGATTGCTCCCAATCTGAGAGAGCACCGTCCCAAATTTCAGCAGAACACGAATTTTTACAGCCAAGTTACAAACCCCAGAAAAAATGGGGTTACTAGTGGATATGCTGTCAGACAGAAGTATAGCAGTATCTGTGTGCTCCATTATAATACAAATTTACACTTTACTCACTGCTTTCTCTGAGTAACCACGAGAACAATTTTACAGGTATTCAGTTAAAATTAGAAGCCTCCCTTATTTCCCGTCCTCCCCATAAACTGTACAACTTTGTCTACTACTAAAATTCACTGCTACTAGTAGTCATTATCATACATTCAAGAAAGAAAGTAAACTACTAAAACCTGCTCAGGAGTCACTCAGAAGGACACTAAGGCTTAAGAAGTACAGCAGCTCAGGGGTATGACCGACCACATGGGCGAAGAGCTTTGTCACCTGCTTTGCCCCAGGACATTGTAGAGTCCTGTGCTGAACCCTGATCTCAGAGCAACCAAAATGGCTCAAAGGAAGATGGGTTTGACCGGAGCTGCTCACGCTGGTGAGTGACAAGGCCCTTGGCTGCCTCAACAAGGGTGTGAGCATTCCGAGGGTGGGAATGCAGCAGGACCTACTGCTTGCTACTGCGCTAACACTGACACTGTGCTAGATCTGGCTCTCCATCACACAGCTGCTCTCAGCTCCTCTCCTGAAAAATGATTCAAAGCATGGTTAAAAAAAGACTGAAAGCAAGAAAAGGCTTTCTCATTTCGACGCACACATACAAAAGAGGCAACAATTTCAAACTATTGATTTTCAACCAGCACGAGCAGCTGACCCGTCGTGTATCACCCTGCACAGATCCAAACACAGCGCTCCGTGTCTGCTGGAGTAGGAAATCCCGTGATGGAATGCAAACCCAAGCCAGTCAAGTGGAACGAAGCAATGGGTGACAATCCGGTTCCAGTGACCTCGCTCATGGATGATGACCTCATGGAGATGGAAGCAAAGCAGAAGGCACACGGCTCAGATCTCATTGATCGTCCTTTCTGAGGGGCAGTACTCCGAGGTTCCTGGTGATGACATGTAGAAGGACTGCGTTTTCCTTTTTAACCTGGCTCGCTTGTTGGCCAGAGACAGGCTGCGCCGGCTTGAGTTGATGATTTCTGAGATGAACTTCTTGCAGTCCACGCAAACCTCCATTGTGCTCCAGTCCTCCATTAATTCTTTGGGAAACTCTTCGTGTGACTTATCCACAGACTTGGACCTTGAGGTCAACCTGAAAGGCAAAAGAGCAGGATCTGTCACATTATTTGTCAGCTTGGCTATAAGCCCGAGGAAAGATCACATCAGAAAGGTCTGGATTTAAATTTTCCTTCCTCCTGTCCCAAATTACACCAAATACTGGAGAGGACAGCTTCTGCCTGGATTGGCAAGATTGCAGGGTCGCTGACTGAGGATGTGTGTAACATTTACATCCTGGCGAAAACAACCTTACTAGTAACTAAAAATAGCTGATGTCTTTGGCTAATCTACACAACACCATAGCAGTGGTAATTTATGCAGAGGGTTTATACAGCAGATTCCCACAAAAAGGAGCATTTCTTTTACATTTAATTTCTTGGATTAGCTTTGACAACCATCTGTGTATAAGATATAAAACCAACAGATAACTTCATAATATTAAAGTGAAAAATTTACGAAAATTGGAGTAATTAAAATGAGGAGAAAAGAAGATCTGTGCACTAGACATCATTGAATTCTTATTCAGTGGGTGATTTCAGCCTGCAAGGTTTATCTGCAAAGAGTCCATTCAGACCAGAAAAAGACATGTTAAAGATATTTTCTCAGAGGTCCTACAGAAATACAATTGTCCCAGACTCTCATTATTTTGCAGCTGTGGTGTGAGAAAGGTTTAAGAGACTGTTAGGCTGCTATTTCTGTGCATCAAAGCAATGACTAGAAGAGACCAGGCTTTTCAGGCTTCAGAAAAGTTACTACAAGCATTAGAAACATGACCAGCTACAAAACAGGTGAGCGGCATCCTCATGATTGATAGCTCAGCATGAAACATTTGGGGAACATCTGCAACAGACACAAGTGAGGCTGGGCTGTCTCTCACCTGCTCCGCAGGGAATGGTGGTGACTGGTAGAAGGTTTCTCTGGCCTCATGAAGCTTTCTCCGCTTTGCAAGGTTGAAGGTCCCAGGGAGAAGATGGGGAGGGTGGAATATGGCTTCGATGGCAGCCGCATCTGTTGGGAACAGCACAAGGCACATGCAGCATCATTACAAAGATTGAAGCTTTTTAGAAAGGCTTGAAACTTGAAGTTTCCTTACTTACTTTTTTGCAACACTGTGAGCATACAGGCCTGTGTAAAAAAGCAAAAGCATGAATCAATCCATTGGGAAAAATTACGTTTAAATCAAGAATAAGGGATTTGAGGAGTTAGAAACCCACCCCTCTCTGTCCTCCCCTTAAACAAACATTTTTATTTTTAAAGCTTCTCCAACATAGTAACTTCAATCAGAACATGAACCCATAAGCAAGGAGAAATGCTGAACAAGAACTATACGTAAATTAAAAAACAGGGAAAAAAAAAGAAAAATAAGCTGGTTTTCCTCTAAAGAAACATCTTCTGGTGAGACCAAAACTCAGTGATTACCTAGATCTTCTGACTGGTAACTTAAAATTTATCATTTTGCCTGCAAATATTCCTTCTTGCATCTCATCAACACTCAAAAAGTAACCCAAAAAGTAAATTGCCTTGAAATGTTTTCCCCAAACACAGAGGTTGTAGAACTGTTGAGTGAGGAGTCTGAGTAAACTCCATCTTGCTTTCTCATAAGCATAAAAAAAAAGGAAAAAAAAAAAAAAGAATGCTTCTCTCACTTTTAGTCCAGAGTTTCAGTCCAAGGAAGCAATTCAGTCACTTACAAACTAAATGTTTCTGCATAGTTTTTTTAACACAGACTGTTACAGAAATAAACCAAACCGACTACTGTTGTATACAGCAGAAATTTTTGAGGGTTTCTAACATATAAATCAATAATTTTCCCTATGAAATTGTACTCATTTATTAGCAGACATAAAATACTTACCTCTTGCAGAACTGACAAGTGTAAGACCAGGTAAAGAAAGAAAACCTTCTTGTTCGACAGCAAAAGCAGAGCTAGAGGAAGAAGAACAGAGGAATCCACAGTGTTAAGCAAAGTCCCACACAGTGATGACTTCACAGACCAGTTGCTGTTGGCAAGGTCACAGTGGCAGTGCTACATCCAGTTCTGGGGTCTGTACTTCTAAGATGATACTGAGAACAAGATCCAGAATTGTATCTTCATATATTTAGAAATAGGCCTTTGATTGTTTTGCCTAAATTAACCACTTGCCCATTAAACTAGATAATTTTGGTTAGAAATAAAAGCAAACTATTTTAATAGTGGGGTAAATTAATTAAAGCCTCAACCTACTTTGAGATTTGATAAAAGCTCATTACTAAACTACTGTATATCATGACAACAGGCAACAGCTGAATTTAATGGATGACATTATAAGATTCTTGCTCCTCTGCCTTAAATGTATTAAACCTTTAAAATAAATCTGCATACTAGACACAGGTAGGTCTGTAGATAAAATGCACAGTGAAGTCAAAACAGACTTCCTGGAGGTGTCCAAGAAGCACAAATCAAAAGTGGGAGAAAAGGATGCTGCTTCTGCTGGGGAGTACCAATCTCCAATCTGCAGTTTACAGAAAAATGCATTAAGTTAAGGGTTCTCTAATGTTAAACCTCCTTCTGGAGTCATGTGTTGCATCACTTCTCTGAAGGCTTTAATTCCCTCTGTGCTTGATAGTAAGGATTCACATATTAAAAACCTGTAGTTTTCTACTGCTCTTTGTAATTCTAGTATCTGGAACAGAAAAAGTAACCAAACCTGCAGAAGGCATGGGGACAGAAATCACCTCAGTCAGTGAAGTTCAAACCAGACACATACAGATACACTCTGATAATTGCAAACACTAGTGCATTTTTATAGACAATCTGAACAAACAAGGTGTTTCCATGAAAAGTTCTGATGTTTCTGGACATCTTTCAAAGAAGTTGACCCATGTGTCACACATTTACGGGGATCTTTGGTGGATAATTCTTCTTTCTCCCCAGGAGAGGGTAAGAAACAAATGTATAATTGGGAGGCTTGTGAAACTGGCCTCTCTCAGTACCCTTCAGAGCCTCCCCAGACTACTCAGTCCTACCTTTCCTTTCTTGAGAGCAGTGTAGACATCTTTATATTGCTGGTACTTCTCCAGCTCCGCCTTCACAAGCACCTGACGGATGTGCATGACCTCCTCCACTGTCAGAGCCAGACATTCCACGGGGTAACAGAACTCCTCCTGGAAGCCAAAACCCCCATATTATTTCAAAGACAAACGGCTTCTTCCAGAGTTCAACTTAGACATCCAGCCACCTGGTTAGTAACTCCAGGAACAGGGGGTTCTCCCATCAAACTGGAATAGCACTGGCTCATTCATGGGCATCACATGAGTGCCAAACCATTGGAAGCTGCATAAGTGTGATGTAAACGGTCTTATGTTCAGCCTTCACAACAATGACAGTTTTCTTCATCCTTCCTCCTTAAATCACTTGATCCTTCTCTCCATTTGTCTTTTATTATGAACATTTGTTTCAAGCCAATCAACATTCAGACTTATATTTTGAAAGGGAAAATGTAATATGGTAGATAGCATATTTTTTGTATACTGTTTGAGGTATACATCAAACAATTTCTCTGAGGCTTCGTGATGCCCAGAGTGGCCAAGGAAAATTGTTAGTAGCCCATTCTAGCAGAATTTTTTATTCAGTGGTACCACATCTTGGTGCTCACATGATCAGAATCACACCAAGACTATAAAAAGTTACATCAGTTCAGGCCGAAAAGTTCTCCTTTCTGCTCCAGAAGGTAACAGCAGCAATTCAAGCTTTACAGAATAATGTTCCAGTATCTAGCAGATGAACTGGTTACCCAGGGTTGCATTATAAATGGCAGAGACTCAAATAGAGAATTAACAGTACAACTTTCCACTTAGAAAATTTTGCATCTGTTCTGTGTTGCAGCATTTAGGAGAATACAGAGTGCAGAACTCCTGAATTTGGTACCAGGGAATAAAAAGCACCAATCCAATTTGTAATCCAGCCCAGTAGTTGATTATACATTTCCAAAAGAAAGACAGAAACCTCTGTGGGAACTCCCATTGCTTAATGCTTAGTGAACCTTTTCAGTCAGCCCAGAGGGGCTACTGTGCAGTAATGACAATGACAAGCAATGCTCTCTGAATAAACGAAGGAAATTTCTCCTGCATACACAAAGACGTGGCTGACAGTTTGGAGATCTCGTTTACAAATTGAAGTGATGAATCGGATTAGTACGGAAATGCTCCATTTCCATGTACTCAGAGGTTTGTTCTGTCTTTCCATCAGATTAAAAAGAAAATCTTTCTACGTTGCAGACCTGGCAAACATTAGCATTTAGGAACCACCACATTTTTAAAAACTGTTGTCTTACCTATCTAGAAAGGGAACACAAAGAAACTTCACTCTGTTTAGGGTACCCCACAAAAGACTAGAATTGAGTTAACTTTGTTAGATTTGCCAGCTAAACCTTTAGGGTATAGAACACTAGTTTTCTGGAAAAAAACAACTACATCAAAAGCAGCTGCAATTTACTTTGAGGTGTAAAACTGCGCAGCCAAAACAAAGTATCGTCTGTTCCTTATGAGCAACTTTACAGCTAACCAGCAGCTCTCAGCATTTCGTTCTGGGTTCTTCCCATAGCAACTGCCTTGCTATGGGGAAGGCACGGCTGAAGGCTGGGGCGGCACTGGAGAGGAAGTGGGTGGGACAGCAGGATGCACACAATGCCAGCAAAACCCCCCGAGTCTGCATCGTGGGAGAATGAGGGAAACTCTGAGGTGAATGGGGCTGACTGAATGCTTGCAATCAACCAGAGCTTTAAGTCCTTTAGAAATACATTTCTTACTTGAAGCTCTTCCTTCCCCCTCATGCATGCCCATTCCTTTAATTTACAGAAGGATGACGTCGGGGAATATTGCTCCTTTGAAGAAATTCTGTGGATCTGCTATAGGTGTGAGCACGTACTAGGGGAATAGTGTGGGCCTGTTGTCATACCAATCGAAAATGAATACCATTAAAATATAGAAATAGCCAGCAGGCAGCAGGGGAAACATAGAAAATATTCACATGTTTAAATGCTAATGTTTTAATTCCAGTGGTTACACAAGGACAACAAAATGTTAATGCAACATTAAATGAAAGATAAATAATCCCATTTCAGAAAACTGCTTGGTTTGTTGTGGTTTTTTTCCCTTTTCAGAATATAAATAAGTACACAAGAAAATCTCTTGTTTCTACACTACCTCTAAGGCATTGAAATTAATTAAATTTTGCTAAGCACTGGCTAAACTTCATTGAACAATGATGCTTTGGAGTTATTGCTCAAACTTCCAACAATAGTCTGCACCCAAATTCGGCAGCTCCAAGTGAGAGTACTCTCTGCAATACTCGCATGACAGAACATGGTAAAGACAAAATGTGGTTTGAATGGTCTTGAATTTACAGAATTTACTCAATATGCTTTATAATATTAAACACAAGCCAGTATGCTTATTCTTAGAGGGGAAAAAATTCTATTTGAAAATACTATTTTGAACATGAAGTTTCTGTGATCCTCTTGGGGACTGGCTTAACACTGACTATGCAATCATCTTATAAACACTATAGCTTAAGGCATTTTTATATAATTTTTTTATGCAGGAAAAGCAGGTAGTAAGAATTGCATATCCATAATGTGCTTTGTAGGTCATTCTCAGTGTACACACACCTAATAGGTTCTTATGACTAACACATTTTTACTCTAATGTATTCCTTCTTCTCATTAAAGGATGTCACTAGACATTCAAATGAGTTGCATTAGTAAATTGCAAAATGACTGAGCACCAGAGTGGCCTCTAAATTCTGCAACTCACAATTAGTCAGGCACTCTAAATTCTTGCTCCTTTTGCAGACTAAAAGTTTCTAAAACATCAGCTGGGTATCTCAACTATAAATTATCCTACAAGAGGTTTCACCCTCCCACTTACTGGTTGGAACAACAAACAGAAGGAAAAATTAAATAACTCACATTCAGTTAACATAGGGGTAAATTAATTACTTATTCTTTTCAGTGGATTTGCCTTCCCTGATAGATGGAGATGAACTATTCTGCAAGTTCTGATACATAAGTGTGCTGAGGACCAAAACAGTATGTAGGTTTTCAAGTAAAGCAGATTGCAAATGCCCTCCCATTCTATGTAGTGTACCTTGGGAGAAACATAAAACCTTATTCTTTTCAACACAGTCCAAGCATCACAATAGTTTTGATGGATTTTTGCTGCAGGATCTTCATGTGCTGTAATATTTAAGGTCTGTCCCATTGATAATCTGGTGATGTTGCATTTTTAGTTTGCTGTCCTTTCAGAACTGATTTCTTTTCCCCGTGAGGTGATTGAAGACACACAAATATCCTACACACATTGAAATCAAAGTCAATCAGGTGCAATGTCCCAGCCTAAGCTGTAATTCTTGCCACAGCTGAGGAAGTGCTCCCCAAGGAGGGAACATGCTGGTGAAGGTGATTTCCAAAGCCAGCGAAAAGAGGCAAACCTTTGCGGGTTTCCACCTGCTGGCAAAAGCTCTCTCACAGAGATAGTACATAGCCCCTGCCACCCCACACATGGCTGCTTCAACGGGATGAGAGCTGAGCAGAGAAGCTGTTTGCATAGTTGAAAAAAGTGGTCTGAAAGTCATCCTTGGAAATAAACTGGTTATCCTAGGAACCTGAACAATAGATAGGAAGCAGAGAAGCGAATGCTGTGTATAAATGAAACCATTAGCTTTGGTCCTCTGGGTCATGAAAAAAAGTAATGATAATAAAAATAATAATTAAAGAAGCAAACAGACTGCAAAGGCACCCACATGTAAATCTCAGGACACTGAACTGATCTAACTGATTAAGCATCAAATCAGCTCACTACAGCAACCACCAGGGCTGACCCCCCCAAATCACTGAGCCACCCTGCCTTTCCATGTAGCACTGGCAGGGTGGCATGTCAAAAGGACTGTATTTGGCACTTTTCCAGGCTTGTTTCCCCTCCCCACCTACTTGGGTCTAACTACCTCTGTCTGATGAGATGCCAGTTCACAAAACCATCGTTAGTATGCAAGACAGCAGTTTCTTGCTAATCCTGCTAAGAGACTGTAGCAAACCCCTGCCTGGTTTCACTGGCATTGACAGCTATTTGCTGACAAGGCCTCTTTCACCTTGGAGAGAAACCAGGGTCACAGGAGCTGGTGATAAGAAATGAAACTCCATCAATCCTGGAGGAAGCAATAAAGAAGTGTGAGGTCAAATAAAAAATAAATAATACTCTGCACTTATTGAGAAGTATTCACTCTGGGAATGGCAATTCCACAGGTGCAACATCTGGCGCAGCCACTGGAAGAGGTTGGCATCGCTCCGGAAAGGAGAGAGTTGCAGAAAGCCAAAGTGTGGAACTGGGCCAGTGCCAGCATAGCAGAGCACATCTCCCAAAATGAAAAACAAGACTGTTGAGGGAGGTGTTTGTCACACCCTAGAGGGCACTATTGCCAAGTTAAAGAATTAGCTCTCTAGGCATCAAATAAAATAGGTTTTTATTAACAGAGCATCATTTCACTACTGGCTTCCTTCTTTTTCACTTCAAAGTCAAAACCAAGCTAGGTGACAGTTCTCTAGAGATTTAAAAAAAAAAAGAAAAAGACCAAAACAAACAAAAAAATCCCCCTAAGCACAAAATAAACTAGTAAAACCTTTCCCATCTGTTCCCAAATTAGCCTGACTTATGCATTTTTCTCCCTTTTCCTTTAGTACTTTTCACGGGGAATGGAATAATTGAATTAGTTTTTCTGTAGTGGTTTTATTTTTAATGTATTTTTCTAGGCATATGTCAATGAATATACCAGCAGAGGGAGAGTATGTATGTGGTCAAGAAGATCCTGGTAAGAACTTGGTTGACCTATTTAAAATAACAGCCTCATATAAGATTTTAAGTTGCATGATCCTCTGAAATACAAGAGATTAATATTATGATGAGCAAACTCAGATACATTAGAAGTGTGATGGAGCCAATGTCTCAGTGTAACACAGGATGCTTTCTCCCCTCTTCCCTTTAAACTATTTGTCTGTGAATAGCTCTGGGCCTACCAGAAAATAAAGTCTGGGTTTCCACATACAGTGAGTGCAGCAGGAGGTGACAGGGAAACCCATTTTATGTGACAGTGACTTCAAACACATGCTGAAGGTGCCCTTCAGCATAGGTCTGCTACAATACATCCTGCTCCAAGTTCACTTTGGTAGGAGATGTCCACCTGGGCTGTGCACTTATCAACATGTTACTACCTGATGTGTGCCTGGAATGAGAAACTGCATTCTACTTGGAAGGATGTAGTAAAATCCAGCAGACCTCTGAAAAGGAAAAGCCCATTGTGGGAATATTCAGAGGTATTTTTCCTGTAACTGATCAGCTTCATCATCTAATAGGTTTGGATCCCGTCTGTCATCTCTTGGGCCAACAAAAACGCTCTTCAAAGCCCTTTAATACCATTGCACTACAAGACAGGGCAAGTGAATATTCCCTTCCTTTCAAAACTCGGATGTGTTTATCGATTTCTCTATTCACCAGCACCTCATGGGGCACACTTTGAATCCCTGCTGGTAGGAAAAGAGACAAGGAACATATCCTGCATGAAATTACAAAGCACTAATCAGTATGTCAGCATAAACGAACCAGGACTTCATACCCTTTGCTGTTTGTACTCTGCTGGAAAACAGTTCACAATTAAAGCTAATTGATCAAATGCACTGTACTTTCTTTTCAAGCAGTAATACAGGTTTTTGCCTCAGTGACTTCAACAAAGCAACACAGACAAACCTTGATTTGGATTACTGAAAGAACTTTCATATATATGTATAAACATTACCAGGCAAGTTCTTAAGGTGGGAAGAAAAGAAACCATTCCAATTCATCCAGTCATTAACTGCAGTACTTCCAACAACTAAAAAAATTCCCCCAAATCCCAAAATAGATCCACTGCTTTGGAATTGTCTCTATTCAAGTAGAATATCAGTAAGGTGAAGTTCATCTGTTTTGGTAACATTCTGAAACAAAAACCAAGACACGTGGTTTACCCGGAGTACTAATCACAGTGCAAATGTTTTTTGAGGAACCTGTACCTGGGATTTTGGATAAATGTGTTAGAGGGACAAAGTTCAAATCTTGATTTCAAAACTTTAAAACTTTCAAAACTTTAGTAGCCAAGAGTTTCTGAATTGAGGAGTTTTCTTTGGGTCATGTTCTAATCACACTGAAGCCAAGTTTTAATTTTTATTATACTCTTAGCATTCCTCTTTTTCTCTCTCCTACCACCCACTCCACTTACAAGTGACCTGGAGCTCTGTTTTGAAGGGGGTAGGAACTGTCTCACATTGGTTGGTGTTTCCTTTTCGATGGAGTGTCTTCTCTGAGGCGGCTGCCGTCTCTCGGGCTGCGGCGTAGACGATATGGGCAAGAACTTTGGAGGCACTATGAATTCAATCAGTACAAAAAAGTTAGTTCTTCTACGAGAGACTGTTGGATAACATTGCTCAGTAATTAATCCAGCCACTGATTTGCTAGAATTCCTACTACTGGTGGCTGAAGTTACATATTCATACTGAAGTGTTTCAGGATATTCTACTTATTTCACCATCATGCACAGAAAACACATGCACAGATTACAAAACTCATTACAAAACCTTCCCAATGAAACTGAAACACTTTGAAACCAATGAAAACTGTTGTTACACAGTAAAACCTGCAATAACTGCCTGAAAAAAAAGACCAGATCTTGCCCTCTTCCCAGTAAGTGTTTATGAGAAATACTGGGGATAGCTAAGCGTCCTCTGAACACTGCCACAGTGGCAGAGATAGAGGAAACATTTAAACTGGTCTTAGGTTACAACATGCTTCAGTAGCAAAAAGTTATTTTATGAGATGAGCAGAGCTAAGCAATCCCCTTCATTCACTTGTGACTTCCTCTACAGTACTACATAAACTTCAAGGATGAAACCTTTTGTTTCACAAAGATATTCACCCAGAGTAAAAGCAATGCCTTCCAACTGTTTATCACATTTGACCCATTCAACAGAGTTCAGCTTTAGAAGTTTATTCCATTGACAGAACTCAGCTTCAGCTTTCCATATAAGTTTGAGTCAAAGTTCATAGCACAGAAGACAACATAAGTGTGTAAGAGCAGCCACTGGACTCTCTCATAACTCACTCTTTCTGCTGCTGGTGCCTTCTTGAGAGGGGTCTTCCACTTGTGAGGGGGAGATGCTGCTGCTACTTCCTGATTTGTGCATGGATTCCTCCTGTGTGGCAAGCGGAAAAGAAACAGAATTTCTCAAGGACTGTTTTTAGTTTTCCTATTGCTTTTAGGACACAGAAACCACAAAGATATTTTGGACCATTCAGTTACTCAAACTCCTAGAAGTCCTGAGAAAAACAGCCTCTGCCTCTGCACAGTACTGAGCAAACAGAATTTTCAGTGCTCAGTTTTTTTTAGAAAGTGAAATAAATGGTACATGATTTGAATTCAGTGTGTTTAACTACTGCATGAAAGAACAAGATCAGGAGAGAGGTGCATGAATTCACTGTAAACTGTTAATTTTCTTTGTTGTATTCAAAGACTTGGATTTGCAGCTACAGCAGACGTTAGCAGCTTTATATCTCACATGAACAGGGAATTAGCACTTAGATTTTGCTGGTCTCCAAAGGAATGAGAACCACTCACAAAAGTAACTCAGGTGAAGAGAAATTAAACTGAATTTGACTGCACTGTTCCCTAATTCCCAATCCTGGTGTTTTTCCTTTCTTCTGTATTTAAAAGAAATTTCATTCAGTGTATCAGCATGCTTCTCAACAGCCAAGAGCAACTCCAGCAAGATGAAGGAAAGTGAAATGGGCTTTAACTAAACACCTCTCAGCTATCTAAAGCTTTATGACACCCAAATTATTACATCTTTTGCTGTCACCTACGGCCTATCTTCAGCCACACCATACCAGCAAAGAAACAGGTCATCACAGAAGCCTCCCAAGTGAAGAGTGCTGAAGGACTGAGCGTGAACGCTCTTTACCTCTTATGTGCATGCTTTCAACCAAAAAGACTTAACATCATTTAGGCTGTCAAGATTTACAGATCAAACAAGTGACCTGCCCTAAAATCCAGCAAGGGGCTGAGCTCTCTCACAGATTTCCTTAGCTGAAAATCTCCACTGGCTGAAAGATTGCCTTCTTTGGTAACAGCAAGTTGAAATAAAAGCTGGCAGGATCACCTCAGTGAGCACCATGCATCATAGGACACAGGCCTCCACAAATTCCCATCTGGTGATCTATCCTTTAGGCTTAGCCCCAGGGTAGGTGTTGTATGTGAGGACACTGCTCCCACCTATTTGCCATAACACAAAGGGTTGCTAGGGGTCTCAAACCAGCTTGCATCCCAAAACAGTATATTCACTTTAACATTTCAATTGTGACCCCACAAACACTTGTGATAGGAAGCTTGTAAGGAAGCTTGAGCAGCACACTGAGCTACATCAGCTGTTTTACTTGCAGAAACCAGTACAGTTTAGCTACAAAGCTGGCTCAGACAGCTCTGTATATTGCATGGTTGCCTTAAAAGACCAATGGAGAACTTCCATGACAATTGGATGCACTGTTCTTCAGAAGGGGTGGTAAGAGTGTTCACAAGTGTAGAGTAAAATACTTAAATTTTGAGAAAGAGAACAGCCCTGTACAAAGGGAACTACTCAACTTTTCACTTTGTAGAAGTCAGATTGTTCTGAGTGGCAGATGAGTTTACCATTGCCAGAGAAGCTAAATGAGTTAAGATGAAGAACTAAGTAAGCTCTTCTGCTGTTCTAAAGAATGAACTGTTGGAACCAGTAGCTAAGTATAAAAAATATTAAGTAAAAACAAAGACATGGAAAATGTAAGCCAGGGGGAAGTTAAACTGGATATAAAATCCTACTTGGACAACAGGTATTCCTGTTAGTAATTTCAGATTACTATTTCTGTGCACAAACACCTGCACTGATGTTGTAGTTTAAGGCCTGGCGATCTGAAGAATTCGGGATGTTACAGAAAGTGAGTGAACCCCCTCTCTGTTAGGATAATAAAGTCTTCTGCAATTAGCCAATAGCACCCAGGTGTGACGTATGTAGATGGGAGTAACACAGTGACCCCAGACTATAAAATGTTAAGTTTCCCTGCAATAAATCGCCATTATACGCCATCCATCACACTGATGTTGTGAGATATGGCCCGAGCGGACGAGAGTGACTGCCGTGCTGGAGCTGATCGGGGTGCTTTTCTTGCTTGAAACCCAACACACTGACAATGTTATTGCTGTCCTACAATTTCTCAAACATCTCAAACAAAAAAAAAAACAATTTTTTTTGAGAATGAAATCTTGGGTAGGAAGTCCCAATGAACCACTGCATGAATTCCTCCATATCTATACAGCAACTGCTGACTATTATCGTAGGCTATCTGACATTTTACATTTGAGGCTGGAACAACCCAACATCCAGGACTCCGCAGTTCTCCAGAGTGCCAAACAATTAGAATTTTACAGTTACTGAGAAAGCTGCAGCTTAAAACATCTAAATATATTACAGCCACAATTTTTGGCTGTAGCTTCATTAGGAAGAGACGATTTTTTAATCTGTATCAAAAGTGACTATTAGATTGCTGCTTCTCTTAGGCACACAAAGCAAAATGGCACTTCCTGTTCCACGCCCCTTGGAATCTGTGATTTTAGTGGTGATGCAGAAAAAGCAAGGACAGAAAGAAGGAAGTATTTCTACAATATTAATCCTTGATAGAATATGGGCATAGGGTTGTATCAGACCTTGCCTTTCACCTCTGCCTGGCTACACTGAGTATTGGGACATAGCCTGCATTGCAACACCGATGAAAGAACAAAGGGGACACATGGGGAAGAAAATGCATCTGCATCACAGCTCAGCAGTGCAGGTATTTCCAGCCTGTAATTTAGGGCACAACATGGTCATAATTTCACTCCCAGTGAGTAACTCCAAATAGGTTAAGCCCAATTCAAACTGCAGACAAAGAGGTGGCCGAGTCATTTACAGGCAATCAGAACAACCCGCACACTCTTCCCTGTGTTACATACAAAGTAAAAATCAGGGAAGAAATAAAACATTTGGACAGAGTGATCTTCACCCTCCTCAAATGTTCTATGTCCTTCATCACCTTGAAAAACTTCACCCAAACTCCCTTCCGTTTATTTTCACTACCTTAGCACTCTTCCCGAGCCCTAACCAGTATTCTGCTGAGCATCTTTATCATCTCAGCTGCATCACCACTATTTCTATTGACTCAAACTAGTCCAGCATCTGTTCTCTGTGACAGCTCAATGTGGTTGATTTATTTTCAATTTATCTTTTGCTGTATGTTCCAGAGCTTGTTCCATACCAGTATGCTTGCCGACAGAGTATTCCCTAATCAATAGCCATGTTCAGATATTTTATTTTTCCCTTCTACAAAAATAATTTCACATTTCCCATTACTTAATTTTCTTTTACTGACTTTTGCTCATTTTCCTGTGTAAAATAACATGATGTTTAGGATACACAGAGGTAAAGGCTGTAAGATCCAACTCTCACTGATCTTGGTATTCCTGCATCCTGCCCAGCTTCATTCATATTAACAAACCACATATAGCCGCTATTGTAATTTTAAAGACTGATGAGTGATCTCAGAATGCAAATCTCTTCTGCTTTCAAAACAGATGCATCAAATTATGCACCCACACAAGTCACCCACAGGATAACCCCAAAGAGGGTCAACCTTTCACAGATCAGAAAGCATGCAAAGAGATAAATTTCTCCCCACATATATTTCTTCCCAGTCTCCTATCTTTCAGCATAGATGCCTTTGTAACCACCCTGTCAGGAAACCCCTCCTTTCCCATTTACGAGAGAGAAAAAGAGTCAGGGAAGACTGCTTTTCCCCAGGCTAAAATTATCCTCTGTGAATAAAGCTCGCCTGCATGTGCTTTCCAGACAGCTTAACTTTCAGAAAGGTCCAAACTCAATAACACTACTGGTCCAGAAGAAAAAGCTCCTTTTTAAGGATGTAATGTTGGTATTTCCTGAGGATCATATATAATGCAGCTTTGAAGCTAAAAAGCTTTTTAAGGTTTTCTCCTTCTACTGCTTTTTTAAATCTTTAACTCCCCATTTAGAGTGGATGAATTCAAAATTATTTCTCCATCTGAGTGGTATTTGCTTGTCCCTATCTGTGAAACATTTTTGGGGTGTTTGTTCCCAATCTTATATAGCAAACTAATGCACTAACACTGGCACCAAACTGCAACCCCTCTGGCACAGCTGCTGATCTTCATTTAACAGCTGTTATGGTGAGGCTACCTCCACATCTGAGTCCTTTAGTAACAGCTACTGCATGAGTGCCAGAAGAGTGCTATGTACTTTCCTAAATTCCCAAAAGCTTAATCACTACAAACACAATGTGGACAGATACTGGGCATTTAGGAAAGTAAGTAAATATAGCTTTAAGGCCAAAATTATCATTTAATCTTTCAAAAGAATGTTCTCCTATTCTGGGGTCTGATCTAGTATTTTTGAAATTCTGTGGGCTGACAAAGCAGCCATGGAAAATTCGGATTATAATTTGCACAGTCACTTCTCATCTGATCAGTTCAGCAAACTAAGAAGTAAGACTCAGTTGTGGCAAATCAAGAAGCAAGTTGTGTCCTGATTTTTTACCTCTGAATCTGAGCTGTCAAGTTCAGCCAACGTGGGAGCCTTAAGGAGTCTCTTGCGTTGCACTGCCACTTGTGTGGCCCCATTCTGCTTTCCTTGTGGTGCCGGGCCACCGTTCACTACAGAGGCATCCACTAATTTTCTTCCAGCCTCTGGTGTCGGTACATCTACCAAAAGAAACAGAACAATTGGTGTTTGCACCTGAAATTTATTTTGCTTTCTCAAATCTTACTGTTAAGGCAATACACACAAAAGAAAAAAAAAAATTTGTGATAGTTGTACCTGTGCAATTATTTTACTTTTAGTGATTCACTGCTCAGACAATTACAGGCAATGGCTTGCAGTACAGAAGCAGTATGAAAGAATGAAAGCAGTGCAAAAAGCAGCATTGCATAATGCTAAAACCCAACCTCAGACCAACACCAATCAGCTTCAGAAAAATTGCCTGTGTTAAACCTGAAAATATTCTTCCTTCAAAGTACAGTCTATAATTAACAATGTAAAAAGGACCAGAAGAATGCACAACCATATCTGGGCAAGTGGATTTCCACTGAATCTGGAGACAAGGCCACACAGAAATTAGAAGGTTTAGCATAGAGTAAACCCAGTTTTTCCTGTGAGGACAGAATTGCACTTTATTCTGCAGGATACAGAGAAGGAATGAAAATTAGGTAAATAATGAGCGTTCATCAAACACATATACAACGCTAAGGCTTGCATGGCTATTTGTATTAAAAACATGTCTGTGAAGTCAGACCTTCATGGAACAGCAGAAACATGAGGCTCCAACTCAATTTTCATCTACATGACTTTTACAAGGATGTAACTCCACTGAGCAAATTACTCAGGATTTCTGCCAGTGTGCAATGAAGATGCATCCTGGATAATGTAAGCTTTGGGTCTGCTGTGCTTAGCCTAGCTTAGTCTTAGATATTAAGATAATGACCTAGCCTTTGATATTTTAGGAGAGCTTAGAGTTTGGTCTGATAAATCAGTTTTATCCCTGTAAAAGTACAAAGTACAGTATTCCAATCTGAAGAAAATTGTGTTGGAGGGACAAGGAAGAGAAGCTTTTAATCTCCCATTTGCATGTATGTTTAAGCAGCTGGTCTTTCTACAAATGTGTTTTTCTACTCATGTAATTATAGGACTCCTTCCCCAGCCTTGTAATAACAAGGTACCTCCAGGTATTATAAGGCTAGGGTAATGATGAGTAATTATTCCCATTTTTATACATGGTGAAAAGAGGCACAGAAGGTCAAGTGACTTGTACTTTAGGTTACTGGGAGGACTATGACAGGGAAATTATATTACCCAGATATTCACAGTGCCAACAATGCAAGTACTCACACATCATTTAGAGTTACTTACACAGTTGCCCTGGTATAAACAGACACAGTAACTCCTTGTACAACACCATTTGCATGGATAAAATCATCCTTGCAACCAGGTGAAAGCATCCTTGCACCAGGTGAATCAAAGCTATAGACTGCACAAAGCACATCTACAGTAGTTGGTCTGTTTAACAACATTCTCACCACAGCACCTATTGAAATAAACTAAGAAAAGGAGTAAGGTAAATCAACATGTATTTTAAAGAATTATCTGGGTTATTGTTAAATGCTGGAAACTGATCTAAAAAGGAGAGGGAGTGCATTGTATTTGCTATATATATATCACATCTTCAACTGGGAGTATATGAAAAGGCAATTATTTGGGCTACTAAAGTCATGGTGACATTCCAGGCCTATGAATCTGTGTACTACAGTGTTATTACTGCCTTCAGGTCCTTCCTGCAAAGAGCTGCAATCAAAGACTTTGACTCTCTAACCCTTTGCTCCTATCTTCAAAGGCTTTGCTAATGGGTGTCCTGACTACCACAACTTATAGGTCATGGTTTTTTTTCCTCTTAAGTTTCTGAGTACAGCATGGGTTTCCCTCACATCAAATGCATTCCTGCTCCAACAGCAGCTCAATGCAATTCCAGAAAGGGGTAGGAGGAAAACAAAACCCAAACTGACTCCTCTCCCTGCTGCCAATGACACTTCTTGAGACCTCATAAGTAGCTGGCATGTAGTTGATTGAAGAAGCTCTGGGTTTCCCAAATGAGAAAGAAAAGCCTTTGATTTGTCTTTGGATAGCACAGGTCCTGAAAAGACCATCCAAGGAAGCAGCCCCTGCACCACCCACACAACAGCCAAAAGTGGTGCCCCTTCCCCCCTAAACCTCCTGGGTGGGGACTCCCTTGCCTGATGGTAGGGAGGGTGAAGAATGGCCTGTAAGCACTGCTGGACTCACTGAGAGAATAAATGACGGGAAGGCAAACAGCATTGCTCTCCTGCCAAAAAGTAAAACACACAACAGGCCTGGGGAAAGGAAATAGGGGGGACACCACCAGACAACCCCTATGGCAGGTGATGGAATGTGTTTTCACATCAAAAATTGTTTTCTAGTGGTTTTTTGCTTGCTTGCTTTATTTTTTTTTTCCCCTAGAAATTTAGGTGCAATTTCTTTAGGCCTCTGAAATGGAAATCTCTGGTCCATTTTGAAAGTAATTTATGTAGCCAATCACAATCTAGGAAGCCTAAACCAGGTTCTATTTAAAGTCAGGCATATATGAGCTGTTCATACATGTTGCTGAGTTGCTCATAATGTTGATTCAAGTCTTCTTGAAATACCAAAGAAATTTTAGGTGAATCAAGAAGACAATCAAACACAGTACTTGTTTCAAGGTTTCTTCAGTAAGAAATGTCACTTATCACCATTCTTTCTCTATCATTATCATCATTCATTCTCTCTTCTCTAGGGACAAAAAAACAAAACTGGGAGTTTTTACAACTTGCAAATACTAAAGAATAATAATAATAAAAAAAAAGAATGAAATTAAAAAACCATCCAATCTATAAAATCCATTTGGTCAATCAAGTTCAATTTATCATTCTTGCACTTACAGTATTGGATTCATGTGAATAAATGGATTATCATAATTTAAGGAAAAGATCATGACATTTGAGTTTCAACAAACACATTTCAAGAAAAAAGCCTTGTTCCAAAATTAAAACCAGAATCTGTTAGCAGACATAGACCAAAAAATGATTAGTTTGTTTAAGCTGTTTTAGTGATCTGTTTGGACAACAGAAACATTAGCAGGTGACAAATAATTGTACATTGTCATAAATAAGATAAAATTATTTACTATAAACAAGTCAGAAGCAACAAATAGACAAAATCTTATAAATATGAACATGACAGAAGAAATCAATGGACAATTCTTTGAAAAAAAACCTAGATTATTTTTTTAAAAAATGGATACTAGTTTACAATCTCTAGGTTCATAGAACACTTAAATGTTTTGAAGATGATTCCAGTGATATTAAAAAAGGCTTGTGTGACTAATAGCCTGGGGTTAAGAACTTATTAGAGAGTCAGACACGCTGGGGGAGTGACATTTCTCTGTGTGTTCAGGCAGCAAGTACAGTGAAAAGCACCTGAAAATTGGATGAATGTGTTTGGTTTCTTTTGAGATTTTCTCTAAGCTGTCATTACAACAGGCAAATGAAAGAAGGGAAGGTCTTGATTTGATTACTTGATTGCTGTGTTGGGCTTCCCTGACCAGCCTTAGGAAGGGGGAGACAAAAAAAGCCCCACTGGAGGATAATACGAAATGTGCTTTTATTTTACATGTAAGATTATGTCTCTTGTGAAACAAGGAATTAAGCAGACCACAAATTACATGCAAACCTCAGCAGTCATGTAACCATATGCTGTCTTCTTCCTAACCAGCCTCCTTGGCCAAGAGTGATGACAGAAACCTGAATTTTCTTCTATACAGGAAATGTACTCCTTGGGATTATAATTTTATACACTGAGTTTAAAATCAGTCTAAAATGGATTTGTAGAATTATTATATATTTGCTTTTTGCTGGCTATTATGTCAATAATATATTGTAAAATATTACATAGTGCATAAAAGTAACAGAGATGTGTTCCTTTCAGTGGACTTCAGATGCTGAATTCTAACCTGAGAACTAACAAATCAGTCTTTTGCCGTGTTTGCATCACATGTATCATTGTGTTATGTAAACTAAGGAGTTTACAAAGACCTGGTGAAGTTCCTGCCTCCCATTGGTCTGAGACAGTCATAATCTAAAAGTAATAATCCCCATGAAATTTGGCGTTAAATGCTTCAGTTTCCTTTTCTCTCCCTGCATACCTCCCAGTTCTCCCATTCTCCCGAAATGTACAAACTGTTTCTGAAACAACTTCAAAGCAGCAATGCACATAGCTTTGAGGTAAGAATTTGAGTGTTAAAGAGTGGGAATGACTGAGCTTTTGAGCTGCATTCAGCACTGCATTGAAATGAAACTGCTTTTCAGCTATTTTTCTATTAGAGGAAGTGGGTAATGACTGCCCTGGTCCCCAGTTGTTATCTGAGTACCTCTCAGATAACTGACTACAGGTGGCTACCACTTGTAAAAGGAGACCCCAGGGGCCCCTTGTCTCCTCTTCAGGAAAACAGCAGGCAGATGCATGGAGCTGGGCACTGTGACACACCAACTACACTGGCGCAGTGCCAGAAAAAGTCTTCTCAGGATTCTGCATCCTCTCCATCACAGGCAGCATGAATAATATAAACCTGGACCCATCCTTTAGCACCTAGCAGGAAACACTTCTCTTTTTCAGCTGGTTTGTGGGGTTTTTGTGACAGCAATTCCATCAAGCAGAGCGCAATGAAGGCGTTGAAAAAGCAAGTGTGTGCAAACAGTGATGGAAGCACAGTACAGCCTCTCTGTCTCTAAAATAATGAAAGAAGTAAAAGCACGCAAAGCAGAAGCATCCAAAATTACTGCTTATCTGCTTACTATCAATATCCCAACATATCTAATTCACTTGTACTGCTTATCCGGTGTCTCACATCTACCTAACTGGAATGTTTTAATCATCCCGAATTTACTTCTAAGGACACTTTATCAGATCACTCAGTCACGCTATATGATGCTACTTGCTAGAACCACATGACCTGAGAAAACAAAACCAATCACATTTGGGAGACGGATAAAGAAACCAGGAAGAGTTCTTCGGTGGTCAGTCAAAAACAGCGAATCCAAGTACAGTACAGATTTTTTAAGCTACTTCTTCAAAAAAAGAATATTATGGTTATGAATCAATGGATTACAAAATATTGTTTGGATTTAAACGAATGAGGATGTCCCAGAATTCTTAGAAATGAAAGGCAAAAGAAGAAGCAGACAGACACATATAGAAAGACAGATCTGAACATTTCTCTTTAGCTGGTCACTGGCATATTCAGTTTTATCTTCGTAAAACAAGAACTTTCAGTACATCTGAGAGTAGCAATACTTTTTGAAAACTTAAGTTTGCCTGTTTAGGCTGCTCTCTGAGGCCCTGGGGACCCTGCAGCTTTCAGTGGAGTAAAATATGATGCCATGTACATATGTAATGTCAATCCCAGCAGACAGCTGTAGTAGCTGTCCCATACACCATGAGTGTAAGGTTTCACAAAAAGGCTTGAGCTCCATTAACAGCTTGTCACCGCCTCTGAAGCAGAGCCTGTTCCTTCCTCCCTTCCAACCAAGCTCATCAGCTGCCCTCCTCAGCCAGCTCTCTGATCATCTGATCAGATAGTAGGCAGGTTTCAATCACTGAAAGAACAGAAGAACAACCTGGTAAAAAAATATTAAAAGCATTTGTTCCTGGGTTACAGGAGTTTAACACAGTCCTCTTGTGAATAAATGAGCAGGACTGACACAGAGAGGGGGAGAATCACACGCTTAGAGGGGAGCCTGGGGAAGAGGGGGAGCAGTGGGAGTCCCTCCTCCCCTCTCAACAGTGGCAAGCTGTGTCCTTGGCTCAGTCAGAACAGGAAGCCACGTTCACAGATATGTCACTCATCAACTGTGCTCCCATGTTACATAAATGCTGTATTTTTTAGGTTATAGTAATCAAAAAACTTCTATATGGTCTTTCTAGTTCACAATATACCAGCGTTTCTGTCAGATGATGCCTTTCTGTGGGGAAAATAACCAGATGAGGCTAAAGGATGCATGGAAAAACCGAGGATGTGAACTCTGCTAAAGTCCTAGATGAGATGTTTCTACATGTAATTCAAAGAACAGAGGGGAGGTGGTAAAAAAAGAACAGATTTATTTGGAGACTTTTTTGGGAGTCACCTAGTGGAAATTAGGTAAGAGCCAGCTATCTCCTCTGCAACAAACCTTTGAGGCTGATGCTGAATATTTCCAACATCAATGATGGAAATTTTGGGCCTGATCATCCTGGAAAGTTAGGGTATAATAAGGAAGGGATGAATTATTTTCTGGATACTAGGCTGATATAGCTGTATCCAAAGGGGAACAAGTTCATGCAGCTGCTGCGTGTTCTAATTAATGGCTCACCAGAGGAAACGTGAAAATTTATATTAGATAGTTGATCAAGGTCACCTTTTGGATCCTCTGTACCAGCTATTACCAGCAAACCTTACTTTGCTAAACAAGAAGGAAGGCTTAGCCTTTTTTTTTAGTGAATGTCTTTGATTTCATAGCTCACAAAGCTTTCACCATAAAGATACTGTAGAACTGACAGTTTATTTCTAGATCAATATACATAGGTATCTTTCACTTAATCTAGAAAGGTAGATGAGTTCAAAGCTAGTTTTAGCATCCTGGTGAAAAATGAAGTACTGAAAAAGATGGTCTAGTCAAAAAGTGAGTGCAATGACACAAAAGTCAGATTTATAAATAAATAAATCAGACTTGAAGGTGATGCTCTATTCCGCAGTCCTTTTAAGAGTCTGGAATAGCTCTGGATAACCTTATTTTGTTTATTTATTTAAACAGAATTGCAGCACTCTGGTGAATACATTCTGTATTTCAGGTGAAATACAGATGTTTCCTGTACCTAGGCATCCTTTTGTGGCAAGGGAAATGTAAGTATTAATAACTAATTTATCTAAATTTTTTATTTTCACTGACCATATCTTGGAAGAATCCCTTCAAGTTTCTTTCTTAGATGGGAATTCAACAAACAGATGGAATGAATTTCACAATAAGCACAACAACCACATCAGGTGGTTCAGCACATTTTACCTGACAAGTCAAAACTGTAAGACATGCTAAGTGGCCGCATTGCTGTAAAAAAAGAAACAAACACAACAGAAAAAGAAAATGGTTCAGCCCTTAGAAAAACAGAGGAATAATGAAAACAAAAGATTAACTTTACCTGAGACATTTTGGACTCCCTTGCTTAAATCCAAAATGTGTCAGACATACTGCTGCTTCACTGTAGTAAAGCTTAAAGTCTGAAAACTACAGTAGCATAAACAGGACTTGAAAACAAAGCAATTATATTACTACTAAATTAAGATTTTTGGAATCAAATAAATCAAATATCAAAACAAGAGACAAATATTTAAAAAAAAATAATATTTAAAGTAAAATCACCATGAAAGAGAATCAGGAAAAAGGGAAAGAGAGAGAAGAGAGAAAGAGCTGGAAAAAAAATTGAAAGCACAAAGCCACATTTCACACAAGTTTCAGTGACCTGAAATAAAGATATTTCCAATTTTTTTAAGCATAATCTCCAATGATTATAATTAAACTAATAAAGAGAGACACCCAAGCTAAGCTTGAGCAGTAGTTTCCTTGAAGAGAATGGAAAAAAAGGTCAAACAAAATCTGATTTGTGCTGATCACTATTCTTTTTAAAAACCTTAGGTTCACTTAGCCTTTAAAATGCATCTGTAATATTATTCTCTTCTTCCTCTGATGATTTTATTGTTAGATAAGAAAGTGGCCAAATGTTCTCCATTTCTGGAAAGACTTATCTGTATTTCCAATTAAACCATGCTTCAGGGAGCAGACCCTCAAAATATTCTTCAACTGAAAACAAAATTTCAGTGCACTAATCCAGATAATCAGGCCAAGCCCAGTGACAAGAATGTGCAAAAATGCATCAAAATTGAAATCAGCTTATGTGTCTTACTTGACAGGCGATCAACCTGCAAGCTGGTAGAAAGTGCCTGTCAGACACACATACCACTGCCCTAAAAGATGCTGTTTATAAAAAGGTTGTACTGGGACAAGTTTTCCTCATGAGGATAATTTAAAGTGGTGCATGCAGTAGGTGGCTGACTCAGAGCTAACCTGGGGAGTCAGGGAATTTTTTCTGTATTCACTAACTAGAAATTATCCATAGATAATAGCTACAGAAACAGTTTTAAAATTTCTGTCCAAACTTAGCATAAAGGCACATACTTCTAAAGCAGAAGGGTGTTTATCAGCTGATGCTGAGACATTGATAAAACCTGCACATGAAACAAAGCTTTCTCCAAGCTCCATTAGCTCCACTTGCTTGAGTCACAAATCCATGCTTTTAATTAAAAGGACGTGTACCTCAAGGCTGTGTTTGTCTTGATGGCTTACACTGATGATTTTATGAGGTCATTTGAAAGCTCAATCCAACTCCTCTACTCAAACCTCTCTCTTTGTGAGCACAGCTCAACCCCATTCCCAAAGAAGGTTTAGACTGAGACTGGCCAGGGTAGAGAAGATCTTACCTGTACCATGTGTTGTGTAGAGAGGGACAAAGCCTGTGGCTGCTGGAACACATGCCATAGGTACAGCCTTATCACAGAGGAGGAACTGCAAGAGTACAGCCCCCACTCACCCCAACAGCCAAGTGCAGTTGTGCTCTTGATGGTATAAACTGAGCAAAAAGGAGTAGCTCTGGGGCATGTGAAACACACCTTATGCTCCTGAATACGTCACTTTAATGTGCTATTCTTTTTTCTCCTTTTTAATAGCGACAAATAGTTCTGTCCAGATGGTGCAAGTGTCCCACATGGTGTTCCTACTTAGATTTATAATCCTTAAACCTCATTACCTTACATGTTGTTACCCTAAATTACATTCAGTGGTCATTTAAACTGTATGGCAGATCTATTTGTGCCATACTGAATGCCACCAACATTACTTGTTACTAAACTGCACAAGCACATTCTTTTTTAAAAGGAACTTTAGGTGTAACAATCATTCCTATCGTGAGAAAGAACGAAACCTCATGCATCGATGTAGGGAAAATTATCTTGAAGGACTTCGGTCTTTTTAGTTCTTCATTCCAGGAGCTAATACATACTTGGAAAAAAACTTGCATGCATCCACTTTTACATCCCCATTAAAGTGGCATTTAATCCAGTCAATTCACTGGACTTAAGAGGAATTACCCCAGTTCCAAAACACAAAAATTTAATGCTTTAACAAAAAGGGAAGAATTAGTGGAAGACGGGTAACCTTCATTGGAGATACTCCCTTGAAATCAGTCCAGGAGTCCTAATCAGTAGTGGTTCAAAATTTAACATCAATTTTAGAAACTGTTTACTAACTGGGTTTGATGTAATTTATATCAATTAGAAATTGTAAATACATATTAGATCAGGTTTGCAGTCCCTGAGACAACATGGTAACTCCCAGACAGAGAACATTTAAAACTCTGAAACTGAATGTTTGAAAGAAAAGTAAGGAGTCATCCACATTTTTACAAGCTTCCTACATTTGGAAAAAAGTCTAAGCCTGTGAGAAATGTTAATTGATACAGCAAACACAAACTGAATCCAAACCAGAAACTTGAATGCCCAAAAAAACAATATTCAAAGCATCGTTCTTTTACAAACGCACCAAAGCATTTCCCAAACTCCATCAAGCACTTCAAAACAATGCAACAAAGCAAGACTGATGAAATTGTTTTTCTCCAGAGACAATGGGCTGTCACAATCTACTTGAATCTGGACCAGTGCCTTTGGGTATATGTGGCAAGCACAAATATCTTTCAAAAAGCAGTGACAGAGGGTACATATGTGGATTTTTGACAGTTTTCAGACATAAGATTCCACATTTGCTCTTTAAAAATTCAGCTACTTCAGTTTTTCTGATACAGATAAATACAGTACACTTAAAGCAATCTAAGTCACTATGTAGGACTGTATTTGTCACGCTTTTGCCATCAGAACCACTGAACTAATGCAAACTGGTGACTGCTGCATTGCATGGTATTTGCATCATTTCATATTGGTTTGCTGAAAATACACTGCGGAAATTAAATTCTTTGCAGTACAAGTCTGAATTATTTTCCCATATAAAGACTTACATTTTCCATGGCTTGGAAAAGGAAGCAAAGATTTAGATTCAAAATAAATGCAACAGATTCAGTGAACAAAATAAAAACCAATTTTAAATTGAAATAAAGAAGCTGATGATGCTAACAACAGGAAACAAAGAGAATAAATTGATTAAAAATCAACATGTAAAGAATACTTTCAGATAGTCAAGGTATACTGCACTAGAGACAAGCAATACCTGTTCCATTCTCAGCAAATCTAACATAAACTGTCATGTGCAACAAGCAATATAATACCATTCCATCTAATACACTAAAAACTTGCATGGAATCAATCTGAACCATTCTGTTTCATATTTTAAAATATAACTAAACACAAAGACTGCACAGCCCTAGAAAAGCCTGTAGGTGATTTCTTTTTCTGAAGGAGTAATTTTATCTTCGGTGACATCTGCACTGATGTGGCTAAAGATGTGGCTAAAATTGCTGCTTCTTAAGTGGGAAGTTTTCTGTGGATGCTGCAAATAAAAACTGGCCATGTGCTTACCCAGCCTGCTACGCCTTATCTCATCAGGGGAGACTGGACGTAACTTCCTCTCTGCCTTGATCTCCTCCAGGATCCTTTCATGGAGGCTGCGGGGCCGTGGTGGGGTTGGTTTCAGTTTCCTTGCCGATGCCTTGGGACAAAGAGACAATCATATTTACATTATAAAGTGTGTCCTTGAAAGTAGATTTCACACTTTTTTTATTAAAAACATGGAATGCTGTGATATGATTTTACATACATTCAGTTTCAAACCTCAACATAAATTTGAAAGAGGGTTTTATCCATCATGGTTTCCTAGAGATAAAGGGCTGCTGGCAGCTGTTAATTGGTATGTGCAACATATTACACACTGTTCTTTTAAGAGATCCTATTCTACGTACAGAAGACAGTATTTTTGAAAGCCCTGGCAGATAATATTATGCCTACATATTTGCTGGAATCAAACATGCTTTAAAAAGCCACTATTTTGTAAGGAATGAAGCCCACTGGATTACATACAGGATTTAATGGAGGTCGCGATCGGATGAAATCCAGGATTATTTCATGGGCACTCTTTTTTAATCGAGGTGGGATGTCACCATTGACCTGGAAAGGAGAAAGCAAAATATATATTGCTGTGTTTCACATTTGTATTCATGTAGATGAGACTAACTGAAAACTTACAACAACCCTGAGAGAGCTGCAGTGTTCTGACACCTGCACAAGACATAAAACCTCACCAGTCCTGAGTGGAGCAACAATCCATATGCAGAGCACAGGCAAGCAAATCAGCTTTGCTGATGGCTGCAAAATAACTCCAACTGCAGCAGCTTTAAGCAGCAATATTTAGGATTTTGAAGTAATGAAATCGAATGTCAAAGCTGCAATGGTGTCTACGGGAGAAGTATGTTTCCTCACTGTAAATCACATATTTCTGTAGAAGAGGGGCTAGTTGTTTGCTTTTTTGGTTTGGTTTTCTCCAGAGAAACAGACATTTAGATGTAAAACCATATGTAGGACATCACAGGGAAGAGTCAGGGAAGAGTCAATTTACTATATGTACAGGATTTAAAGAAGGCAATGGAAGTTTTTATATCACATGAAGAATGTATAAATTGTAAACTGGGAATAAATGTATGGATTTTCTTAAAAAAACCAAAACCTGTCAGGTTCAGTCTTCAGAGAGCACAGTGCCCAAGCACGTTGTTAGGGATTAGAGATCATCTTGCATTGTAAATATTCTTCTGCCACCTTCTCTTTCTACACAGTAGCTATGTATTTAGCCCTGTCATCCAAGTTGACAGAAACTTCCATGACACTGTATTGCTTAGACCAAGTATTCCATATTTCAGACTTCTTTTTTCTTGTGTCAGTTGCCACATTTTTTTTTTGTGGGACTCTATTCATACAAATATGGATGTTTCCGTAGCCAGAAAACCCATGTAAAGACACATGTCTGGTTTGCCAGATAATATGCCCTTTTGCTAACCAGAAGGACTGCTGCCATCACAAAAAGGGGTTTAAATGTCCATAAGGTCATGTGAATATGATCCCTAACTGAACTTCACCAATGCCATGAAGCTTCCATACAAGCTCTGCTCACCTCAGGCATGCCCTGTGTCCAGGCTGAGGCTGAGTGACAGCCTCCTCAAGAAGATTCATCCCTTTCCCTCTAAGAAATCAGATGGAGAGTCCCTCCTAGGGAGCATTTAATTGCTTTCCCGATGGAAAGCATCTTGTCTTTCTGAAGATATCCTACCCCAGACACAGTCCAAACTTTATTTATTCCACCCTCCTTAGTTTCCTAAGAGTGAATTTCATGTTGCTTGGCAAAGAATACCAAGCTGCTAAACTCTGCAACATGCATCATCTTTTTAAAAATAGTGCATAAAAATTAAAATGGAAAAGATTTCTACTAAACTGTGATTCGACATTTCCTGATGAGGAGAATACTATTTTAAGGGGTGTGATTGATTTCTTCTGTTCAAAGACTGTGCAGTTTTTTGAGGCCAGTCTCCCAAGATTGTTAATGAAATGAGAAGTCTCTCCTCCCTGAGCTACTGTTCATCAGATGTCAAAGTTGACAGCTGAAGTTGAGAATTATTACCATCAGAACAGCCGTTTTGTAAACTGATAATCTCTGTTTGAGCCTTGGGGAACAACCCTCTGCATGACAATAGTCAATAAATAATAGATGGCTCTGAGCCTTTCACCTCAGGGCACTCAAGGCCCTGACTTAATGCCATCAGGGTATAATTAGTATCAGTATTACCATCTGATTGGAAAAAGAGAAATGTAGGATTTGCTTAAGTGATTTTCCACAGGATACAAGGGGAGCTGGTGGCCAAGCAAGTGGATGTTTTGCAGCCAACAAGTCAAGAGCAGGAGCATCAGTGGCAGAACCTACTTTCTCATACTTGGTGCCCAAACAAGATACTGACATGAAAGATACTGAAGGGAAACTTTTATCCTCTCTGTTCAGACTAGATTTATTTATTTACTCAAACTAACTCTCTCTGTAGTAAGAACTTCAAACACATCCTTTACTTTTACTTAATTAAAATTCATGGCTCTTGATTAAAGTCTCAATCAGAGACATTGCACAGATGCAGCCGTAATACACAGGCTACAGGGGAAAAAACCACCAAGAAACAAGTTGATATATATATTTTTTCATCTCCACATACCAGGCTGGCACCAACTACAAACTAGTATTTGAATAAATACCTCAAAACACTGTAAAACTACCCTAAGACTTCATCTGTGTAAAACAGGTCTTGTATAGCAGTATGCATTAAAACGGGCAGTGTGAAAAAAGCTTAACCAATTATTATAAAAATCAAACATAAACATAGAGATCCAAACAGCTAATGCACAGAAAAACTAGCATGTCATCATCTACCAACAACCTGCTACCATCATATTTTAATACCTAAATATGGATTTGCAATTAAAAAAATAATGGCAAATGGTACTTAGTTACCTTTGGCTGAAGCCAGAAGCTTTAAAAATGGTGATCCCAAACAAGATCCATTGCTGATAACTATCACAAAAAATAATATCACCTATCATTGATACTCAATTACCTTAGCCATTTATTTGTTCAGCTATTAAATATGTCAGCAATACGTAGGAGAGTGCTGTCTTTATGTAATAGTCAACAGAAAACTGATACTGTCTTGTACTATCTAGAAATTTTCATTTAAAAGGAAATTGCATGGACACGGAAACAGACAGAGGGGATACACTACATCATTTCCAGGACAGCTCATGATAAAGTTCAGTGGTGAATTAAATAACTTTCAGTAGATGTCTATTTACCTTCTTGCATTATGCAGACAGTATAGTGTTTTAGTTAACACAGTTGTTACTCAGTATTTTGACACCCTACAGCAAGCTTAAGCAGCAATGTCCAAGAATGAAGTGCTCTGGTATTTCCCTTCATGAAGCACTGTACTCACACTGTTCTTGCACAGATATTGCAGAAAAAAGTTTATGACATCACATGATAACCACAGTACTCACACAGAGTCCCTCCTCTGAATACTCCTAAAGCATGATTAGGAACTGTAAAGCTCCCTGCTCTACCTAGGATGACTCCTACATTTCTGTAGAAACATGTGATGAAGGTGTAAAATGAAAAGCACAGCTCCCCTGCTGAAAGCAACTCACTACAACCAGGTCAGACTTGTATGTAAGGGAACCACAGACTCTACAATGTCCAGCTGGATAAAGTGGTCAAAGTCCTTTGCACAGTAAAGCTCACATTCTCTTTGTCCTGCTTGAAGCATATGAAACAATGCTTATGAAAATACTGTCCAGGCACAGCTGTTACTGCAAATTACCTAAGTAATCTAAGATGCTAAATACTGCAAAGAAGCCAATTTTAAAAAAAACAACAACAAAACCAAAAAAACCTATGCCATAGGATTCTCAGTTTAGACATTCAAATTACTGGATATTTTTGATAATAATGGCTTCAACCTGTATGTTTAAATTCACCTTCTGTAACGTGGTCAAGCCTGTATCACTGCATGACATGTACTTGTGAAGAGCTCAAATATGATGACAAGAGTGATGTTACCTACAAAGAGTGTAACAGTTATGTAACATAATGATGATTTTGGAAAGGGCATAGAAGTACCTGACAGGCATGTCTTGAGCAGATTTCAGCTACTGTTCAATAAGTGCTGCTCAGAAATACAGTGGATGGTGCATATCTTGGAGGGGGGGTAGAGATGGGCAGAAAGCAGAGCTAATTATGAAGCACTCTGAAACTAAAAACTGTAGATCAACACATACAAATAATAAAGAAAAATTAAGCTTGCAAGAGTAATTAAATCTTAAACTTCTCCATTTCAAAGTGTTGAATCTACCAATGATCACAGCTTTTAGCCTGTGTGGGAGTGGGTGCTCCATGGGTGAGGAAAGCTATTAAATCCCTCTGAGGTAGATACTTAAAGTTCATAAAATTCCAGAATGAAAGCTATCTTGCTCCCACAACAATTGCAGAAATGAGGACTCTTGCCTCAGGATAGAAAGATGACAAATCTGAAATTATTTTCAGATGTACTGAAATAGAAATGCCAACGCCACTGAAACAAATGAAACCAGTTATTTACCAAAAGCCCAGAATTTGACATTTTACATCTTCAAAACATTTTGAATATTTGCACTATAACAATGGGTGAGATCAGGAAGCTCCAGTTACTTCTGTCTGTTAACACAACAGTCTGAAACAGTAAAATATGACCTAACACGAACATCTGTTCCTTTAATTTCTACTCAGAACACTGAGCAAGTCAGTGACAGATCAAGCTACTCTTTTAAACACAGCATCACACTAATAAAAATAACAGTGGAGATTTCATGTTGAATTTCATTTACTTAAAAATATTACTTATTACTTTGAAAACTTACTTAACTTCTTGGTATCATTAGTAGGATATGTATCCTCACAAGCTACACAGTCTAAAACTACTACCCATAAATTTAAAGTAAAAATTACTTTTAATACAAATTTTGCTGAACATCCATTTTGAATGATAGAAAGAAACATAATCCATCTTTCCTAGACTGCCTTAAAATTTAGATTTGGGATCCTTATCCTCTTCTCAAGAATGACAAAGGTTTCCGCTGATGGGAACCCATACAATCAGCTTCAGCCTGTGATAGCCAGTTAGAAGATGCTCTATATATGCAATCTAACTAAACTTGTAATTCTGTGTGATTCCTTCAGGTTCCATGTCAAGCTGCACTCTTATTGTTGAACATGCTTCAAGCAGACCCTGCAGCAGAATCCAAGTTACTGAGTTTAAAGTTTCCAGTAGGAAAGAAGTGATTTTTCTAACAGTGTTACCATCAGCAGTTGTCAGACTAAGCCAGCAGTTGCAACACAGACAGCCCTACAGGTACTTTACCTGCAGCTGATTGCAATCATATTTATTCTCAGAGTTCACTTTGGACAATCTATCTAGAAGACAAGATAGCAGGCCAAAAATAGATGCTTCCAGGGATTTTGTACAGAGCCAGAGTCTGGATAAGCAGAGCAGCAGCTGTGCCCCCAAGATGTACCACATAATGAAGGAAATCTCTTCTGAAGAGGCAGGAGCTTGCTTAGCAGCAGATGAATTAAAAGCCAGTCTGACAAAAGCAAAATTAGATGACCCAGGGGTTCCCACTCAAACAAAACTACTGTTCTGATTGCATACAGTAATTAAGGTCCTGAGGGGACTGGTCCTCTTTTGCAGAGGGTAGTAGGAACACTTAGCACACTTCTCTGAATTGCTGGGGAAAGACAGATAACATCATTACCTGAGTATGTATTTTACCCTATTGATTTAGAATTTAAACAACATCTGTAGCAGAAAATAAATACAATCAGATAGTCTAAATCCAGATCTCGATTAGGAAAGTATTTTCAGCTCAAACATAAAAAGCATTTATACTACACACTTTCTGCCTCTCTCATCTGTCTTCCTCACCCCCTACCCTCCCCTTAGGTTTTTTTTTGTGGAATCACAGCTCTCTTACTGTGTGAAGATTTGTCAGGAAAGTAAATACATCTGAATACTGAATATTCTAAAACAATGCTTCCATTTTAACTAATGACAGGTGAAGATAAGTAAGTGTAAGGTATAAATACTGATATTGACCAAATACATGCCTGTGGCAAAGGGATTTACAATGTCCTGCTAGGGATAAGATATCCTTTAGATCAGTTACTAGATGATCAGGAAGAACATCTTAACACTGAAAAAAATATAACCCAAAAGGACAGAAAGAACAGGGAGACACCAGTAAATATCAAATGGGTTCTGATAAAAAGAGTGCCTCAGGTCAATTTTATAAGCACCTTTATGAGGATCTAGGGGGAGGAGACCCATGAACATTCTCCAGCTTGCTGTGGCATATTGTCTTGACTTGAAAGCAAAAGAGACTATGCTGAAAATAACTGAGTTCAACTTCTACAAATGGAAAATTAAATTTATTTTTTTTTTACACAGAATATTCCTTGAAAATTCATAACAATCAAAGTTTTCAAACACTGTGATACGGGCAGTTTTCAACTACTGTAGGTTCTCCTTTCCCATCACAGTATCATTCATTCATGGTAGCACTTAAATTCTGGAACTCCAAAAACTATGTTGTAGCTCAAGATAAATGTACTCTCCAATAAGAAAAGTCAAAAACAATTTCTCAGTGGAAAGCATGACAGGACTTTTGAGATGACTCTTAAAATTATCACAAACCCAACACAAGTGATCTGTTCAAGCTTATGATAGGTAGGCATGTCTTTCAGAATTTTAAATGCCTGCCACATGGAAATCAAAGTACACTACATGTGTTGGTTTCATCTTCTCTCCCTCAATGCACTGTGCAAAACTGATGATGCCATATAAACCCCATGAGCATTAGTAACTATATGAAATAGTAATTTCAAGATCCTCAGAAGAAAAAAAAAGACAAAAAGAAGATAAAAAAAGGAAAATAATATTTCAGATTTGACAAACCAGTGACTCTCTTGACTTACCATGACCTTCCTTAAGGTATAGCGTTTGGATCTGATATCATCCATCAGCATCTCATAGGGTGTGAGCTGATATTCTATGGGGAGTGGGTTGTACTGACGCTCTTGAACTTTCTTAAGTTTAACACCATTCCGTAAATCTCTCATCACTTGCACCCAAAAACGGGCCTAAAGACAAAAGAGACAGAAATTTTACTTCATACCTTACCCTTGAATACCACTTCACATTAAACCAAAATTTCCTTCAAGGACACAAATATTTACAGCTGTACTAGTTTATTTTTAACACATCAACCAAATCCCATTTTGTTTTATATAAACTTATTTTTAACACTCATGAACATAACAAAACTTTATTGCAATTCAGCAGGACTGCTGGACCTCACCTCAAGTATGGAAAGAGGATTTGAAATTCTCATGCCTTACATCTAAATTCCCACTTCAAGTATACTGCAAGCACATAATCAAAGTTTATAGACATATAGCTAATACTATGTGAATTAAAACAGTGATTGAATCTGAAACTTTTTACCCAGGACTCTCCTGTAAAATTTCCCCAAAAGTTGTTCTTCAAATAGAAATTTTGGAATGGTCTTCAAGTCCTAAGATCTTGCAAAAGAAAAACTCAACTTCTTTTGCTCTGCCTGTAAGAGCACTAACACCCCCATCTCATTTTCTGTGAAGCAGAATGGCTGGAGAGAAGAAAGAACTAGTGGTGGAAAGAAGATTTGGAAATTAAAATCAAGTATTTTTTAGGAGCCTCATAATATTCCTCTATGAACTGACAAGAACAGTACCTAGAAATTAAGTTACTTCCTGCTTAAGAGTTTCCCTGCAGCCTTTTTCTTTCATCACTGGAGAAATTCAGCTGGTGGCTCTGTCTACTGCCTGACTGCCCCTCTGAAGGGCAGTCAGCATGGCACCTGTCTAAATGTCCAGTCTTTAAACTGCAAAAGCTTCTCCATGAAAACAGCCTAAGGAAAAATATATTGCTTGGATACTTGTATTGTTTCATCTGTCTGCAAAGGAAAGTTGAGACTTCATTTAGTTCTAACTTGTAGTGGGTTACTATTAATTCATATATTAAAAAAAAAAAAAAAAGAGACTGATTTGAACGCAATATCATAGTGTTTTGGGTAGAAAATACCTTAGAGCCCATGTAATTCCAACCCCCCTGCACTGGGCAGGGACACCTTTCACTAGACTAAGTTGTTGAAACCTGTTCCTGCGCCTCACCACACTCAGGGTAAAGAATTTTTTCCTAATACCTAATCTAAATCTCTTTCAGTTTAAAGCCACTCCATCTTGTCCTGTCACTAAATGTCCTTATAAAAAGCCCTTCTCCAGGTCTCTCAGAGGCTTCCTTTAGGAAGGTGCTCTAAGGTCTCCCTGAAGCCCTCTGTTCTCTGGGCTGAACAACCCCAGCACTATCAGCCTGTTCCCACAGAAGAGGTGCTTCAGTCCTCTGAGCATCTTTTTGGCCTCCTCTGGACTCAATCCAACGGGTCCACATCATTCTTATGTTGGGAGCTACACAGATGGACACTATTTCAGGTGGGGTCTCATGAGGGCAGAGGTAATAATGCCTTAGTTAAGATTTATAAAGAAAAGTAAACTGCCAGTAGTGATGCTGAATCACTATTCCATTGTTGTCTTACCCAGTCAGCATTTTTCAGTTCATCAAGATCTGTGCTGGATTCATCACTTGCCTCTTTGTCCATTTCCTGAATCTTCTTCAGGTTCTGCCAATGAAAAGGAAATGAGTCAATAAATGAATAGTGGCATTAACTCTCAAGTAAAACTAATGCTTAATGTTTAATCTCTTGTATCATGTTATTTGGGTATTCTACTGAATGTTTTATGACTTGAATAGTTACTGTAAAAAAGTAACTTGAAACACTATTTGAATATATTTCTCTTCCTTGGAAAGTTAACCTTAAATGCTGGGAACAAATGTTAAGTTTTGAGTATGAAAGTACTTCAGATAATAACACCCTGGAGGAAAAACTACACCTTAAAATGTTTCTATGCCTAAATTTTTATATACACAGAGAAAACCCTGAATTACCTATCAGGTCTGTTAATCTACAATACAGAAAATATTACCAGCTTGATAAGGATCCATTCATACCAAAATTAATACTTGTTGAATTCAAGGCAGCTCATTTTTGTAGAAGGAGAAATAAGCTATGAGAAATAAACTATGAGAAACATTGAATAGTGACAGAATTGCACATAAATATTTAAATGAATTAGTAAGTTCAACATGGGTATAGATTCTGAAATATCCATAATAAAATCATGTGAGGAAGAGGAACAGATCTTTCAAAGATGAAAACCGCTACTTATGAACAAGATGAGATCATGCAAATATGGAAAAGATGGTGTGCAAAGGGGCAAAAAAAAAAAGCTTTCATACCATCAAGAATATGAAAAACAATTAAAAGTTACAGCAGACCCAAGAACAGGCAAGCTTGAACACAGAAGGCTGTGGCTGTACACGAATTTTCTTACATACATCAACTCCTGTATATTCAAAAGGGTTTTGTTTTTTTTTGTTTACTTCTGTACTGAAATGTTTCTGAATCAGCAGTACAAGTAATTTCTCAGTCATCCACTTCACTTTCATGGAGAGTTTTCCAGGAAATCTTTAACAATGTTTAATTTGATCTATTTTCCAGGTACTCACTAATATATCTGAAATGGATATTTAAGTCCTCTGCTAACAATTTTTTTATTTTTTTATGGTACTAAAGCAACAGGTCAGAGATCTGACAGATGTATCTACCCAAAGTATTTCTATCTTTTAAGCACTTAAGCTCTTCCTTTAATGGAACTGAAAATCAGTCTCGTTTCAGCTTCTGAGCTTTCCAGAAAAAATAAAAATAAGCATACTTTCAAAAACTTTTTCTTTTTCCTGGAAGTAGTAGTTCCTAAACTGCCAACATTTCAGTGTAAGAAGTGGAAGCACTGGAAGAGCGCTTAACTTGCACATTCAACAGTGCAAGCATCTACCAAACCTGGCTGCAGAGATAGGATATGTGAGTCAGCTACCACAGAGGTTTTGGATAGAGACCAGATGGGTTCTTTATTGTCTTATTTATGTAACACAATTGCTTTAGTATCAAAGAATAAATACTACCATTGCCCTATCAAAATAAAAAATACATCATTTATAAGAAGACTCCAAAAAAGCATGAATCACCCACACTAACAAAAGCAGATACATCATGAGGACAATGTGGCAACATTTTGGCATGACTTGCAGCATCACAACAAGATACCCAAGTGGGAAAGAATGTCTTTATGGAAAAACTTCTATTGGTTCTGGCGCTGCGGTCAATCTGACACAGGCAATTGCTCTTTCCAAGGGAAAAACAGAAAAATTGAAAGAATGGGTAACATAAAGGCCTTGCTTATGTGTATTGTGCTATCCAGGGTTTCTTCTTTTCTGTATCATACAGTTGGAGTTGAAGTAATCATTTCAAATACAGTACCTATGAACTGTAAATTACTTTCTTTTTTGCAAACTGCTAACATCTACTGGTAAACTGCAAAATATAACATCTGATACTTTTTCCTTTATCTCTTTGTAATCAAAAAGATAACTTTTTGATAAAAGATAGAAGTAAACAGGCTCACAAGTGTCAGATCTGCTCCTCCTTCCCATACTGGAAGGTACACTTTAATTTTTTAAAAAATTAACATCTTCCAGCTGCTTAATCTAAACTTCAGCTATTCAATGAGACTGGTGGCAATCACCCATCTCAGCAACAGTGTTCCCTACCATCCAGTTTATGGGCCTGATTTGTGCCCAAAGGCTGATGCTTTTGACTGACATAAATATATCACGAAGCTAGAAGAGATTACAACCTGTTTTTCTTAAGAGTAGAAAATAAGAAGGGGAAAAAACCCACCCTGAGCAGCTGAAAGATCTTCCAAAAAAGGCAACTATCTAATTAATGTTCCTCTGGAACATAGCTGGAAGGGCAGTTCCTACCCAAGAAAGCACAGGTGTAAGTGATGCTGGCTACCATGCACCAGAGAACTGCAGGAGCAAAACCTGCCAGCCAGGAGCTGAAGTGTCTCCAAGTGCAGTTTAATGATATAAATGAGCTGGTACAAGCACAGGCTACTGCCAAAGCTGGCCTTCTTATACTCGCCATCCCTGTGCTGCGTGCTTGGCTGCAGCCCTGGTACCACAGACACCCACTTTGTAGGGATAGTTCATTCCCTTCCCTGGCACCTGGCTCTGGCACTTAAATGCAGCTCACCATGCAGTTAGTGGAGAAGAGCAGAAGATAAAGGAATTTCCATCATTATAGAACTAACAAAGCTTTGGAAGTAACCAGCAAGTGCTCTATGCTTGCAGGAAGTGTTTAGGAAGGCTCCTATAACTCTTCTACACATATCAAGTGCTGCTTGGGAAGGAATAAATTCACTGTGACAAATGATTATGTTTAAACTTGTAGAATAAATGGAACATTAGGGTTTCCCTCCAGCATCCCCAGCCAGCATCAGTGGGTTTCTGCTTCTGTTCTAACTGTAAATTACAGAAACCAACACATTTAAAGCACAATAGACTCTTTGTCAGAATTCAACTGTGTTCCAAAACCTTCAAGTAACCTCAGCTGCTGCTGCTGTAGCCACTTGCACTTACCCTTGGGACAATGGCTTAAGAAAAGCTATTACAGAATAATAAATACATGGCCTAAATGGATTTCCATTTCAGAAAGCAGAAAAATCTTAAAAGGGTTTTTCTAAATGATCCCAGAACCTCAGACCCATACCACAGACCCAATTCACCTATTATAGCCTGGGCATTCATTCAGGAATAAGGGTTGGATGTGTAGGAAATTACCGTTTTAAGAGCTTTAGCTTTTTTTTAAAACCTTTGAAGCATCTGGCCATTTTTTTCAGAAGACTGCATTTTGTGACAAAAGCTAGCAATAAAAATATCAAATGTCTTCAAACCTCTTGCTGTACTATTAAAAGCAGGCACTAGATTTGCTGCTGCTGCGTGGCCCACATTTGAGATGTGCTCTTCTGTGCTCAGTGCCAGATGGGAGTTTATATAAGACTCTTGTCAGCACAGTGTCAAAGACTCCCTTCCATAAAATACTTTCTAAAACATGATGCTTTAATGAATGTGGTATTCTAGGGAATCCAGACCTGGACTTTGCCTTTTACCAATCACAGAGTGCAGTCTACTGCAGTTCCCAGTTTATACTCTTCATTAGGAATCACTTGTTTACTGATTAAATTGATTCTTACACTGCTATCTGTGAAACTAGTAAAACATTCTTGCACATCTAGGCTCAATTTAAAAATACACAACATGCACATATGGGAAAAATTTTTATATACCTTCAGCTATTCAACATGTGCTTAAATTCCAAGAGCTTAGGCAGCAGCAGTACTCTAGGTACCAAAACCCATTTAATTCAAACTGGGAATAGGATCAGTTAAATCAGTTCCTGAAAACCACAAGCTGATAGCAGACAAAGCTCTTCATGTATAGAAGTATAGACTGATGTACTTTGCTCAGCTCTGGAGAGGGCAATAGTCACCATGCTGCTCAGCATGACTGTGTAAGAGGCAAAAAACAGAAACCAAGGGCATGTGACACTGATTGAATTACAGTGTCTGCACCACTTCAGAAAACAAAACCAAACTCCCCCTTGCCCAACACAAACCAGCAGCATTTCCCCTTATTAAAGGTCCTAAATTGACGGATCAAACTGATCATGATGGAGCTGCATGCCTGACAGCAGCACAGCTGCAAAAGTAGAGTCACTGGAGACTTGGAAGTGTAGGCAAAAGTGAAGTTATGAGCTGAAAAGCTTGTGAATTAATTCATTTCTCCAGCTGTGCTCTCTGAAAATCCAAGCAGCAGAGTATTTGACAACTTTTACAATCACAAGACTTTTGAGAATAACTGGGCTAATGACTCTATTTCCAAAATAAGTTAGCCATTAACATTGTTTAGGTACCTATTAACTACCTCCATTATCATATTTTGTACAAATAATACAGCAGTATAGCCACCTGACTTTTTTCATTAGCTCTTTTCCAACTTAATCTTTCCATGGCATGAAACTAGGAAAAAAAAGAAAGGAACAACTTCATTTCTATGCATGTACTTAATTAGAATTTGTATGTTTACATTTCATACAGATTGGTTTGAAATATAACCAGGCAGACTGAAAGAATTATGTTTTTACATCAGAAAGGACAGAAATGAAAGGCAACATGTTTTAAAAGAATAGTACAAAGATGTCAGATTGGGAGCTTTCTCTATGTTCTACCAAAAGCCTGATTACAAGGCACACTGTGGATAATGAAATTATGGATGAGTTTTTGATGAGCATGGATTTTCACAGCAATTAAAGATGCAGGCAATTATAAAAATATACAAAGTCTTAATTAGTTTTGGAAGAAATATTAATTTTGATGCTCTAGGGTATATATCAATCTCTAAAACTTTTTGAGATATAAGTCAAACTTACTGCAACAGATCTGCCTACTGGACATTCATCTCCTGTGCTGGCCAGCATCACATGGTGATTTTAACACCACCTGTGCCAGTTGAGGAGTTCATCACCCACAGGTCTACATCCTACAGGCCAGCATCACTTTTATTGGTGCCACCCACAGAGTCACAAAGCGCTTGAGAGTACAAGAGATCTCTGGAAGTCAGCTGGTCCAACTCCCTGCTAAAGCAGGGCCCCCCAGAGCCAGTCCAGTATCATGTCCAGGCAGCTTTTGAATATCTCCAAGGACAGAGAATCCACAGCCTCCCCAGAAAACCTTTGTGAGTGTTCACTCACGCTCACAGTAAAAACAGTACTTCTGCCTGTACAGAGGAACCTCCTGTGTTTCAGTTTGTGTCCACTGCCTCTGATCCTGTCACTGGGCTCCACTGAAAAGAGTCTGATGCTGTCCTCTTCACACTCTCCCCTCAGGTATTTAGAGACATTGATGAGATCACCCTGAGCCTTCTCATTTCCAGACTGAACAGCCCTGGGTCTCTGCCTATCCTCACAAGAGAGCTGTTCCAGTTCTTCATCATCTTCCTGGCCCTTCCCTGGCCTCTCCATGATGTCAATGTCTCTCCTAGACTGGGGAGCCCAGAACTGGACCCAGCACTCCAGCTGTGGGCTTGCCAGTACTGAGCAGAGGCAAAGGATCACCTCCCTTGACCTGTTGGCAACACTCCTCCTAATGCAGCCTGGGACACCACTGGCCTTCTTTGCATCAAGGGCACATTGCTGGCTCGCTCAGCCATGAAGTGCACGTGGAACATTAACTTCAGGAGAAGGCAAGACCAGGCAGTAACAGGCAACCAGAGGAGGAGCAGGGCAGATATCCCTTAAAAAAAGCAGGTTCGCAGTGTGGATACAGCCCTGGTGAATCTCCTGTCTGATCAGAGCATCAATTTTGCATTCCTTTGCTTGCACAGTCTCTCCCTGTCTCTCTCAGTCACACTTGATGCCATTTCTGAGCAACGTGTGTGATCTTTTCAGATATTTCACAGCAGGAACATTTGCTTTATCTCATGGACATCAATAATTTGTCCCTACAGTTCTGTCTATGGCCAGATGCCACCAAAGGTTATGTCAACGACTTTTGGATAATCCTGAAAAAGATGAATCTTTTCTTTCACATGGGTCAATTTTTAGCAGATATTCAAACTACCTTTCCCCCTGTCATACATGTGTGCATTCATGTGTGCATTTCCTTTACCTTGTGGACCAGATGTCCCCCAAAAAAATTAAAAAAAAAAAAAAAATTAAAAAAAAAAGGAGAGAGAGAGAATCCCTTTCTGTGGGATTTTCTTACTGCAATTTTGAAAGTTCACTTCTTGTCATGAAAAACAAGCTGTACTCTATCTTTGTTATCAGCTGTAAAAGCTTAAACAGCAGGTCACAAGAATTAGGAAGTCTTGGCCTATCAGAAGACCACTCCTGGATAGCAGCAGATGGTACCCAGGGTAGGTCTGCAGCAAGTCATCTTTCACAGACCCTGAGCAGCATGCAGGTGCTGCAAGCAAGCTGAAAAATACCCCAGTATTGCTACAAAAACTTCACCTTGCAAAAAGAAAAAATTTAGTTGTTTACTTTTTTAAACTATTGCAACAACACTATCACATCTTTCTCAACTCTATCCATCCTGTGCATCCACTGCATGAAGCATTTCACACTTTTCAAGAATGGAAGTAACATCTCCCTGTCTGCAAGTCAGCTTTACTGCTGACCTTTCATACACGAGGAATCAGACTGGAAATAATCATACGGCATCAATTATGTGACAAATTGCCTTAAACATTCTATTTGTCATCCACTGAGATGATCTGAACAGCTCACTCATAGCTTCATCATTTCTGATTAACACACTCACCCAAATTCATGCCAGTACAACCCTTTGTGAATCTACGCTCTATTTGTTATATGACAGATGATGACTGGAGAACACATGACTCCTTAGTATATATACTGGTATTAAAGCGTATTACAACCTATCCCTCCTACCTACCAATCTACCCCTCTTGAAATCCTGGACTTTCAAAGTCCTGCTAAGTTTTTATAGGGCCAAATTGAAAACTGCATCACAGCAATATTTTTTTCCCTGACTCTTTCACAGTTTATTTCCCATCTAAACCTGTTCCAGGCTGCAGCATAATATAGGTCAGATTTAGTTTGCTCCAAGCAAGTGAAGTTTTACAGATAAAAATTCTCCCTCTTTCACTATAGTGAAGCTGCCTATTTAAGCATTTACTGACCAAAAAATATGAACCTTATATACCTGGGAAACAGATACCCAGATGCCACTCAGTGGCCCTAGAAGAAATCCAAGTAATTTCAAAGAAATTTTTATCAACAGGAAAGTTATTTTAAATAATTTCAGAGGATTTTTTCTCCTTTTTTTTTTTTTTTTAATTTCATTTTGATCTCACATCCAAAACTGCGTCTAGGTCTGAGGGAATCTAAAGGAAGATCTCCAAATTAGGCTGTTGTTTTTTGAAACAAATTAACAATTTAAAATTTCTGGCATCTTTAGTGTCAAGCCCACAATATTACACAGTACAATTTTTTTTTTTAAATTAGAACTGATGTATGTAACATGGTTCTTTTCCCCCAGTTCTCTGACAATGCAATCACCACAAATCCATGACAACAAAGTTTCCTTACTTAAGTATTCAGTATTTATCTACTTTATTAACCCATTACTTATATGACCACAACAAAAGGAAAAGAAAGAAGGAATTTACTAGAAGAGTATTTAACTGTACTCCTTATGACTTTAGATTCTGCTATGTATTTGCAAGACAGAAGAGCATGTAAACAATAGCACAGCTTTTACTGGCACAAACCTAATGTGATCATATGATCCCTGCTTGCCTCAAGTACAAACTATAAAGGTCATTTTTAAATGGTGCAACAAGATTTACAGCATTCCACCTCATATTTTCTTCATACCTATTTTTTTATTTTGTACACTGTATTATTTTCAAAATTAAATACCTTCCAAATCTACAGTTAGATAAAAGCTAGGACCAAGTACATCATAAATCCAAAGTATTCAGATTCAAAAAGCTACTTCCAAGATAATTTTCTTGGTAATTTCTTACATGCCTACTGAGGGACTGATCCAGAGTAAAACTAAATCAAAAGGTCAAAATTCTGGCCCTGGTTAGGTGCAGCAATAAAAGTCTTATTGATTCAGTAGGGCCAAAATTCCATCCACAAGGATTACTTCCTTTGACCTAAATGTGCTTTGAATCAATGCCTAATAGTCTGTGAGAGGCAAATGGTTTCTTTCATTTGGGATTAACTCATAGTATTCTCTATGGTGTGATCAGCTGTTTTTGGGTTTTTATGCTCAATGATAGGTAATTAAATAATCTGCAAATTTCCACTTTCCAATTTAAATAATCTGCCTTTCCACTTTTTAAAATAATTTTTAAAAGACTATTGTTACGATATGATTGTAAATGGTTATAGCCCACAATATTTTATTTTGACTTTGACAACAAAGATGCTCTATTACTGCTCACTGTGGCCAAGGTGTTTGAGAACTACTGGAAACAATTCCTCTCTGAGCAGAAAGAAGAACTCTGAAGGGTGTTATCTTTGAGCCTCAACACGGACTTTGCAACAGCTGTTGAGTGAGGTGTTTCCAGCACAGGTCACTCAGTTAATACATCCAGTAGTTAAAAGCCAAGATGTGAAATTATTGATATCAAGGTTTGGGAGACAGCTTTAGCATGGAGATCTTGTATCCTGAGTGCTCCCTGTATCAGGGGCATTGGATGCAGATGTCCCATAACACAGGCACTTCAGAAAACAAGTGGCTCTTTAGCCATGCTGATATTGTCAAAATTATCTTTGTATGACACTGCTTCAGTTTAAAAATTGCTTTCAGTTTGAATAGGACTGGAGAAGAAGTGAAGATGAAATGTGACCCTGTGCAGCTGAAAAACATCTCAGAAGGATTCTCCCTCTTGGATGATGCATCTTTGGAAGGAAGGAAAGAGCAGCAGCCTCTTATGTCTCTGACTAGTTTGCATCTTCCACCATGAGCATGATAAAAGCTTTCTTATGCTGCTCTGAGGCTCATCTGACCCTTTATTGAGCCGATTCAACTCATTAACCTGACAAGGAATAGCTCCTTTATTTTTTCTTTTGCTTGATATTTATTGCATTTGTTCCCTAGAACCAGAAGAAGGAAAACAGTGGGAGTACATGTGCGTGGGTGGAACAACTCTGCTTCTTTCAGCAGCAAATTTTTTAGGTCAGCCTGTAAAATCTTATCCTGCTTTTCAAAGGTACTGTAGATCTTGACTTACAAAAGAAAAGAAAATCCTTCAGGGATTTATTAAGCAAAAAAAAAAATTATGAAAGCATTGCTACTTGATAAGTTTGCTTTGGTGAAGAAACCAGCTTTGAAAAATGAGTTGCCCCTCCTGCCCTTCCCCTCCTTCACCCACCAGTTTTCCAATGTTACCAGCACCCAAACTGTTTTAACACAATTGTTCACAGGGCCACCCTGCAGGCCAGATCACTGAAATGATCTGCAGTAAATATCATCCTTAAAATCACTCTTCAGCCAGACCTGTTAATTGCAATGGTTCACAGGATGACCTTTCAGCCAACAATAACAGCCAAACAGACAGTGAACATAAGCACTGTGACCTGAAGGGGAAAATGTTTCTATTTTTAAAGTTGGCTCTCCTGTGAAACCTATGGGACAGACAACAAATCAATCATACAGCAAAAGGTAAAAGAAGACGCTGACTGGAGACAAAATACGAGCAAGAAGAATCTCAGATGATACTTAGCAAAGAGAATTCCCTCATGGGAAGGAGCTGAGGAAGAACAGGCAAAGATCTGACACTTCATAAGATCCCTGTAACACCAGAGAAGAGTTTAGACTAAAATGTATTGCACATGCATGCAGGAATGGGTACATATATGTAATGTGTTACCCTATAAGAAAATACTCTGTTTTACTCCAAAATAGACTAGTCACAATTAATAACAAATTCTGAGGGATGTAAATTGTTACAGGCCAAAATTTAAAAAAGCCTCAGCTGAGGAAGCGTACTCCCTGGAAACTACAGATTCTCTCCTCAAGCATTTGACATTCCCAGCTGGCTGTGTACAGAAACGATTTTGTAAGCCAAATTCACATGGTGATGAGCTCAAAAGCAGAAAACCTTCTCAGACAACTTACCTCTTTTGCACTTTTAATTTTGGCCAGGAAAGTGTAGAGCTCCATTGTTTCGGCAAACAGAGCCCGACACACTGCTTGATAGTGGTTGGGTGCCTCTGATCGGGTTGGCAGGTGGGCAGCACACAGCTAGGGAGAAAAATAAACAACAGGATCAAAACAATGCCCCATTGCTTTCATTAATGCTACAGAGCATGAGATAACATGGAAGTGAATGCAACCAAATATGAAGGGCACAAGCATCCATGAGATATTTCAGTTTAGCCAGGAATTGGGGTGCATTTTCTAAACCTTCTATTCCTATTTGTTTTATGAAAAGAGTACTATAGGAATGGTAAGGGACTGGTAGACCATGTTCTGGAAAACCAAGACACTGCCTTTTCATAACAAAAAAAAAGAGGGACAACATAATTTGACATAATCGTGAAAACAAGCCACCTCGCAGTAGCAAATTTTGGGAAAGCATACTTAATTCAAACCAGCTTTAACAGAAAGTGTTAAGTATTCCTATGAATGTGGAAGAGAACTGTATCCCTACTAGTTTATGAAAGGATGGAAGGTGAAACAAGAAAAAAGTACAGTGTAATCATCAAGCTGAAACTCTGATCAGACTTATTTCAAGCAGCACAAAGATTTTAAAAACCAGCAAGAGCTATGGAAGCACAGGTTATTGCTTTACCTCAGACATTCATGAACATTTCCAAACACAGGCATAGCTAATGCAAAGGAACCCTATAGCTGTTTCCATATACACTTAACTTGCATAACTCTGAAAGCCTACTCAAATCACTAATACTTATTCACAATTACTAATGAACAGTCAGTCCAGCATTGCTTTTAGAGTAAAACATGCAGCTCCTGTTTCCAACAAGAGGAGTTTCACTGAAACCAGCCTTCACATTTCAAACTGAGAGCCTGAATGGTTTGAGTGACATCCAGATTAATGAATATCATGTTCATGGAAATATCAGCTGAAAACAGACAGAATAACATCTGCAATTTGCTTCCTAAACACTTTTAAATTAAAAATATCCCAAAGCTGAAACTTGAGTACCCATATCAGCAGATCAGTATCATACCAGTATCATACTGGTGTATACGTAAAAATAAAACAAAGTCTTAACCAAGGCCTTAAAATTTGTCTTGTTTCTGTAGTTGTATAGTAATTATTTTTTATATATATAGCTGCATTCAGATCTCGACAACTAAAGCTTGAGACAAAAGCCTCTTTAGCAGAAGAGCCCTTAATTAGCCTAGTGGCATACTTGTCTAAATCTCTCCTGTTATTACAGTGAACGCTGTGGTTACAAGGGGCACGATGCATGTAAAGCTCAGGCTGCTTTTCCATATTGCTTTCCATTTGATTTAAATCCATACTGCCACTAAAAGGTGTGGTCCTGTGGCCTCCAGCTGTACAAATCCATGGATACCCTTATGCTGGCACAGGAGTTCATGCCCTAACTCAGAGAGGATTACGCACCCAGACAAAAATTAACAATGTGAAGGAAGTAGAGTAGGAGACAATTCCTCTTCATGACACGGACAAAGTTACAGAAGTGAAGGCAAAAAGGAGGAAGGAGAACATGCTGCTAGGGTGGGAAAAGGGAGGGAGGGCTGAACAATTGTGTTTGGGTACAGTCAGATTTAGACTGCCTCAATCTCACTGACAAGTTGCTCTCTGAGGCCATAGGCCCCTTGCTATCTTTTATTTCTTCCAATTAGAATAACAATACAGAGCTCAGTGGTCAGATCTGGTCAACTCCTTTGACAAACTTCTACAAGCACAAATTGGACTCCTGCAATATCCTGTTCTGATTATGCACCCCTATGTATTTATCTCCTTTTAGTTATAAAAAAGAATATACACACGGGAAGTTTACATACATGCGTATGTATCTTTTTATTCCTTCCTATATATTTTCCTTCCACATAGGAAATGCAAGGCAGCCATTCAAATTTTATGCTGTTTTACAGTGGATGGCCAAAATTTATTTCTGTATAATCACAAGGACATAGATGACATATGTCTCCCTTTTCCTCCCCATCCCTGCTTTTTTTTCCTTTTTCCTCTTTTTTTCCCCCTCCTTTTTAACAAATTGGATCGTCTCCTTTGCAGATAAAGGGAAGAAAACCAAAACAGATGCACTCCTAATGTGTGCAATAATGATAGCACATACCAAAAAGACAGAATCTACTAAACATTTCCCTTAATGAAAATATTAGATCATTAGACCAGTTCTGATTTGGTTGTGTTCTTTTTTCTCAATAATGAATCATGTTCTTACTTGCCTTACTATGTTTTCATTTTCTGATCATTAATTATAATACAGATAAAAGGGTTTCATTCTAAAATACACTACTTACAAGAATAAAAATAATAGCAACAACAATTTTGAAAAAGGTCACAAAATTAAAGTCTTCATAGCTGAAAATAAAATTTTATTATTATACAGACGGCACACAGTTTTTGAGAATCCTTTTTTTCTTTATTCACAGGCATGTTAATTAGAAACAATTTGCATCAAATATTGAGAAAGTTAATGAAATACAGTGGTGACAAGTTCAAGCAGGGAATAGTTGTAATATTGATTCTATTACTGAACACAAACTAAAGCAAAAAAAAAGCAAAGAAAAAAAAAAGCCTGCTGCTGAACTTAAGTTACAAAAGAAATCACATAAAACCTCACCATTTGCTTTGCAAACACTAGGCTGCAGGTCTTAAAAAACGCCCAGCAGCTCCTATTAACTTTCATGTTCTGAAAAATCAGTCTCTGTGTGCTCTTATATTATGTGAAAATGCATTACATAATAAAACTCCTTCTGGTAATATTAAGTCAAACAACTCAACATGGATTTTTTGGATTAGGGAAGGTAAGCCTGAAGAAAAAGGAAAATGTAAATAGGAGAGGCTGATTTTTTTTTTCCCCCCCCTCATTGTAGTGTATTGTACTTGCACATTGGTTCAGAATGCCTGACAAGCTGTAACTTCTGCATGAAAAAATATCACAAAATCTAGGCAGGCAAAGCAAATCAAGTATGAAATGTCACTTCTAGCCTGAGTTCAGGATATTTAACCACTTTAAAAAATTTAAAATATTTAAGTTTATGGTAGCAGTGTTTGAAAAGCTATGTTACTGTAACACACAATAAAAATCAGTCAGTATGTTTTAATAAGTGAGCTATGAAAGGACAGCCACCTAATAAACTCCTCTTCTTACCATGTCATAGTGGTAGTGGTGCAAAATGGATTAAGATCACATATGCAGTCTTTTCCAGTGATTTTGAGGTTGTATGCTTAATCTGACACTCGTCTTTTCATACCTCATGATAAACTTAAAACTACCCTACAGGGAATGAACTCGAACAGTGTCCAGAGCTCAATACAAGGGCTGTTTGTTCTGCTTCCAAGATGTCTCAAAAAGTATGGCCCAAAACAGATTATGTGGTCTTTGCAAACTGGTGAAATAATAAAAATATTATCTACTACTGAAACATTAACTAGCTCAGTCTGTAAATATTTCCATTTGCAATCATTGTGAAGAGCTGGGATTTCTGAATTTATTTTTTTTTCTAACTGAGCCTATCCAAAACCCCAGCTTGACCCAAAGCATTCAATCTTTGCTTAGATCACTAAGAAGATTAGAGGCTGTTTCCATCCACATTTAGGGTTCACAGGAAAAAAGGCATTATGTAAATATCATAGCCTTGCCAGCTCCTCCAACTTCATCCTCAGTTGACTAGGAAACAGGGTGCACCAAGCCAAAGCAGTGCTAACAGGAATCACAATTTAACCATCTGAAGAGATCAAACAGCATTTCTTGCATTTGTTTGAATATATTCCAGAAAGGCCTCCATAAAGTTACAAAAAATACAACTAAGCTAAGTTTTGCAAAACCATTTTGGCTAGATATATACTTCATCAAAACACCTGGGCTACTGGAATCAAGGTTTCAGAAGACAAAAAGTGTTTCCACTTGTAATTATCTTGGGCAGAGGGCCTGTATGAATGCACCACAAAGAAGAAAAGGATTTCTTTTTCCCATGGGCCACAAAGACAGGCCATTGATATTATGCAAAACATATTACCAGCCTGCAAATGCCAGGCTTGTTAAGTGTTTTGAAAGCCTTGGAGTATTAACAAAGACTTAAAAGATGTACTTTTTCTTAAGCAACAAGAAGAAATTACTTTAGCCAACAGATCACTGAACATGCAAGTGTACTAGGTATTTGCCTCTTCCTTTGCAGTATGGTACTGCAACAGGTTCACAAAACAAAACTCAGCTTCAGATGCCTTTTCAAGTCAAGGCTATTTTCTGAAAGATTTTATCTCCATGAAGATAAACTAGAGTTTATGATTAGGCTTTTGTTTTCATATATATCCTTCTTCATATGAATATGAACTTCAAGGAGCCATATGCCTTACCAGAGAAATCTTACCAAGACAGTACCTGCATATTGTAAAACTCAACCAAGCATGTTGCTTGAATTGCCAGAACGATGTTGAGGGATGGGCTGTTTACAGGAATAAGTGTTTTGTCACGAGTTTGTTTCTGCCTGCTAGGACCAGCCCTGTGCATATACCCACAACTTAGGCCAAGTACAAGTTTTGAGGTGGCTTCCACAACACCTTGGAGCCATTTGGAGCCATGGGAGCTGGGAAGCACTTCAGAGCTGCTCTCTCAGACATTCTAGGCAGAGATTTACCCCTGGCTCTGCTACTTGTAACTGCAGTGGACCAAGGACTGCCTGATCCCTCTGATAAGGATGTTAGGGAAATACTACCGAATAAAGACTGCAGTAAGACAAAAGGGATGGGAGCAGAGTTAGCTATTAATCCACAAACTAAATTAACAGAAAATACAGGAAGTATTCACAGAAAGTTACTCTTCACCTGCAAAAGTTTGGTAACTTTTTAATTGATATTTTAAATTATCTTTTGCAAGTGCCATGGAATAGCCAATTGCTTGACATATGCGCTCCTAGTTAATTTTGCACGCCTCAAGGAAAAGGTAGGTTTTGTGGAAATTGAAGCAAATTGCTAGTGCCAAGCACATCTACCTTGGTATTTAAGTGTTCTCCAACATTCTGGTAAGGCCTTCCCTTGTGCTGGTGTTTGTTGTTTTGATAATCGCTTTAGGGTGGACAAGGGAAGTACTACACAGTTCTCTACTTTCACAGTTTCCAAATTTAATGTTTTAAGTGATCCTCCCCATAAAATGATTTAATAAATAATAAAATTTTTTTACTGATTGTCCTTTCTAGTATAAAACTGCAAATGCAGCAGCAAAGCTATTGCATTTAGCAATAATGGGTATAATTTGAAGAAATAGTGGCCTTGGTTGTTTCTCTCTTTCAGGACTGTGAAAAGGACACAACAAGGAAGCTGCTGAAATTAAAGCCAAAACTGCAAATGGAAATTGGATGATGCAAGGACTGAAAAAACTGCTTTGCATAGGATCTTGATCCTTAAAGAAATGTCCACTTGTCTGTATCAGATAATCGTTATTGTCATCTCTAACTACCCTCTGCTTTGCAAAGTCTAAGGATTAAAGGCTTTGAGCAAATTATTTATATATATGCTGAAATGTCAAACAGGAATGGACTAACAAATGTTTACAAATGCCCTCCTGAGTCAAAACTTAAGTCAGCCTGGAAATAAAATTGAAAGATGCTTGTTATGTGGGTAGACTGTGCTGGAAAATGCTGTTGTGAGGTTTTGTATGCTGTCATTGCTTTAGAAACACAAAGCGAAACACAGGGATCCAAAATGTCGAGGATGAAACTGGTGCACAGTTAAGGACTCCCTTCCACTTTTCCTCCTGAACAGAATATCTGTCCTAACTCTGTTTCCTTCAGGTACCAATTGAATTGAGGTGCTGAGCACTATGACTCATTTTCTTTCTTAAAATCTTAACACTACACTACTATTTGAAGAGTCTTAACTACTTTTCCATGCTATTAGACTGAATTTAAGCAGAATCTTGATAAAGAATCTTGATAAAATTTCAATAGATGGCATCTGCAAGACTAAAACCTCACTGAACTGTCTCACCTATAAACTTGAACCTTACCCAACAACAGACAATTAAAAGTGAAGATAATTTGTAATCTGTTACATTTATATGATACCATCTTTAGGTAAATGAGTCTTACAAATACTTAACATCATTACAAACACTTTTGAAAGTACTTAAAACTTAGACTTGTGTTAGGAAAAGGAAAGCAAATTCCATTATACGTTACTGACTACATCTCAAATTTTAAGCCAAATCCCATATTTTTCATGCTCAGTGAATCCTATTCTCACTCTTTATTAGCTTTCTAAGAATGAAGGAAGACCTTGACTATTTTAAAACAGATTTTAAATGTAAGTCAACCTATGCCTTTTGAGACAATGATTATTTCCACTGGACATTTTGATATTAAGTTTTCAATGACTATTTTTATGTGCTAGTGCAGACTTTTTGACAAAGCTGCATTTGTATAAATTTTCATTTCTGCTTGAAAGCTACGAGGGTATTTTTACCCTCCAAATACAACCCCCCGCATACAGCTGTTTCTGGATTATGTGTTAGGTGTATTGTTACACTGTCTTTGCACAGTGGACTAATAACATCCTGCTTCTCAAAGAGACTTGTTTCAAAAGAGCCAATTAAGTGAAAACCAATTCTGCATTCTCTCTTAGTTTCAGAGAAACTGTGCTCTGTTGTTTCTTAGCAGAATAATGGAGGAATTAATAATATAAATATGCAGTAATCTGAATTTGCTAGTTCTCGTTCTTTGACTATTCAGTGGAACATCAATGGGATTATTCATGGGCAAGGGAGAAAACCTACCATTTATATTTTCCCATTTTTTTTTACATGAAATGTCAATCCCTGCAACATTTAGCAAAACCACTAGGTAGCTTGTCAGCAACAATTGTTTTCTAAAGCTCTCTGCTTCATAAGTAGACAAGGGCTCATTGGGCAGCTCTCATCTGTACCACTCACACATCTGCATTTCATGCCGGAGCAGCAGAGTGAAGGATGAGAAGAAAGCATCTGGGTAAGAAAACCAGCTTCAAAAGCAGAGTAGAGGCGTAGATGGGAAAACATGATAAAACTGGATAATTAAAGGAGAAGGGGAGTGGCTGTGCATATTCACAGGCTACCTGTAGTTATTTAGCTAATAGCCCATTAAGCTGTGGAACCACCCTTCACATTATTAAATAGTTTAGGCCTGAACAACTGCTAGCAAAGAGCTGCACCCCTGTAGTGCCATTTTGTATGTCTGCCATGTTGCTCAGGCCCTCCTTAGGGCTGGAGGGTGCCTTCTGCTACTACAGAATTACTGCTGCTGTCAGGAGAAGAGAGAAGAGTTGGTTTTGTACCAGGATGCTTGGTATACACAGCAATGAGGCAGGATGAAGAATGAGGCAGGATGAGAGAATGAGGCAGGATGGAAGTCCTTCTTTCTTCCCCTCTCCCCAAGACCCCACACAAGCAGATAAAGCACTAATTACACCCAGGCTGCTGCTTGAAGGAAACCAGAGTATCTCAAGAAAAACAATAGAATATAGTGAAGTTTTCAAACAGTTTAAATGAGAAAACAATTTTATCAAAAGGTACCACAAAATGTGGGGGAACGACCCTCAAATCAGAAACCAAATCACACTGACACACTTAGAAAAGTAAGGAGAGAGTAGTGCAGAAGAGAGGCTCTATCTCTCAGCTTTTGAATAATGCCCATCAATCTCATCACTACACAGTTCAGATGCTTGTATACTTTCTAACTGAGAGACAATATATTAATGTTAGGCAGTTTATTCATGAGCCACTTAAAATGCAATTAAAATATATCAACTAAAATAAAAACATGCACTTTCCTTAGCAGCAATTTACAGTTCACATACAAAGCTTCAAAGTGTATGTATGTGTGGGAAGCTTGTTTGTTTTTATGTAAAGTGCAGAAACTTCTCTCAGTGGGCATAATAATAATAATTTGCTTTCATGTTTTGTCCTGAAGCATGACTTTTTTTATTCCTATCCAAAAAACAGATTTCCAGCCACATAACCAAACAGCCAGCATTACTAAGCATAATAAGCTTTTAAACTTCACTCCCTATGAAAAAATCGAGTACCTTCTAACCAGTCTCATTTTGCTTCCATTAGACCTCAATGTGTGGAAAGCTTTTCTACTCCTTCAAGTATGCCTACTCCTTATTTGTAGTACCTTTGTCAGGGAAATCAGGTCTTGGAACCCTGATTACATGAAAAAGGCCTACAGAAAAATTCTTTCTCTTCTTCTTCCAGGCAAGTATGCTTAACACTTTTCTCTTAAAATTTATAGCCACTGAATCAACATTGCAATTGTCTTATCAAGCATACCAGTTACATAAATGTTAAACATGCTATTCTAAGATAGGTATGAACAAAATTATTTAACCAACAATTTATTGATTAAATTGATCGAATAATTTTGATTCAAATACATATCCTTGCTTATTCAGTAAGAATAGATATCCAATAAAGCAGAACTTTAAAGGTGTTATTTTCTCCTCAGTTCTCTCTGTTTGTAGTAGTGATGCCTTTTTTGTCCTTTTCCTTACACACACTTCATTCCTAGAAATTGCCTTGAGTATAGCAATTACTAGAAATTGAATTACCTGGAGCCAATGACTTTGACATACTCCCTGTACATAGGTGGGATTAACCACCTGTAGGGACCTGTAGGGACTGTAAAGCCCTGAATGCTCAGAGGCTCGAGGGAAAGACAACTTTGCTGCTTCACTTTGTCTCCATGTGTTTCTTGCCATTGGCAGCAACAGGAGTAAAAGCACCACTCTGTCAAGTATTCAAGGCCAGTTCCTGTATCCCAAACTGTGCTGAGTCTGCTTTGTGGGGGCTGTAGTTGTGCTGCTGGGGCTCTGTCAAAACCTTGCAGTCCATGCCTGCACATATTCTTTGTCCCTTGTGATATTAGGAATTAGGAATTTTATTTTCGTCACTGAAGGTGAGGCCAATGCAAAGCCCACTGGGCTGGTCAGGAATCTTTTTTGATATGGAAAATTAAAAAAAATCCAGATCAAAGCCATCACTGACCAAATCACATATGATGCTACAGCATATTTTTCCCTGCTCTGTTGGTCCATTTGCACGTCTATCTGCTCAAAAGCTCTTGGTCTCAATATGAACATTTAGGATGGACAGCTGTAGTGAATTATTAAGCATCTTAAAATAATTGGTAGTTTTCTTGAAATCTTAGGTCCTGAATTCATAGGCATATATACAAAATACAATCCTCATTATTTCTAAGTAGGAGACTGTGAAGATTCTAGTACATTTTAAAGGCTGACCTCTTGCTGCAATCTTAAAATATATTAATTTTCTCACGTCATGACTTCTTGGAGGGGAGATCAATGAGTCTTTGCTTCCAAAAGAGATGAACAACACAGACCTCAACATAAGATGGGAACCCAAAGATGGAGAGCAGGAGAGATTGTCTCTTGCTAATAAAGAGGATACAGGAACATTTATTCCTCCTCCTTATGGCTTGGCTGTTCTTTCTAACAATTATTTTGTTTTTTTCAAAATATGCCATTTGTAGAAGTAGCCCAACCCATGCACCTGACTGCAGAACCAAGCACAGTTTGTTATATTTTCAAATAAACCTCCTTGTACTTTCAAATGCTGAGCATTCTTTTGGAAATGAATTTACTTGCAGACTCAGAAAAAGATGCATTGGAAAACATATATATATATATATAGTTTAAAGTATTTGAAGAATCTTTCCAACCCTTATTACCTTGCTTTTAATTTGCATAAAATAATTTTGCACTTTAGGTTATTTCAACCATATAAGATAAGTCTTACCACTCTTATCTGAGAAAGAACCTTGTAGAAACAAGTATGTTCCTTACTAAAAGGGATGTGTCCTTAACAGAGAATAGTTCAGGGAAAAAAAACAGAAAAAAACCCCAACAATAAAAAAACCCCACACACCACAACCCAGCTACCAGCCACCTCTTCATCAATATCTAATTATCTGAAGGGAAAAACAGAAAATGGAGGTAGGCAAACCATTTTTCTAGTTCTCCAGCCAAGTGCTGCATGACTGCTTTGTTTTCAAACACAGCCCTCAAAATAATTAAACTATTTTGTGCCAAGTACTCTAAGGACCTGCACCATGGGTAATTATTTACCTGTTCTCAGTTACACATCATGAAAGATATATCTCTACAAGTCAGGCAGGAACTCCCAGCTCAGTTCTTCAACTTCAAAGCTACCTTTAAAATCCCTGGCATTTGCAGAGGTATCTACTACAAGTTCATAGAAATAGATGCCTTTACATGATAAGTCCATCAATGCCTTCTAAAGCAGAAATATAAAGGGAATTATATCTCTGGAAGGTAATTAATACTGTAGTGACCTCAGTCCATGGAGAGTAAGGTTATCAAAGGGGTGATATCAAGGTATCTACTATCAAGGTAGAGCACTCTCCTCCATGTTCTCAAAGACCAATTGTTACTCTTGGACAACTCTTTTCTACACTAACATTTTGCATGATAAAACCACTTTTGAAGGCTGAAACTCAGAGCAGCTATATTTTTAAAAGCCAGGACTTCACAGTAAAGTACAGTAACTAGAAATGGAGGTATGTACATCTATTTCAAATATTGCTACTTTCAGAAATATGAAAGACAGTTTAACATCAACTTCATATAGAAATTTATAGCAATGGTTAAAGGGACATACCTAAGACATTGGAAAAGTGCCTCAACTGGAGTTAATCAACAGCTCTGAACTGAATTTAGGACATACCATCACATCTATCAAGGGTCTGGTGTGAAACTGATGAGTGTTAAAGCTTACAGATTGTTCTGCCAACAAAGATAACTTAAAACATCACTCTTGTCAAAAAGCACAAAACTGTTTCTAAAGTACTTTTTGCCAGTATCCTTAAGTACACATTAGTGTCCCACAAGAAAGACAGCTTCAAGAAGAATCTGGGGGAGGCAAGGAAGACAAGGGAGGATCAGTTCCCTCAAACTCTGCATGACACCAGCAAGGAGCTGCCAAGAAACCACTCTGCTTGCAGCACCTTCATTAAAAGGCCTAGATAGCTGCCAAATTACCCTCAAAGAGAGGTTATCTTTATCTGCCAGAGTGGTAAAGAAAATTAATAATCCTTTTATTGTGGTAAGCATGTAAGACAAAAGAGGTTTGTGGGGGGTGTCTAGTTATCTTGCTGATTATCTCCCCTCAGCTGCTCGATGCCCTGCACAAGTAATACCTGCCCAGAGATTACAAACCTCCTGAGTTTCACCTTCACAGCAGCAAGTGAACTGAACAACAGAAACACCTGTCCTGTCTTACCTGCTCGCTTGACCACAGAGCCAAGCTGAGGGCAGATGGATGCCATCCATCCCCTGGCCACCAGGAGAGCACCTGGAAGGAGCAGGCATGTTCCCTCTCCAAGGTAGGAAAGCAAGCCCAAATTGTAGTGTTTCAAGGTAAGGTTTTTGTGGCTTTTAAGGGTTTCTGGTACAGATAGATTTCAGCATTTCTGCTGAAGGACCAAGCTCAATGAGACCAAGTGTCTCTGGCAACCAGACTTCACTGGAAAGTCCCCAGCAAAGTGCCTTGGCTCCAAACACAGTAGGCACCATTACCAGGTCAAAAAATTGCAATAAACACTCTCATTTGCTCACCAGCACACTCGAATGTGAGACATCACCCTCTTACAAGGCCCATACTGGTTACTTTCAAAGTGAAGCTGACCACATGTTGACCTCCAGTTACACTGCCCAGAATGAAAAATCAGGACAACTGTTTAAGACACCAAATGACATCACTTTAACTAATGAAACCTGTCTATCAACATAATTCACTTAAACACTTGTCACGTTCAAAGCTGCTTTAAAGTTACTTTGAAAGGATTTATGTGAACTGTCCCCAGCTTTCTTCATCAAGCTAAAGTACAAGAATCCCTTCACTTTCTGTATGGGTTTATAGGAAATTAAACACAAGGGCAAACACAAGGACAAAATTAACTTACTGAGTATTTTTATTTCCAAATGTGTATTGCCTAGAAAATATATTCCTTTTTTTTTTTTTTTTTAACCACTGAGCCATTAAAAATAGTTCTAAGTGTGACATGCTGCTTCTGTCCAGACATGAAAAGACTTAATAAATCTTGCTGACACTGGCCTGGATTTAGTTGTTTCTTTTTTTTTTTTAATATCACATGCTACCACCAAAGATTTAAAAAATAATCAACCAACCCTATAGCTCACTTTTTTCACTTAGCACTGTCATGTTTTTAAACATCACCTCAGAATCTTTCCTTTTCAAAACATGGATTGAGGATAGTGATATCTTACAACTACCTGTGTGACTGTATGACTGCATAAAATACATATATGGGGGCTTGTTACGAACAGTATGATATAATGGACTGGTACATGTGAATTGATGAGAACAGTTCATAAAAAGATTTGGCTTCATGAAAATTTGCTGATTTAAAGCAAGTGTTGGTCTTAATGCCCACATCAAGAAATCTTGGCACGCTAAAAAGAAAAAAACAAATACAATTGCTCATTAGGACCTTCTTGTCCCAACTCCAAGCCTGCTTTGTCCTAAGAGAAAGCAAAAAACCCCAAACCTAGCCAACCTGCCCTAAAAAATCACAACCATACAACTCTCTTTTGGCTTAAATCACCCAAAGTATCATGTTCTTCCCTGCCAACATGAGTGCAATAGCTACAAAACAAATGCCTGTTTTTTCTAGTGTTTAAATCAAGATTCTCTGAGATAAATAGATAAATAACAACAAAACAAAGGGTTTTGTTCTCTCTTCAGCGCAGAGGCAATATAATGCCTGTTTTCCATTCACCCAAGCTTCCGAAAACAATCTTCCCAGTGCTTTCTTTACAGGCTTTACACAAAGGAAACCAAGAGCGGCATATGAAGCTCTGCCACCGTGTGCAGCTGCCTGCCCGAGCTCCCTGTCCTCGCCAATCCCTCAGCTAAATATTCTTCCCAAGAAGGTTTAGTTTGGGTCTCCAAACAACAACTCCTTGTGGCTGTTACTAAGTGCTGCCAGTTTGTTTTGCCTCCTCCCTACACCTTCCCTTCAGAAAATGTTCTGCCAAGCTCAGTAGATTCAAGGAATTTATCTCTTGGGACCACTTGATTCAGCTGCACAGATCAGTGTGAGTTATCAGAAAAGCTGCTAGGTTAAAATATTTAAATCATTCTCCACAATTCCGCACACCTGACTCACATATGCAGAAGCTTTGGAATGTATGGCCCAAAGTCTGCAGTGAGGCAAACCTGAAACTACATGAGAAGTGCCCTGAAGCCATCACCCATAAGAATACTGCTTTTCCCATTGTGTTATTTCATTAAAAATAGTTACAAATCCAACACTTAAAACACACTCAGGGCCATGCATCCTGCAGAAAATAATCCTTTGGAAGCTACCTCTCAGGAGTGCTTCAGTTACAATACTACTTAAGGATGTTGGAAGTACATGTTTTAAACAAAAACCTACTGTAAAAAACCTTTTAGTAAGAAATGCAAAACATGCCCTGTCTTCAGACCAATCTTTGGGATAAATATGATATCCTGTCTTTTAGATGTGGATCTTCAGGGGTCAGCACGGTCTGGCAGACACTGTTTATTTCTTTGTATCAAATGGCCTTATCTCCCTTAAATATTTTTCTAAAATACAGCATGCAACAGTACACTAAGCAAAGGGAAGCAGAAAATAGCATAATGGGAGCACAGTAGTCAAGAGCATACTAAAAAAATCACATAGATAAAAGAGAGAGATTATTATTTTGGACAATTAATGGTACTTTTAAATCCATTCTATAAACTTTCCTCCAAATGTTTAATTTCTTTTTATACTGTTACTGGCACTGAAATAAATGCACCAAAAGAAATTTTGCCTCAAGCCCAAAGCTCCCCCTTGAATAATTCAAAAGCAAGAAGATCACAGCGGATTAATTAAAGGGCCCTCCCTCTGTTTCTTTATTTTTCCCATGTTGCTGTTATGGGACAATATAACTCGGTGAGGAGTTAAGTAATTTTGTAGCATCTACGCTGCTTCCATTTTCTTTGGCAATGCAATTATATCATTGTAAGTGACTCTGGACTAGCAATATTGACAACTGAAATGCATATAGTTTTTTTACATAATTGCTATCAGCACGATAAACTTCTTAGCACACTCATATTCAGTGATTTATTTCCCGGCAAGAACTTCCACAGCCACTTTTCCTCTTAACCTCTCTCCTGAATAGGCTGATGGATTGTGAGGCTCTAACACCTCAGAGAAGTTAGGGATTTCACAATTTATAGAGGACAAGCACTTGCAGATTCTGCTGTTGGACCTTTTCTTTCAGCCTGGAAGGCATAACATATTTTACCCCAGCTAAATCAGACTAATTAAAAAGTTCTACCCCACGTCACAAATCCTGCTTCTCTCATGCCTGTAGAGCATTTGAGCTACAAGAAAACCTACAGTGCCTATTTCAAATGAACTGCATATGCACAACATAAAAACTGCAGAAATAAGTTGATGTGCTGTTTTGAACTTGGTTAGTCAGTGCAGCAACTGGGAATCTACAGCACATAATACTACATGAGGAAACTGCCCATCAATTTTGCATGTCACCATTAGTTTACCTGTCTACTAAAATACGTATCCCATACATAATGTAAGTAATACAGGGGCTCCTGGGAAGCCACACTGGATATTCCTTATTGGTTATCCCCTGTGGGATGCTGGCATTACAGGGAATGTAAATCAAACACTTGTACCTTACAGGCACTACAGAAGATGTCATGTGAGCCTGTGTAAGAATGGCTTTTAAAGTAGCTAAAATTTCACTTTTAAAGTAGCTAAACGAACCTGCAGAGATAAAAAGCTACCAGCAACACCACAAACATCCAAGTCTGCCAAGTCTACATGGGTAGAAATGATTCTGACAAACTGCCAAATCCTAATGTAAGACAAACTGCTGTCCTGGCTAATTTTTCTGAGCAGATCTACTGCCTTTACCAGGATGACAGTGAACCTGAAAAACCCATCACAGCCTTCTGTGCACTTATCAGTTTTAACACCTGGAGAAGAGGGGACATTTAGAGTTGGAGAGGGAGATGCAGGCAGATCCCTCCAGCTTTGGCCAGGTCAGGCAGCACTGCTTTGCTGAGTGCTGCAGTTAATCTGTAGGACAGAGAAGATATGGATCCTTTTTGTAGCAGTGGCTCCGCTCTTTTCATACTTTGTTATGGGTCACTACAGCTTTACTGTGTTAATTGACCATTACCCTGATTTCCAGTCATTACTGAGAATTTCAAATTAATCTGATCAAACAGAACATACCTTGTGAAAGTAAACACTCATTGATCTGCTTTAGTCTCCAGGGTATATTTTAGGCAGCGCAGGCTCACACAGATTCTTTGATACTTCAGACATTTTATTTCTTAGAGAATGCTTTGCACATTTTCAAATTTGTATTTTTTAATGGAATAACTGGAACTCTGTCATGACAAATTCTACCTTTTAATGCATTACGGGCCACCACTATTACCACCAAATAATCCTTTCACCTGCACTAAATATAGAACTTTCTTTTTACCCTTGTATAAATTATTTAGAATAATTACAGCATAAAAGAGACAGAGGAAAAAAGTCTGCTGTGCCTCTTTTGGATGTATAAGGGCCACACACAAATTTCAGGTGTGTATTCTAACCTCCCCATACATAAAAATAATCTGAACACCCCATCTGTGTTTCCTGTTTTTGTTGGACAACTCCTTGGATTCCTCAGACTATTTTAGACCTTAGACAGGTTATACCAGTATAATTATGTGAATTATGGGTACAGGGGTTTTTAACCAGTGTAGATGTGCTACTGTGAGCCATAAATCATTGTAGAAAAGATAATTTGGTTTTGTCTCCCAGCCTGGAGTAAGATACTCCAATCTATCTAAGCCTATACTGATGGAAGGAATGTTTCCAACAATAATTAAAGTAAAGAAGACAAAAATTTCTTCTTTTTAAATGGAAAGACCAAGGTCTTGAGGGACAACTTCCTTGCAAGTACATCAGATATAAGCCCTTCATATCAAAGCCCTATTATTATTGTTAAACACTTTTATTTTAATAGCAGCAACATGGAGATACTGCTCATAGGTTACAAACAGTCTAACATGCAGAGAGACCTCCTGCTTTATTTTGCACAGTCCGTCCTCAGCTCAGCTCTGTGAGCCTGCACAGTACAGGAGCTTCCAACACTGGCTCCTCCATGACTCAGCCAGGAACACTTTACTCTGCACCTGCACAATTGTTTGTGGCACAAAATAGAGGAAAGAACTGATTAAAGAGCAAAGGCAAAAACAAACAAACTTTTAGGATGCTTTGATGACACATAGGTGACAAAGATCCCAGCAAAGGTGACAGCACAGACATGAGAAACACACTGAGTTTTGAATGAATAACCCTGATGCACAAGACTTGCTTGGACAAGAGAAAAGCAGCAGGTTTACTGCATTTCTAAGACAACTCCAAGTTCTCTCAAAGCATGGTGAAAGAATAAGAAAAGGCTGTGGATGGGTCCTATTTAGTCAAGATCCATATATTCCTTAGCTAGTCCAATCTCAGTGACTGTTTTGTCAGAGTCCCAGTGGGAATGCTGGAGCACACATTCACCTTCTGAGCATAGGAGATGAGCCCTCATCCTTGTGACTTCACTGCTGAATTCAGAGCTCCCACTTCTGTCAATGCAGCACAGAGAGAAAGGGTGGCCAGGACGTGTGCTGGCACAAGCTGTCTACCTGGTCAGAGCAGCACCATGAAACTTCGCCTTCAGAGGCCCAAACTGCCCAGAGGCATCCACCTGAGGGTGTCCTGTCACTGCAGTATGATATGGGGCTGTGTTTAAAAAGTCACTTTGGGAGATTTTGAGTTTTTTTCTAACTGACAGTCCCCAAAGAGTTAAACTGCAAAAAAAGAACAGCCAAAGGAGAACCTGCCTTCCTCAGAAATTAAGAGGTACAAAAACTAGATGGCTGCGCTTTTAGATACCCAAACAGATGGGAAAGGAGGCTTCCCAGTATTACAAAAGGGGTCTCAGACCTCCATGAAACCGAAGATCCACAAATGGAATATGATAAATTTTTGTTCAAGCCAGCAAGTACTGTGAGAACAAAAGCAAACTGAGGACTTCCAACCCACTGTAATTTCAATGTCTCTCCATGCACATCAGGCAAGAATCATGTTTTTCTAAAATGAGATCTACCCAGACTAGCACATAAACATGTGAGTACAGGATGCAGGAGAAGGGAGAGCATCCATTGTTGTCTTTTTTGAGCATGAGAATTTTCACAAATAGCCAACAATGCTGCATTCCTTTTTAATATAAAATTAATTGGCACCATCTGGGACTTTCTTTACCATCTAAGTAAGTTTCCAAATCTTCACCAGCTTCACAGACAGTACAGTGCAAGATGCTTGTTTTGAAATGAAGTATAAATACTGTTCTGCAAGCTCGTACAAAAATGCTTAAGCCCAGCCTTAAACTGAATTACACTCACAGAAAGCTGCACCTTACTAAGCTTGGACTAGACAAAATTATGAGCCTTTGAATTCCAGCAACATGAACTCTTTAACTGTCATAAACAAATACCCTGACTTGTTTTTAACTGCATTTTCTGGTTCCTCTCTCACAGGTTCCCATATTATACTTACATGGGGTCACAGCATCTCTATGATAATAGTCCTCAGACTCAGAAGGGAGGCTCCAAAATACTTAGATCTAAATGTAGATCTTCTTATCCTGCCTATAATTGCATTGAGACAGGACATACTTTTCTTTTCCCCTATAATCCTACACATGCCATAGATGGTAGATTTGTACTACTATCAGAATACTCAAAACAGAGGCAGATCAATATCACCACTGTACATTTCAGTTCCTTCCAGGTGAAAGGAGTCAGTCATATCCTTGAACTACCAAGACATATGAGTCACCTAAACATACAAGTTTCTCATCTCATGACCATGCCAATGATTAAAATAACTGAAATGGGAGAGGAGGAGTGTTTGAGGTTGAGAAAAACAATTTATTCTTCCTCTTTGCAAAGCACAAACATGATTTTCTACCAATAAAAATACTGCAAACTGTGTCCTTGTTTACATTTCTTATAGTGAGATAACACAAGGCTGATCACGCTGCTCTGAAAAAAAATTCATGCAAATTAAGTCAGCATGGAGATTTTCTACGTATGGATTTTGTTTACCATGAGACCTGGGCCACTCATTCACCTTTGTGAAGCACCACTTGCATGACAATTAATTTTTGGTCAGAATTAACAAACACAATTACTGAACTTCTTAAAAGCAATTAGTTAGGTAAGACCTGGGACCTGAAGCCATTGAGCAGCAGAGACCATCCACCTGTATTTGTGTCCTAGACAAGAAGGTCTGGCTTAGCTACAGATAAGGTTCCTGTTAAAAGCTGAGTTAACTTTTGGGATGAAAGGTGAACATAAGTAAAAGAAAGATACTGGTTCAGGAAAGGCACTGCCTCCTTTATGTACCTTCTACAAGACCTGCAGAAAAAGGTAGCAAGGCAGTGACAAAGGTTAGTGTTGTGACTTGTAGGCACAATTGACAACACCTCTACAACATCTCTGCTCTGCACAAGGGCTGAGGTAAAGTCTAGTACTGGCAGTAGAGATTTGGCTACAATGATGTTCAAATCTGGAAGAAATGACAGGGCTAGGATGGCAGTTCAGCCCAGAAAATACCAGCACAGAATAAAACCTGCTATCAAAGCCTTATGAGGTTTCCTTTAAATCTAGAATTAGAAAGGGGTGTTGACCTAGAATGAAGTATAATATTGTAACTGGGTTTAGGGTTGGGGTTCAAGCCAGCAGATATTGATTAATCGCAGCTTAGAAAGTGCCTCTGGGTTAACATGAAAAATGTTGTTGGTTTAAACCATCTGACTGCAGAGATCTGTGGGATAAGGAGTGTGATAATGTTAAGATTAGGAGTGGAATTAGGGTTTGAGAATACTCTGTAAGAGGCTGATAAACTGCATCATCTTGTTTCAGTATCAGGGAGGGCCCCATGGTGTGATAAAGGTGCCACATGATAGAACTTCCCACACCCTTAGCAAGCCCAACACTGCCTGGCATGCCAGGCCTTCCCTGTCTATATTCTCTGTTGACCAAGGCTTCCCAAGGTGTACAGGTGTTGTCAGCCCGGTGTGTTCCCAATCCCTGGGGATTACTGTGTCTTGCGTGCAGGCAGCGCAAACCTGGCACTCCTGACATGGATACATTTCCTGCACCACACAGCACCGTGTGTACACTCAGTGGATGGGGCGGGGGAGAGGGACTCAAACAAGGAAAGCATCTGTCTGAAAATGTCCAGTTTTTACTGTCTCTGTTTTTCCCTTCATTTGCAGCAGAGCTGACACATCGGAAATATATCAAACACTAAAAGCTTCTGGCAACCAATGTCTCTTCACAGATGCATTTTTAAAAACAGTAGGTCAAGTCTGGGCAGCAGGTTGGTCCTGCCAAGGAAATCAAAAGCTAAATCAGCCAAATATACCAAGAAGCAGCACAAAAGCTTGTCTATGTCTTCCCCACTGGCTTTGCCAATGATGATTTTGGCAGTACGTTTTAGCACTTACCCTGTTCCCAGTTCTTGGGAATCAGGGTTTGCCACATTACTCAGCATTTTCCAAGCTAGGGGAAGGGTGCAGGATTGACCTTGGTTACTTTACGTTACAGAAAAACCTTACACATAACTACCTCTGTGTTTTAATCACAAAATATGCTCACCCAAGTTGGTGATGAATAGTGAAAAGTTCCATTTTAGTGGCAGGCAGACAATGGACCAGACAATGACAGTTTTTGGAGGAGGAACCATATAATTGTTTTTCAAGGACAAAATAATTTTTGAGACTGGAGACTACATAGTTAAAAACTTTAAAAATCAATATTAGTAGCACACAGTCCATCTCTACCATTTTCCAATCTTGTGATGTAGAGAATGCAGGGGAGGCAAGAACAACAGTTCTCAATTCAATATAAGCAAACCTGCTTCAGCATTCACTACAAACTGTGGAGGAAAAAGCTTCACAGTGAGTCTTGCCAAGAGGGACTTAAAATAATTGAGCCTCATGGTCACAAGATCACACACTACTGTTGTGAAACAGTCACTGGGTAAATAAGGGTGTAGCCTCTAACATTTAACCACTGCTGGGGGGGGAGGGGGGGAGAATAAGAGAAAGCCACATGCTTTAAAGATCGTCTTTATCCCTAAAAAGGTATTAAGTCAAGGAAAAAAGACCTTGCAAATGTGCACTCATGTCAAAAATACAGCAGAACAATGTTGCCATTCTAGTCCTCTCAATGCAGTAACAACACTGATTAGGGAATAAAGGTAATTTGCAGAGTTAAGCCTGCAGCACATAATTTAGGCAAAACCAACAGAAATAAAGGAGATTTCCAAGGGGTGGAGGAGTAAAAGATAGGATGATGTACAAATGACTGCTGACCTTCCATTTACTAAGATAAAGTCACAGAAGCAGTACGTGTCTGGAATGATATAGAATTATTAATAAAATATGATGAAGAAATAAAATGTAAGATGCTGATTCTAAAACATACAAACAGGCAGGTACCTCAGACTAGCAGAGATATTAACAAAGGCAAATGAAAAGAATGCAATTCCATGGCCTTAACTGTTGGAACCTGTTGAATTTTCTTATCGCTTTTGTATTTCAGGGATGTTTACATCAGTGTACCCAAAGGAGTTCAGCAAAGTTTTCCAGATTTATCTTTTACTGTTTGCAGAAATCAAGAAAGAATTTGCAAAATAATCATTTCCACAAAGCCACTGTCTTCAGCTCTGTGTATACAAAGGTCTCATCTGCCTCTGCACTAAGTGAAACTCCTACTTAACAATCTAACTTCAACTGTCACCAATTCACAGCATTTTGCCAAACCAGGGGGAAAGGAGGAATATATCCCATCAATCTACATTTCCTCTAGACTGTCTGGAACAGCTTGCATGGGGGCTTAGCTTGCCCCCACTGGAGCAGGTGACTGGGTGTCAGGAAGAGGCAGAGGGAGGAGAGAGCAAAGCACCTGCGCCCACAACTCAGCAAGAATGGCAGTGGCAGGGGCTTGAAGGGCAGAGCACTGCACCCAGCCAGACCCTCCCCATCACAGGGCAGCAAAAGACCATTTCATTCATTCTCCCTCTGGCCTCTGCTTCTCTGAGGGAGGGAGGAAAGAACAAAGGCATTAAGCATCTGGCATTACTTCTGATGCAAGGAGCATGCAAAATCATCTCAAAGTTACTTCCTCTCCGGACTCCCAAGAGTTCCTCTCTACTGTTAACCCAGCAGAACTGAAGCGTTTTAGTGGGGTCTTTTTTCTGATAATGTGTTAATGTGTTCTGATGTGCTATTTGGGATATTCTTCTAGTCTCAGCTTCCATCATGACACTCAATTTCTGTGGTGTACTAAGCTCCTGGTCCTTAGATATGACTTGCATTTATGAAAAAGCACTATAAACGCCCGATCCCCTTGTACAAGTTAGCATATTTTTCAACCTGTATTAAATTGTCAGATTATTTATGAGTTAAACCAATTACACAATTTCTTTTCAACCACAGTTATTAATACCTCTGTCTGTAATAAGAGCTCACTGGGCTCTAAAACATGCACAGATTGTTCTGGAGGGTAATACTTTCAAATGATTATTCACAGTAGCCCAGATAACATTAAAGAACTTGTCACAATTAAAATTCATAACCTATATTTCCGAATTTCACAACTAAGGTCAAGAACTGCAACCATAATGATCACCAGTGAAATACTGTGTCCTGACTCACTCCATCCAAATAAGCTACTCATATAAAAGCACTCCTGTGCTTCAGGAGGGTAGGGTGGCAAGCGAAGGAACTGATAAGAAATAATTACAATAATAACCTGCTAATGAAAAGGTGAATTAATTAAAACATACCATGAAGTATCCGAGAGTACACAATGTAATTCAACAGATGTTTACACTAGAAGGCTGACTATCCAGTGCAGGGATTAAATCAGATTGTGATATTAATGGCACATGCAATGCTAAAGTTGATCATGGATTTTCTGTTGCCTACTGTCAAACTTGAAATAATACTGCACGTCATTTTCACAAGCAAACCATATAAAAGGACCAGGGAAATCAGAAAATGACACAGCCAGAATCACACAGAACAGTAACACAGAAAACAGAGTTGATTTTCTCATTGACAGAACTATCATATAAACTGCCTATTACTGTACCTTCATGACATCTTTATAGGAGTGAATGGCCTCAACTTCCTCTTTGTCATCATCATCATCCTCCACTCCTTCATCCAGGGCATCATATCCTTCATCCCTACTCCCATCTGTTTCTGTGGCATTAGTCATGTAGTCAATAAGCTGTTCCAGTGGAGGACTTAATTCCCTCTCTTCATTTTCCTTCAAACCATAGTCCAGGGCTTTATATATAATAATCCCTAGTGATTCAATAACCTGTAAAAACAGAAAAAGAAATATATATTAATGCCATTTACATGAACGAATGGGTCAAGTGTGGAACAACCTTTTCTGATGTTTGTATAACAATCCCACCTGCTGAGAGGGCAATAAACATCAAAATCAAAGAGAAAAATGATTTGCTAATATCTAGAGTAGCACTTGAGTAATACAGCATAGAACAAGCAAGAGCAGATACCATATACCTACCACTTTCTTATTTCAATATTTGAAATAAAAATTCAACATTTAAAAACAAAGCAGGATCTTTTAAGATTATTTTCTCTTTTTCCTTCTGATATTACAAACCGCAAAGTAACATTACTCTGCTTTGTAAGACTATATTGCACGCACATGATCTTTTTCTGTGGGCCAGGTGGGAAGAAATTAAAAGACTAAACTAACATGAGATGCCTTCCTCCTCCTACAGCTTAATGACACGTGGAAACTGCCCTTCAGTTTGTGTCTCTTCATTGACCTGAGATGTGTCTGGACACAGCTGTGCATGTCCCAGTATTATTCATTGAGCACGGGGACAGCAGCCCACAAGAACTCCTGTGCCTGTTGCACAGCTGTGGAGGCACACATGTACCACTGAAACTGCCAACAACTGTATTCCATAATGATGAGGTGGTACCTTAATTTTTCATTGAATTGAGGCTTCTTATTTGTGCCCCGTCAAGAGCAAAGCAAACCAATGACCTGTTACCCAGTGTGAGCTGGGAAAAGATTGTCATGGACATCCCTCAATGCTAAATGCACATTTTCTCTCTTGGCATTAATTATTTTCCTCATGAGCAATACTGAAGCTTCTGGAATTTTAAAGATGTAAACAGATGGCATTTCAAACTGAGGAATTTGAAAATTGGTATTAATGAAGAAGGAAGGGAAAATGGTATTGCAATAGAAAACCACAAGAAGGTAATGTCACTGCTGGAAGATCCTTGTCTGACAACGGAAGTAGGACTGGAGTTAGTTATTGCATGTAATCTCTGATCTTCCTTGTGTGTTGGGATAGATATCATGTCACACAAATTAGCAGACTCCAGTGTAGGAGTAGTTGGCACAGCAGCAACTTTAATAACAGGAGCATTTCTAAATATACTAAACCTTGTCATCAAATGCCATTTTCTCTAATTTGCCTTTCAGTACGATCCTGGTTGACACACTTTTTACTGCAGAGTTTTGAAATTCTGTTTGGGTAAATAGGACAACACAAAGGGATTCTTAAAACATTAAGTTTTACTCTAGCTGCTTACTTATTTCAGCACAACAAAGTATTTTTGGTCTGAGAGGCTGGAGGTTAGCAAAGACTTAAAATCATTTCCCATTAGTTTATCTATACGAACAATTTAATGATTGCTGTAGTCTGACAGCTTTACACTTGTGCACCTCATTCCTCTGTTGGGATTACTTTGCAATGCAAATTCACTTTCCAAGACAGTGGCTAATAAACAAAAAAATATAATTTAAAACCCAATACATAAAACACATTCTTTTAAAATTTATTTCAAATAATTTTGGTAACTTGGTTCAATATAAAATTTTGCACATGCTATTCCCTTGAAATGTGTTTATACATATTTATTAAAAAGTGCAGTTAGGGAAAGTGATTAGGCAAATTAGTGAAGAAGAAAAACCTGTATATATTTTTTCAGTTCAAAGAGGAGCTTCTGACTTGGGAAGTGCTACTGAGACAAGAAAGTATGTCAGGGAGGTCTCACTGCTTTCTTGCTCAGTTCTCATACCTTTCCCCTGACTTCTGCCATGACCCACTTTGGAGACGGGACAGCTCTAAAAGATTAATTAATCTAATCTAAAAGATTAAATTTATATTTGTAGTACATCTTGCTCACTTCTTAGAGAAGTTGTTTTGTAGTAACTGTCTTGTAAAACTTGTTTAAAAAAAAGTATCTGAAAATGTGGAAGTCACACAAAGTAAAATATATTCATTCCAATGGTAGACATGTGTTTCCTGTAACTCAGGTTCTGAGTACAATCCCAACATATACCCCCCTTCAGCAGCTGAAAGGGAAAAAAGAATACCAGTTTGAAGGAAACTGAAATAAAAATGAAGTATAACTGAAAAATCACTTTGATACTTTGAGTACCTGTGAATAAACACAAAGTAATTTCTAACTTTAATAAAAGGTACATTTGAAAGGGCTTAGCATACATGAAGACTGAATGTCCACATAAGATGCAAAGAAAATTATGCCTTGTGCCATGCAGTAACAGCTGCTGAACACAGCTTCTGGATTTTGCTACCAAAACTTAAAAAAATAGAAGACGGGGTGGATAAAGAAAGTGCACTCTCTCTGCCTTCTTCTGTTTGGGAAAAGGATTAAGGCATTCAAAAGCACCATGGCTAAAACTGGATGACAGCTGCTGCTTTCTTTGATGTATCAGCAGTGGGGCTTTTGCAGCTCAGTAATATGATTTGTGTGTTTTTATGTACTATGAACAGATTTCATAATACATGCAAAGCTGACACAAGACGAAAGCTTGTAACAGCACCAAGTCAGAGCTGTAGTTCAGTCTCTCAGCTCCTTATTTAGGAGAAGCAATCAAAAACATATTTACTCATTGTCTGTCTGTATCACAGATTCTTCTTGCTGAAAGACAAAGCAGCAAACAACTAAGTAACTTTGCTTTGACTCGCATTGAAACTGAAAACGTTCAGCACCTTTCAGTAGTATCAGTTTACCAAGGATCCTGTAAACCCCACAACTGCCATTGAAATATCAAACAAAAGTCACAGAATTGTGAACGCTTTTTCCCATGGATAAAACTACTAATGCAACTTCATACAAATAAAATTTTAGGTCTATATAAATAGAGACAAAATATACAAGTCAACTGATTGCTGCTTCAACGCATGAGTGCTGTCACTTTGCCTGTAATACAAATCAAATACAAACAAAAAAAAAGGAAAGCTGTTCACAGCTGAATGGATCAATTGATAAATAAGAGGGGTTTTTGAGTTGGATAATCAGGGACTGTCACTTTTAAAAAAATTTTTTAAAGCATCAATTATTTACAAAGAAATCACACATTCTAAATTCTACTGTTGGCCAATTTAGCACAAAATAAAAACTTCTGGCACCTAACAAGTGAAAAGTACTGATACAGTTTTCAATTATACATGAAAATAGAGATCTATTAAGAAAAACAAGGGTAAGAATGGACCTAGCAAAGCTTTTTTAAGCCACAAAGTTGCACACTGACACCCCAAAACAACTGCATAACACTGAAATAAGTGTCATCACTAATAATAAGTAACGCTGCTCAACTCAGGTGAAACCTGAATTGTTCCTGATTGATTTAAATTTCAGCAAAGGACCTGACCTCTGGAAATCAATCAGTGGATAAATAAATTTAAAAAATAAACAACGCAGTCCGCACTATTAAGCTTTACACCTTCTCATCAAGTTATTTTGAAAGTCATGTCTCCAGACCAAAAAAAACCCCAACACACAAACATTTTCCACAGACTGAACTTGTACTTTGCTGTGCTGAAATCATTAGTGAAAGGGTAATTTTGTCCTACCGTGAGCATTCCTGCAGTTTCTACACCAGTCTCATATTATATGGTAGTTTTAGATTAGATTGTGTTAAAGTATCTAGAACACTTTGGGTTTAAGAACAATATAAAAACAATATCCACATGCTCCTTTCACACACGTAGCAAAAACAAAACCCAAAATATTCAGATTCTTTTCATATACAAACACAGCCCAGAACATTCCATTCCGTATACCTTCCTCCAACACATTAAGACATGCCTCTTGGACAGGGGTTCATTAGTGTTTTAGGGTTTTCATATTAACCAAATTATGCTCTTCCAATGAACTCTGCCAATTTAACATTCTTGAACTCTTCAAATATACAGCCCTTGTACAGGAACCAAAGAGGTCTGATACTTGCAAAAGTGCAATTATTGCAAGTACTTCACTTTGAGAAAAAGCCTTTCCCCCCCCTCAACATACACATCCCCCTGATTCTTGCTGAAGCATGGATGAGAACAGGCAGAATCCACATCTCATGGCACACACAATGGGGCACTGTCTGAGCTTTCATCCCCTTCCTAGGCCTGCCTCAATTTTAAAACAAACAAAGCCTAAGGACAGGCCTGTACTTAAAGCAGCAAAGGACTGTGTTTTAGCTCAAATGCTCATCCCTCCCTAAAGTTCTCCCTTCAAGCAAAAGCCACTCAGCTTTTGTGTCCCTAAACTTGGATTAAAGATGCTGTAAAGCTCCAGCTCCTAAGGTGAGTTAACTAACTCTGAACTTTCCCACAGGGACCTCAGATATGGCCACCAGCCACAACAATATTTGCATTACTACTGCATTTTCATGAATTCCAATATTTTTTTATGAAAAATGTCCAGTACAATAATTATTTTTAAGCTTCCATATTTTACCCAGATCTCCAACACACTTAATGAAGGAGAACCATTCTGCCTCATAGTAAGATGCTGAGAATTCAGGGCTGGCACTCCTTTGGGCAGAGCTCCTCTCCATCACCAACTCTGCCATCACCCATGGTATTAGGCAGCACTTAGTCAATCTGTAAAGACTAACCTGTCCTAATGTGCTGACTTTAAATTAGCCTGCCAGGAGCTCCACATGATGGTTCTGACACCATAACATGTGGTATAAACACAGGCACAGACATCCTTGAAGTCTAGAGTTTGGTACCTTTTCTATGCCATGTTAGAAGACAAACACAAGTTTTTGTGCTCAGTTTCTGTAAGATGGTCCAAAGGACTGGCATGTTGAAATGTTATGTAAAACCAACTTGTTCCTCTCTAGCTAGATGACAGAGGGTGAAAGCTTTTGCTCTGGGTCTCATTTCCATTTGTAACAAAATAATTTGTTGTTTCTTCAATTCTGGAACTGAAAAAGACGATGCTTTTAGGAAAGGTGGGCAAATAAAGGCGTTAGGATGTACATTTTTTTGCTTATTTAGCTCATCCTGAGGTGTCCTACATAACTCTCAGGAGCACCTCATGGAAGAGCATGTCTAAATAGGACACTATGAGAGGTGTGCTGCTGTCACTGTACACTGTGGGTACATTAATGTAGTTTTTACCACAGCATTCCCAAGTGGAAATGGGGTAGCATTACCCAGGTTTTAATGGCAGGGGACATTGCTAAATTTAAATATGACCTTCACTAAATTAGAGCAACGTGCAACAGGACTATCAAATGAGAACAGTGAAAAAACTTCCAAGTGCTTCCAGGAAAGCAGCAAGGATTTGGACAACTTCCAGTGAATCAAATGAATCATTCATTTCCAAAGAATATAGACATAAGGTAGAGATTCTTTAACTTCTGTGTGATGTTGGTTTGCTACTGAAAAACAAGGTATTGCTTTCTGCAATATAATGAGCCTTGCTTTTTAAGTCAAAGTAGTAATGAAAGCAAAAAAAAAGAGAAAATTAGTATGTCAGGTCTAATAGAAAATAAATATGAGACAGAATTAAATAAATCCTTTTAATGATATTCAGTCTGGTTTAGATACATTCAGAGTTAGGAAAATTTCTCTACCATATTCAGAGATCTTTCCCAAAATGGTTTTATATCCTGAGTCTTTGAATGCACTAAGTGGGCAGACAGACCTACTTACTGAATTCTTTGTACTATTCAGGTATGTGTTAAAGATTTCAGTGCAAGAACTTTTGATCAAAGACACAGAACAAGCCTAAAACATACAAAGAGGAGGCTAGCTTTTTTTTTTTTGGTTTGGTTTATTCCCCTCAAAGTGAATATGTGAAAATTGAAGCAGTTAAATGTTGTTGGATACAGTTGCCTCTAGGAGCATAGCACTAATGTAACTGTAAGTTTATTGAGGATCAAGTGTAATACAACTCTTCTTATTCAAAGGTTCTGATAATTATAAACATGATTTTTAGTTGTTAAAATTGCACTATATATATTATCTCAAACTATAATTTATTAGCATAATTAAAAGCAGAATTTTTTCTATTATATCAGTCTCAATTTACATTTTATCTGTAGTGTTTAATTTTAAACACTGAAACAAAACTGTCAATGTTCTTTTAGCTTTTTTTCAGACATTATAATCCCCAAGATCATGACAAATCATTACTCTGTTGCTACACACTTTATTCAAGCTGAAGGAATTTCACCATAGTGACTGTTCATACCCAGAGAAAAAAATAAAATTAAGTTCTCTAATTTAACTGTGGAGACTACAACAATGGCAGAAGCTTCTGTAAAAGAATTAGATGCAATAATTAAATAACCTAGATGGTGAAAGTCATTTGAAAGTTCTAAAATACACCTCTATTCATATCAGGCTTCAAATCCAGGTCATGTTAACCTGATGCCATTTAAATAAGGAGAATATTTTTTTTATCCTAAGTTAAAGACAGAAAATCCAATCATGTCACAAACTTCTATTCTAGTTCTTTTATTAAATTTTTAAATTTTTATTAAATTTTATTTGATAAAACATAGCTAAACATATACATATAATTTTTTTTATAGAAATAGAAAGGAATCAGGTGAACACCGCAGGTGAAGAAACAGAAGGGGTAAAGTCTTCAGCTGACTTCCGAAAACAACCAGGCCACAGAAACATCAGTGGGTTCAAATTGTGTAAGAGACAGAAATTGCCATTTGTCACATCAGCCTTTTGAATAAAGCTTTATCTAGATTACATGAGAGTTTCAGATTAACTGCAGCAAAAGATTTTGCAGATTTTGAGGAAGAGAAGTAAGCAGCTCAAGGAAAACTGGTACAAAGGAGAGCGAGACTAGTTCAGTAGCTCAGATCCTGAGAATTCGTGTGCAACTGGTTTAAGTTTGGCTGACATTGCACACCTGCCTATGGTCTGTCAGACAAGATATGGAAGATAGATAATAAGGAGATTACTGGAGCTTTGATTCAGTTCAATTTATGGTAGTCATGAAGCAATGCAAAATCAATGCCACTTTTACTCAAAACATCTACGCAGTTCAACTACTCTACTCAAAGAGTCAGTTTGCATGAATTTTTCAGCCTTCCCCATGGCTTTTATGTCAACCATTACTGCTGCCTGCTATAGGCTTGGTTCCCATTTAATTAATCCAAAAATTAAAGTGAGTAAGCACCTGCTGCAACATAAACTATCTGTTCTCCTCTGAGTCAAGAACTTTCTCACACCTATTTTTGCCAAAATTACCGACTACAAAAGCCAGGCAAACAAAATATCAGGACAATGAAAGCCATTCTTTTACATATAAATTCTTGATTAGTTAAAGTTTTACATTTCCATGTACATCTTAAAAGCTTTCCAGCAGCAGCTCACAACAGACTTTATAAAAGTTAGGCTGGTTTCACTATATTTGTCAAGGCTATGTCTGCGTTTCAAGTGTTTCACAGCTGATGAACTTCACAGAGACAGATGAAGCACCTGAACAAGTTTACACAGAGTGAGTAACCTGACAACTCTTCTGGTTTGATTTTAGCTTTTCTCAAACCCATCTTCCTCCATTCCTGAAAAAATATGTCTTTCTGTCTCCTAACAGACTTCTCTTGTCAGTCAAATTGTCCCAATTCCAAGATGCTATGCATAAAATCAAATATGTCAAGAAAGAAGCCCAAATGTAACCACTCAGCAGGCCCTTTTCAAAATGATGTGCCAAAAAGAGGACTGGTATGTGCTGCTCCCTTCTAGTGACTGGAGTATTCATTACCCCAGACAAAGCCATACTAGTTTAGCACGGCTTGTCCTGGAGGTACCACATACTCATGGCAAGTCACATAACCACCCGTAAGAAGGTTGTCCTTTCCATCCATGCCGAAGGAGAAACTTCAAAGATGTCTATGGGATGTTGCATTTATCATGTAGCCACGGAAGACAAACCATGCACAGCCACCTCCACTGTCTTGTGGAAGGTCATTCAGCCATGCCTAGGCTTCCTTCCTAAAGAAACTGATGAGAATTCCCACATACAGCCTGTCACCAGAAAGGAAAAAATATGAGACTTTTACTGAGAGTTTTTTTGCTAGTCATATGTGTAAGGAAACATCATCCTGATATAAGGACATGCCTTGATTATGAAGCATGTGAATTTTCACATAGACTATCATGAAAGTATAAGGAATCACTAATGGGCCAGACACATTAATTATTTAGGTCACATATGATCTCTGAGTATGTCATGCAAAATAATACTGCAGGCTGACAAAGCCTCTGCAAAGCTCCTGATATTACGAATATTCTTCCATGCCCTTTTCCCCATGAAAAGCAACATTGGACACAGGCATTTGGATCTCTCAAATACTTGTCCGAAAGTGAATGCCTAAGTGAACATATAATATTTGAGTAACAAGCAAGGGGAGCTACTGCAATACTACCTTCAAGTTCTTGTAAAGGCCTTATTGGAAAGACTGGTATTTGCTAAAATAGTTCAAAAAAGCACAAGTAGGCACTATTGACAAATTATCTACCTATAAAAAGACATTAGCTTGACATTTTTTTCAGGCCTGAAATTCAGGCTGACTTACCCTACATCAAAAAGCAACAGAATGTGTGGCTGAAACTCAGCAAAAAGCTCAGCACCTTCTTTTAGGGCCACAAAACCCCAGGGAATCCATTTATGAAATGTCACTCACAGATATCTGTTTCCTTCTGAACAATGAAATCTCCACAGAAGAAATACATATTAAGACACACCTCTATCACACATATAAGCTATTGATTCATAAAGCATACAGTTTATAACCTCAGGCATGAAGTACCTTAGCACAAGATATTCCAGCAACTGCCAGCTGTCAAAGTCGTCAAAGTGCTGAACTGTGACAGTTTGTTATCCTTAATGGAACAGCCATATTCCTGGATTACAAATTGCTGAGCATTGTTCTACTGCTCTCTGCCAATAATGACAATATCTATGTATTCGAGTACAGTGACAGCATAGATTTGCTTTCAGTCACAGGTCAAAAGTGTTGCACTATTTAAAAAAAAAAAAAAAAAATCATATTGATTTTATGCTTAGATTAAAAAAAACAAAAACAAGCCTACAACAACAACAAAACCAGCCTCCAAAAACTATAACAAAACTAAAGCATTCCTGACTCTGGCTGTCTGCAGAAACCTCCATCACACAGCCAAATTTTCTACAATGCTCAGCACCTGACCTTTGAATAGATTAGATATTATCCAGATAACTTATTTATCTGCTTAGGTGGCAGCCAAGTTACTAGATACCCAGCAACTCATGGAGAGGGATTGATTCCAACATTTCCATCTATATAAGACACACAGGTACTTGGGAACAAAAACTCACACCAAAAAAAGCTATATGCATACCAACTAAATAGATTTACTGCCTAAAAAAATTATAATAAGATTATCTGCTCCATTCAGTGCATTTTACACCGCTGGGAAACTTGAGAGTCTGATAAATTTAGGCCTAAAAGAGGCAATCCTGAGTTTCTCCCACACTGAGACCTTGTTAATGGATGTTTTTGTACAAGCCACTCTCCTGTGGTCAGCCCAAGGAGAAGAGAGGTAGGTAAAGATGTGTATCTGGGGTAACATGGTAGCAAGGGGAAGGGAGAACACCAGACAGAGTGACCTGTCACATCCATAGGAGCTCTAATGCAGTCCTACACAATTCACCCCTGGATCAAGGATTCACAACAAGCACCCCAAAGCTTCCTCACTGGCTTGTGAAGAACAGAGCTCAGCTCAGGTGTACAGGGATTATAAATCACTCTGGACTTATGTTTTGGAAATTAAATTATGCTGCAGTATTACCCTGTCTTTCTAACCACATTATTACCCTTTAAATGACAAAAAGAGATCACTACCCAGAAAAAGTAAGTCAAGGAATTACACTCATATTGTGGCGAGTTTCCTGATTTTTTGGAAATATCACACTTCTGGGGTAAAACATAAACTAAAATTAAGGGTTTATAATGTCCAGGTAAGTGTTGTCACAGCACCTCAAAGTCAGATTACAATTACCCCCACAATTTTCTTGACACAAAACAACCAAAGACTTCAAATCCTGAATTTAGTCCCACCTTTACACCCCCAACCTCCTCAGCAAAATAAGCTGCACTGCCCATCTTAAACAGATCACAAAGCACAGTCATTATTTCTTCTGGAGTACTGGAGCTAGTCTCAAATGTAGGAAGTGTATGGGGCTGAAGGTCTATGCTGTGGGGTTTTCCTCATCACTCTTCCCTGTGAAACCTCACACTCATCCTCACACTGGACATTTCCCCTCTCCTATAACAATTTTACCACCTGGTATATGAGGATATTGACCCATTTTCAAAGCTTTGGATAAGAAGCACTGTGCAAGTCTAAATTATATTTCTGCATGACATGCACACGGACTTAAACACAGCTGGAAGTGCTTCTAATCATCCAGTTTTCCATATGACTTTTGTTCCCAATAAACTAGAGGAAGGAAAAAATGAAGAAAAGTACATGCCTGAGGCTAATGGTTAAGCTTATCAGCTGGGTGCAATGCAACACAAAGCTGCCTTTCTTTGAGAACATAAAGCAAGATGTAAGAGTGGTTTATTTAAATGTAAGTAGCACAGGTAGCCAGAGAAAACAATTACTAAGGTTAGAATATCAGATTGTTCTAAACTTCATGGGAAATAAATTCTGACAGCATCATCCCTTTGTCTTGTTACACCAATAGAATTATACCTACCAGGCTACACTCCAAAGAATTAATGTCTTGAAGCTTAAGAAAGGGGGGAAAAAGCAAGGTTTTAATGAATTTTGACACTGTGGCTTTAAATTTTGCGCTGTAATTTATTAAGTATCCCTAATTATTTTTAATATCCTTTACTATTTTAACATTTTGCAAACTCTACTGTATCCACATACCCTTTTGGGAATAAATACCTTTTCTAACACACACAGCATGACAGTTCATATTACAGCTCAAGCAGAAATTGTCTGGCAATTCCTAGACCAATCAAAATGAAAAAACGATTGTTTCTTCAGACAGTTCTCTAACAAGTGGAATAATTTTCCTAGAGGGAATAAAAAAAAATATTAATTAAAAACAACCCCAGCAACAACAAAACAACGAAAAACCAAAACACCACAAAAAACCCAACCACCAAATAACAACATAGCAGTCAGAAGGTCCATTAAAGATAAAACATTAAATTCTGCTGGATTTCCATAGGAACTCCAGTTTTGGAATAGCAAAAACATTCCTAGCCTAGCCAAGAAATAAGTTACTTAAAAGTAACATCCTTAAATTGGAGAGATATTAATTTGATTAAAAAAAGGAGAATATTTTTCTCTGGTCCTCTTATTTTGTAGCCTCCCAAAAGTTTAAGAAATTAAGAATAAAAGAAAAATGTAATTGTACTACAAACACATGCCTAGATTTCTCTGTCTAGATGAGCACAGTCGTCAATACTCTCAAAGGAGTTAAAGATCTTCAATTAAATCAGTTTGAAAGCGTATCTACTCAACTACCTCCAGGGACTCAAACATTCAGTATTTCAAGTGCCACTGAACAATTTATATCTGTGAATTCTGAAGCAGAGAGTGACAGCAGAATCTGGTTTTATTTTTTTTTTCATTAACCCCTTTGCAGGGATTATTTGCACCAAACAGGCAACAACAGGTAAATGTTACATCATGCAAAGGCAACACCATGCAAGGGAGAGGAATCTTTGGTGACGGCCAGCACCATGAGGAACAGACAGACAAACTGCAATGGCACGATTTCAGAGAATTCTGCTTGTAAGGAATACATGTTGCACACCAAAGCAGAGAAGTGGGTGGGTGTTACCCTCCCTGCCGTGCATACCCCCTGCTAACATCACAGGGTTTGTGCTGCAGTGTGGTCTGACAGCTCAGAAAACCAACCCAGCTGGGAAAAGTCACCTTTTCCCTGATCAGCTTAGGGAAAAAAACCCCAACCAAAAACTCCAACAAACCCAAACCCCAACTCTCTGTGCTTGCACAGATGCATCTTGTGCTACCAGACATCAGTGCTGGCTTTAGGGCAAAAGAAAGCATAGCACAGCGGAAACCTCAGATCTATTTCTACCCAGGAAAGAAATGTCTGCTTTAACTAGAAGAACTAAAATTAGCCTTAACAAGGAGTAACTGCATGATTGTTTGCCGTAACAACTGAATACATTTTGATAAAATGCTTCGTGTCATGCAATCTTTCCTCTAACAATTTTTCTATGATTTTTCTCTTTGTAGTCTTCCCTAATCTCTATTTCTAGCCCATGAACAATGATTTTTACCAAATACATGTTATGACAGGTATAGCTACGATGGCTAGGTTGAGCTACCTAGGAAAAAGTAGGAGGGTTTGCTTCATATAGGTAAGATTTTACAAAGTTAAAAAAAAAAAAAAAAATTAAAATCAGAAATGTTTGGTTCTTTTAAAAATATGATACTAAGATGAATCAAGTCACCCAAAAGCCAAACATAATAAAATAAAAATGTCAAACTCAAATCATAATAATATTTAAACTAAGATTTATTAGCAAGAGAACTCTAATAACCTTAAAGAGATTTCAAAGTGGAATAAAACACTCTAAATACAACGTCTTCTTTTAGATTTTTCTTTGAACTGCATTAAATAAAACCTCTTAAAATCACGTTTCTAAGGATTTTTCCGTTACACTAAAAGGTGTTTTTATGGAGTGATATGTGACATTCCAACAAAGCCCAGGTGCAAAGGAACAAGCAGACTAGAAAGATAACCTTCCCTGCTCACTGCCCTTATCTAATTAAGCCAATAAAAGTGTTCTACCAGAAGAAATTAAGCTTTTCTCTGTCCTAGAAAACTCTCTATTTTTAGATGGGAATGAATAATGTTCATAATAATTTTAAACACATCTCCCAGCTAAAAAAACATAAACTGCCCAACCAGTGTGACTCTGTGTCCAACCTAGAAACCTGTAAAATTTGTTTTTTTCCTTTATGCATAAGGTACACCTCAAACTGTGAATTACTGCTCACTAGAAAGCATGGCCTCAGGGAGAAACTTCCTCCAGTGTGCAGAGACTCCAGTAGTTGCTGCTCTTATGGGAACACAACATGAAATCTGTGTCAGCAGAATTGCCAGCAGCCATCACAGATACAGAGAGTAATAATTCCAGAGGAATTTTTAACCGAAGGCAAGCCTTAATATTCTTAGAGCATATGTGATATTTGCCCACAACTCTCTAGTCATTTGACTGAGCTAATTTTTCTGGACTGATTTATAGATGCTTCCTCCAAACATATCTCATCCTGCTGTGAAATTTCCAGTTAATTCTCTATTGGAGTATTTTATTCATTTCCAAACAGTTTTTTTTAAAAAAAGATGGTTGAATGTTACCATTAAGCTGTTCACAACAGATCAATTGTCACTGTTTTCTAAGGAACAGCAGCCATTAAACCTAGGAGAGGAAACTTGTTATGACTGTCAGACCTAGCAGGTGTGCTATCAGTTTACCAGTTTTGCAATATTTGTTACCAAGGGCTCATTTTTATGTGTGTTGCTCAGTCACATTTTTGGGCTACAGCATTAAAAAATACACAGGATCTTTTTAAAAAAAACAACAAAACCCAAACTTTCTCTTCTAAAACTCACTAAGAAGCAACTGCATGCAAATTTTAACTGCACAGAAACTACCCTGTTTTCTGCATTCATCATCCATCTTGTGATGAACATGCTACCAAGCAGAATGATGTTTTCAGGCTTACTGTGGGTTGCTAAAGTGAGGAGGCACATGCTTGGATAGAGCACCCACAATTGCTAGAGGGTAATGCAGCTCTTCATTTTTCAAGCAAAATGAGCTGTTGTTAATCTTAATAAAACAGATTTTTGACTGACCTTCTTCCTTGGGGATCTCACCTTAATGTTTACACTGACTGATCAGAATAGTACTTTTGAAATGAACCTCCCCATCATCCCTCCCTGAGCTTCTGGCTTGCAGCATGGTGTGCTGTGCAGAATAGGGCTCCTTTTGGATGAAGCTAAAATGGAAGATTAAATCCAAAAGCTCATCTAAGGCACTCATTTTGCTGATGGCACACTCAGCCTAAGGCTCTCAGAAGAGAGCTCAGCTAAAATAAAACAACTGGGATATGTATTCCATGGACACGGGGTCCTTGACACAAATTTTGTTGCTCTACAGACTCATAAAATGCTATTTATTAAAGCAAAAGACTGAGTTGAGATTGAAACACCATAAATACTCTGAATGCAAGACTAAAAAACAGCTGAAAAGTTGTAACATAACCAGAAAACTATAAAGCCAGTACAGCAGCCATTATAATGGGCCAAATTCTGTAACAAAAAAGCTGTGGTTTTAGTTGGACAGCTCAGATACACTTAGACTTTTTTCCTGCTGCTACAATATTGTGAAGCTGCAAGTAATTACCATCACTGTAGAATTACCAGGGAAATGTAATAACCACCATAATGTAACAGATCTAAAATATAATTTGGAGCTTTGCATATTAAAAGGCGAAATAATACAGGTACACCTATACTTCAGTTCAAACTTACACCTCCTATCCACTTTTCTTTACCCAATGTGAAAAAAAAAAACTATGTAGACAAGGCCATGGATATGTTAACATAAGTTAAACAGAAGAAACTAAAAACCAATAGGTAGTCTAACACTCATGACAAATGTTACGGGGTTTTAAAAATAAATACCAGTATATATACACATTGCTCAGCACTCTATTTGTCTTCTTTCAGGACATCTGTGTTTCTTACTGCAAGTCCAATTTCAATGGGACTAAAGATAATGAAATATTGACGCAAAAAAGCTGTAGTTACATGCTTAACATTTACAACATCCTGGGAATAAGGTACTATAATTATAATCTCCCAAGTCACACCATTCTCATACAGTATTCTTTTCACCTATGCAGTACCCAGCTTGCCAACCAGGGATGTACTCTCTGCTTAGACCCTGTCTGCTGAGCAGGGACTGTGAGATGAGAGCAAAGCAGAAGGGATTCACTATGACTTGGCCATTTCTAGAAGGTGCTTATATCTTCCAGTACCTCAAAAAAGGGATTCAGGAAGGTCAGAGAGATTCTGGATTCTCTGAACTCACCAAATCTGTCTTTCTATCCCAAGGATAAATTGCTTAACGCTTTTCAATCAGCAACTGAGAGAACGGCAGCTTTTCAAGGAAAGACAAATAAGGACTGCAGTTAAATTCTCAAAGTTTTTCCTTTCTCCTCTGCAAAATGAAACCATGACACTCATAGCCTTAAAAGGGTAGGAAAGGAGGCATATGAAAAGAGCTATTAAGACAAAGTCACACACTTGATTAAAATACATTAGTTATGATATAATATGATGTGATATATGATAGTGGGGCAAAAATATTCATACAATAATAAGCACTTGCTTCACAACAAAAAATATCAGATTCATTTGGACACAAGGTAAGATTTTTCAATGTCATCTCACAGTGTCTGATCACTCTGCTTTTCAAAATTTCTCCTCTTTACGCCACAGATGTTGCAATAGGTTAAAATCCCATAGAGACAAAATACCCACATTTTTACCTGTATGACTCTCACCTGAGATAACCTGCTTCCTATAGGAAATGTGTCATCTCAAAAAAAACCTGCACATGTAGTAATGAGTGAAAAGCGAGCTTTTGAGGGATCAGAATCAGGGGTGAGAAAGGGGAGGGGAACTGCAAGGAAACCCTCCCCTTAAGGATGCTTAAGACTAACTTACACTGCATACGTATGTGAAACTGCACTGTAGAGTCTCTGTGGGAAAAGAAAGGATCAAAAAGCCAAGTGAAAACTCATAACCTGTGTGAAATGCACCTGAAAATACAGCCATTAATTGTGATACATTGTCCCCAAAACAAACGGCATTGGGAACACAAGTGGATGCAGTACTTTAAGCCATCTTATCACCCAGATCTTACCAAGGAGACCTGTCTCAAATGAACACTTATTCCAAAGGGGGAGCTAACTTCTGAGCAGATCAGTGTTTGTCCAACATCCCATTGAACAATTTGCCAGGCTGAATCTTACTAGAATTACAAGAGACTATAAAGGCTTCTAATGAGGATGACTAACAAAGCAGCATTGATGTACAAACCTACATTACAAGTACTTATTGTAGTTATTTCACAATGCCCAGCCTGTGAGATGCAATCTCAGGTGGTCTACACCTGTTCTGCAGGGCTTTGGGCTGTCAAGGTCAGATATCTCGAGCTGGTTGTAACTTGAACTCTGGCAGAGTTCAGATAAATGCAGTTAAAGAGAAGAGAAAGCTTTAGTGTCTCCCAAGTATCCTATTCCAACATAGAGCAAAGGGAAACAGAAAGAAAGTTTGTGTTGGCTACACAGGCTTGTCTCTGTCTTTTTTCCTTCTCTCTCCTGTCCCCAAATCTACAGGCATTGTTAGATGTCTAACTTTAGTTTCGGATAGCAGGTGTCTTTTTCACAGCTACTCCCAGAAAAATGAAATAATTTAAGGGGGTTTCTTAAAATATTGAATGACAAAAAATAGTCTGTTGAATCTCTTGCTGTCACTATTAATTATAGACACTGAACAGATTTAATTAGAACTAACCAAATAGAAAAACATATGTAACCTATGCCTTTGGCATAGCGTGAACCAGGCAAGGGGCAATGAAGCAACCCCCTGCTGGCATACTTCAATTAATTTTATTTTAAAAGGAATACATAGATCAGGATTCAGCAAGTGTATTTCTAGTAACTGACAAGATCACTGCATTGTTATGAAGGTTAAGTTTTTAGACAGCAGAATGCCTTGTCATGACACATGAAAATCTTGTCATATGAGCAGAAGAGATTTCCTATTGTGACAGAATGGGCAACACTAATTTTTCCATTTCCCAACTGTCATGTGCATGAGATCACAGGTTTTATTTTGGCAAAGCAAGAACTATGAAAGGATGGTTTGGGTGCTAACAAAAATTACCTCTGTCAAAGCATCACTATAAAGATACCTGTAAAATTGCAAGCCTCAGCCCAAAGCCTAAGCCAATATGAGGCTACTGCCTTCCACGAGGATTGGCTTATCCTTAGCAGTCTCTCTGATATTTCTATCCACAAACGCTTCAAAAGTGTATGGCCTGTCTTTCATCCACCCCTGTGCTTTTCAACCCATTCTTCACCCCATTTCTCTAATGGGAAGAACGAAGACATACTGTGTTAAGCTCAGGCAACCTTTTGCTGGTAAAACTTCAGTCTTCACTGCTTGGAAGACTGGCTTAAAGCATACCATGGCTTTGGTTTCAGGAATGACTTTTCTTAGCTTTAATAAAATCTTCTACCCTTTAGTCACAGCAGACCTTTAAAAGTATTCACAAGACCTGCTGCACATACTTAGTACAGTTCAACCCTAGATTTTACACCCCTCTTTTCCAATAAGCCTCAACTGTCGTTTAGGTCAGAAAAACAGAGACACTGAACCCCCAGAGGTGAAATGGAAGGAAATCAGTGAAAACTGCATGCTCAGAACTTCAAGTGCTGTTTAGTGTTAAGTACTCTGAAAATTGGGTTCTAGGTATTCAAAATGGGACACCTAAGATTAGATTATCTGTACAATAAAATGAAAGCATATTATGAAAATACATTTGTAAAACCTTTAAAATTACAGCAATTACTTTAATGGCAAAGCCCATGACAGAGCCAACCCTTCTCTGAAATTTGATTTGAATACTGCAATTATAACATAGGATGACTCTGTGAAAATCCTGGGGAAAACCTGCAGGATGATGCAAACACTGAAAGGAACCAAACTGCTCTTGCAAAGCCGTCACCGTCAATTATGGGCATTCTCAGTTTGTGAACTCCTGAATGTACATCCTTAATAAGCTTTTGCTTTCTTAAACGTGTGTGTGAAGAAATAGTAGCACACTAATATCTTCCTTCAAACTGATATTTAAAATATATAAGTGCATAGCCCACCTCACTGATGTTTTGACTGTGCCCACACAGTATGCACATGTGTGGGAGCACATGCACACAGACACACACAAGTCTACATAACAACCCACAGCAGTAAACCACTTTCCTGTCTATCCCCTCCTATGGCTTTGAAGCTAAGCTGCTTACTTTAAAGGAGTTGAACCTATTCTACTTACTTTGGAAGCTTATTATAAGAAACAATTTTATATCATAACTGTTAGGGAATAATTGTTTTTTAAAAACAAACCCAGACATAAAATAGATTTGCCTTTTCCTGAAGACCATAAGATGTTCAACCTTCCATCTAGTGCCCGGGCATTTCACAAAGTAGACACCAAAGGTGTAGTTCAGTAGTTTTATTTCTTTGGGACAAGCTGCTGTGGATGAGACAGGCAACCTTTGTGATAACACTGTCTGAACCCATGTAGGGCTTTGAACACAGAAGCCCGATTTGGAGCCGCACCCAAGATGCCACCGGGGGCCAAGCACAGCACAGGCGTGGCCATGGCACTAGGTACTACTTCCAGAGTAGAGCTGGCATTTGTCCCCTTCATGTGGCCTCTTGGTCATGCAACAGTGAGCTGCAGGCACCATGCTTCACTCCTCACCAAGACCACTAACTACAGCTAAAGGAGCAGTCAAGAAGAAAGGGCTGCAGGCCCCAACAGTAAAAGGTATCAGATGTTAACCATCGCCATTTGTTAACAGCTTGCTTTAAATTAAAACTAATTAAAGAAATTATGCAAGATTTTCTTGACTACCAGCTGCTAGTACCACCTACAAATTTCAAGCACTAGATCAGTTGCACAGAGCTTGTGAAAATCAGCTTAAGCTTTTTTAATGCTTAATTATAGCAAGTCTTCTTTACAAGTGTTTTACAGTGTCATTACACAATTGTAAGTTCAACCATAGTTTGAACATAAAAAAGTTCCATCTATGAAATGTGACTTGCAAAAGTATTACATGAAATTAAGTGGGAAAAAATAATCACCTAGAACACAGTATTACATTTTAGAAATTAAACCCTTAGCCAATTAATAGGTCTCTAAAATTAGGGAGTTCATAGCTAATATATCTAATATACTGGTGTTCTTGGTGTTTCCTTTTTAGTTAGAGTTTTTAAAATGAACAGTCATAAGGTCTGTTAAAATATGAAACTTTAAAATCCTATTGCTCTTTCAATTTAAGGATGTCATACAGGGAACAAAGGAGCAATTATTTCTACACACTTAAGAGATGTAATTTTTTTTTAGATCAGCTCTTAATAAGATCATGGATGAACATGAACATCAGCACATTTCTGTAGATATATGAGGAGAAAGATACACATTTCAGTCAATACTAGCATTACCAGCAAGATGAAATGATACTTGTTAAAGCAGAATGGCTTTTTTTTTGCACATGCTTTTACTTGCACCTATTCAGGGTCAAAATATTCTGCAGAATTCCATTTCAACATAATTTCAAATACTTTTGCCAGCAATTGCTAGGGAAAAAAGATTGGGATGATTTGGTATGTCCTTTTCCATTCAGAGCTGTTTAAAATATTACAGAATTTTTTAATATTAGAATGCATGATAGTAGGAGAAAGTAATTTTTGAAACACACACACACACATATATATATATATATATATATATATAAATACTCAATACTCTGCCTGATAAAAAACATCACTTGAACATTAATGTTACAGGTATACAGAACAGACAGCACCAAAGAAGATTTCTTGGAGGCTTTCAGTGCTCTCACTCAGTTTGTTAGTAAACAACACAGAGCAGCAGCACAGGAATTTTGCTCTGTGCCTGCAAGGGCAGAAAGGTCAAGAATATAAAGCTCCATTTTTACAAGCAGGAAGAAAGAAAGCATCACAAAAGGATTTTTCCCCCCTCCTTGCTTTCAAAAAATAAAGGATCAGAAAAAAGCTTGGTTAACTTTTTATCAGCACCAAGGACTTTTTTGTTCATGTAAAGAAGAATTTTTGGTATCGTAAGTACCTCTACTTTTTTCACCTCTGCTCTTTTGCTTCTGTACTAAAAAACAGTAAATCCCAAGAACATCTTGAACATTATCAGTTTAAAGAATTCAAAACAAAGGATGAACACAATATCAGAATAATTGCCACCAAAATGAATTATAAAGATCTTTCTTTTTTAAAAGAAAACCTTCCTGCAGAATATGTTCCTTTCAAACATTCTGCTTTCACAACATGACATACTGTTTCCATGAACATTAATTCAAAACTATTGATGTATCTCACATGCCTCCACTTCTCAGACCTCATTTAAAAAAAAAAATCTTGACAAAGCAACCCAAGAAAGTCTACAAGAAAAAAATTACATGCCTGCTTACAACAGATAATCAGATAATATAGGACAACGTATATATTGCATGGTTCAAAAGCTTAAAACACCTCCTCATTCCGAGTTCACTTTTAGCCATTAAAATGCCCCGTATCTGTATTGTAATAAGGTTCTTATACCTTTGTAAGGCCACATTTCAAAGCAGTTTGTTCCTTACACCAGAGTTTGGCTGTGAACAGGCTGTTTCCTTTCTGTTCAACTTCACAAAGTTCTGAGGTGTTCCTTTCCGATGCTTCTCTCACATCCTCTGCTTAATTAGTTAGTGTTGTTTGACAATCTCTTAAAACACAATTTCTTGAATAGTATGTTTAAAAAATCATACAAACTCAAGAATGAAAAAGAAAAGGAAAATAATCGCTGGATGAGACTGTCCTTATTTCCTTTATTTCAGATGGTTGGGTACCAGAGCATTTGCCATTAGAGGACAGGCAGATTGGCCTGGACTTCTTCAAGGCTGAAAAAGAGAAAATTTTGCTGTGGGAGTGAAGCACAGCCTGCTGATACCCTCAAAGTAGTCATGGAGAAGACAGAGCGAGGCTCTTCACTGCACTGCACAGGGTGGGAACAAAATATCATGAAAATAAAGTGAAACAGGAAAAGTTCAGATTAGATATAACAAAAAAAATCCCAAAAAACACCTGGAGGACAATGAAGTCCTGGAACTGGCTATCCAGAGATGCTATGGAACCACTGTCCTTGGAGGTTTTTAAAACCCAACTAGACAAAAAGCCTTGAATAACTTAGTCTGCACTGAGAGCTGAACAGAGGCTTCTTCCAACATAATAGCTCTGTTAGAAATTTTTTAAGCATACATTTCTCTTTAAATTTTCATGTTGCAGTTGCAAAGAAAGCAGCAGTTTGCCTAAAGCAATCATACTGATGTCCACAACCTCAACAGCAGCAAATACAGAAATGAGGAATTTCATTTTTCTAGAAATACGGTGATTAATCGTCATGCGTTTATGATTAAAAAATAAAGCCTGTCACTTAAAACACAAGTCTTAAAGGCTTTATTTATATGAAAGTATTTATTAGGTTTTATCTTTTCTTAAGATGGAATCTTGCCATGGGCAAAAGTTCATGCACATGCATGCAGTATTATTATATCTTTTATGGCACAGGTGCTATTGTTATGTGTTATTTTAATGAAAATATAAAAGTCATTACATATTTACGTATGGATATTTTGGAATAAAGCTGTTTATGGGATTGGTGTTTGGTCAGGCTAACAGAGAATAAAGAATTCTCCTGGCAAGCTGATTTAAAATTTACACATGACAATTCATAATTTATAAACTGATAATTTATACAGTCTTAAAAGTACAGCTTATATCAAATACTGTGAAAACAATTACCTATACAACGTCTCCCTCCTTTTTTTAATAACAAGTATAAGCAGCTAACCCCTGTATATTTTTCTGCTGGTATTTTAAGTGTCCAGATGATAGCAATGTACTATGCAGAATCTGCAAACACTGTGCTAAATTACAATTGGTCTTTGGAAAAACCAAACATACCAAAGAACTAAAAGTCACAAAAAATCTGTAAGATCCAGCACCCACTCCTGACACAGTAACTCTTTTTGTCCCACCTGATTCAGCTCCCTGAGGCGCAGTACCAAACATAAATGCCTCCATCTTGATCGCAAAGGGAGAAGACCAACTTGAAAAGATTGAACTTCAATGGAAGATGGCACCGTACCATATCTGAAGGACAGCAACCAGAAATGAACTAGATATAATAAGAAACAAAGCTAGGAAGACTCTGGTATATTCAGAATTCCTGAATTAGGTAGATACTTTAACAAAGATTACTATTGACTAATTTGGTATGGTTTTTCTCATTCGAACAATTAAAATACTTTAATTGACTCAGAGAAGAACTGCTGTTTGAAAGAGCTGACTCTTTGAAATACATAAATTCATATTGTAAGATTCAGGTCACCCCTCTTCTCACTAATTACAGGATGCATTAGATGGTTCCACCAGAACAGCCAGACTGTTCCAGCATCACAAAAGTATTATTTGTTAAAAGCAGAAACAATGCCAGTATATTCTGACTTTGCCAGATGAAGACTGAGTTTCTGAATATGACCCAGAAATGGTTAATAAAAAATACCTTGATTTCTCTGCCCCCAAGATAAGGCTTCCTCACAAACACATTATTTTGCTGTTCTTTATGCCAATTTTTGAAGCATAAAATGGTTATCTCTTCTCTCTTTTTCCCCCTTAAAATATTATGTTTACTTATGGCAATATGGTATATTTTAGTTGTATCACATGAATATATGTTCTAGGTGTTCCTTGGAACTTCAACAAAACTTGCATTGGAAACTTTTTAGTGTAACACTAAAGACAAACACTGATAGTGGTTTAAGACAAATGATGAGGACTGTAGCACAGCAGGTAGAAAACTATCTGGTCATATTTCTACTAAAACCTGTTCTGTCTTGACAGATGTTTGTAATTACACTTGAAATATTAGCTACCAGTTTTTATGATTTCATCAAAAGACTCATGCAATTCAGTCTGTTTCTTACAATTACAATTCCTGAGTTGTGCAACAAAGTTTAGGGATTTCTGCTTCATTAAAAAGTGGAGATATTTTAGTCTTTAAATTCCAGTAAATAAAAACCAAAACCCAAATCCCAGGAATTCTAAAAGGCTTGGGGCTTTAGGGAAGAAATTAAAGAATTCAAGCTCAAGAATTTCTGAAGGGGGAAAAACAGAGTTTTCCAAAGCCTGACCCAATTTCAAATGCTGTGCTTTTATACCACTGCTTTGCTTCATTTCAGATTTATGATTCCCATAGTAATCATTATGTAACTTCTACCTTAACAGCTGCAGATTTTCTAGGGAGGCTTAGCATACACAGGCTCTATATAAAATTTACACCAGTATTATACTCACACTACACCACTATCAACATTCTAGCTCCTAGAAACATTAAACCTATTTTAAACAGCCATCAAATCCTACCCAAAGTGAACAGATTTAGTAACCATTACCATTATAATACTTTCCCAGTAATTAACTAAGCAAGGCCAAAACATTCAGTATTACAAAAACCAGGCTTGCTGCACCCTGTGTTCTAATCACATGCAGTAAATTCACAAACTTTCAAGCAATTTACCTAATGTAGCATACAAAATAAAAGCAGAAATACAAAGAGAAATACACTGTTCTTCCAAAAACCATTAATCATTTCAGTTTTTACATTAAACCTCTCCTAAACTTAATCTTAGCTGGTTTTTCACTTCACTGTTTCTTCAGACACAATGTACCAGGTAGCTCTTTATTGCATCCACAGGTTTCAAGAACTAAAAAAAATTATCAAGAGGACAGAATATTCACAGCTGAGGTAGTTGATCTATTGCATTACGTTTACCCAAAGGCATGAAAGGCACCACCTAGAAAGCAAAAGATAAGGATTCACATTCCTTATTACTGCTCTTTTTTTATTAGTATTTTTAACTGTGAGCATTAATCTTCTTCTTTGATAGGAAGAGCAAGAACAAAGAGGAGCAGCACAGGAATAAACAAGAAAGTCAACAGGAATAAAAAAGCAAAGCAACTACTTTTCTATGAAGAAACAATCTAGTGGGTGAAAGATGATGGCAAAAATTACATGGACTTTTTTTTCTGCTTCTGTGTAGAATTTCTTGTATTGTAAAATACAAGATTTTTAAAAGTCCCTTCTATCTACATGTTTATGATTCCGTGCTTAGTGGAGCTTCAGGCAGTTATAATGACCAAAGTCTCCACACCGAGTATGCAAGGTGTCACGAGACCTAAGAAATAGAATGTTTCTATTGTTCTGATGAGACAGCAATATTCTAAAAAATATTTATGCTATTCCTCCTAAAAGGCAGACAAAATTTATTTATAGCATGGCATAATTCTCTTAAATGTTTATTTATCTTGCAGAATTTCATGTAAGACCTGCAGTGTGGTGAGATTTCCCACTTTGACATTCTGCTGCTAACAGAAGAAAAAGAAGCTTCATGCTTGGTGTGTCAATTTTTGACTTATAAGATACGCCATGAGTTTTGGGCATGTCTGTCAGCTTGGGCAGGCTGAAACAAAGAGCCAGGCATTCCCTGTGGTTACAAGTCCTAAGTTTTGTGTTTTCTGTTTGGAAAGTATGGCAGTCATACTCTTTCAGCAAGACAGACTCAGAACTCCTGCTAAAACACTGAAACACACTGCAAGACAGTTGCTGAACCAAGAGTTAGTTATGTTCCTCACAGACTGAGATACCAAGCATTTATACAACTAAGGTGGTCCTTCTATATTAGATATCACTATACACACACATATATATACATACACTACACAGATGGTAGCATCAGTTACATAGATTTTAATTGTTTAAAACGTATGTTTATTTGAGGCTTTTCTAAATACCTCCTTTCTGGAAAAACTGCATGCTCAAATCCAAAGCACTGCAGTCTCTGCTTCACTGCCTTGAAGGCAGCCCAAATACATCAGTCAGCTCAGGAAGAATCTCAACTATGATTCATTGGTTGGGGAACTTTTGCCCACTCCACATCAATTAGGAAATGATTCAGTTATGCTGAAGAAATATTTTCCCTTGTAAAATAGCTGCTGAAAAATATCTGTATGTTAATTCATACTCTACCCAATCTCCCTGGTTCACAGCTTCAGTCAGTGTGCAATCTGTATAAACTTTGGTCCAAAAAAAATTTAATGTAATAAATGGTTATATTAGCTTCTTGTTTTTAATGAAATTTCTGTATTTGCAATATAGTAGCATCTAGTCAGAGGAGCCAGAATGGCACAGAGATATGAAAAAGGTGGCATCAGATGATTATGGGATACTCACTTTGTAGGATTTCTTAGATATAACCAGTTGACTAAGTAACGGATTCTTCATTTTTCATATTCATTCAATACAGTTCTTTTATTTGTAGAGCAGCCATAGCTCATATAGACACTGCCATTTTCTTTACTGGGCTTTTCTGAAATATTGTCTAAGAAATTTAGAAAAGGAAGATTTCTGATGTGTTCTGTTCCCATACCACCTTAACAGTATCATAGGCAAAGCTATCTGACAAATATTCCTAACTGAAGAGCTCTATAGATACATGAAGTATGTGTTCATTCCTCTTTGGGGAGCAATGAAAATGGGCAAAGGATGACTTTGTGTGTTCTGTAGTCCAAAGTCAACTCTGGTATTAAAGTACACCTAGTTTTGACTAATACATAAACACTATGGAAGTTACAAAACCAAGGTTTCTTGAAAATAGCTCCCAGTTTAGATGCTGCAAGAGGAGAAAGAACATAGTATTGACTTTGTTATCCATCCTTGGAAAGGTCAGGCTTTTAACTGTTCCTCTTTAAAGCAAGTGAAGCTCCCTCCTTCCATGTAATCTCTTTGAGAGAGAAGGGACACAAAAATGTATTAGCTCGCATTAAAACTGTGTTTACAGTACTTTGTGGTAGTAACACTGCTAATGAAAGCGAGTGGAGGGCTCTTAGACTATTGGAGGACATTCAGTATTTATTGTATTATTTTTTGTTGGCCTGAAAGTGTTTTGTTGGCCTGCTCATTTCTGACTCATATATGAGACTTAAAGTAAATCATAATTTCTCTCCTCAGAAGTTACAGTAAAAATATTTCTTTCTAAATATAATTTGCTATGAAACAATTGAGATGTTTGGCCTTCCACAAAGGAATTTCTCTCAATCACAAAAAAGTCTTTGACCTTCAAGCAAACATGAAGGCACAATGATCCCAGTAACAATCTAAATTTATACTTAGACTAGCTCACAATGGCCATATAAATCACACATCAAGGGTGGGAAGATGGAAAAATGGATAGGCCACAGCCACCCAACTGGCTGCTTGGTGGCTCTTCTATGGATATTGGCCCTGTCATCACGGCATCTTCACTGGCCTGGGAGGGGATGCAGATGTAAAATACTGAAACAAACCTGGAATTAATTTCTCAGGCACTGCGGCATGCTGATTTCTGCCAGCAGTTAGAGTACGGTACTCACTGGGACAAACAAAGGACAACTTCTTGATATTTACTTTGACACCCCACTGTAATACTCTCAAAAAAGATTAGGAAGTAGAGGTATGCATTTTTCAGATCATTCATAACTTTACCTAAAAAACTTCTGTATTCTATGTAATCCTGTACTCACATGCATGTGTTGGCAGCCACTGCTACAGGGAGAGAAAAGAAGTGCATGAATACCCACCTTCAAAGTCCAGCATTTGTGTGTGTCTGTATTTTCTGTACTGGTTTTTCATGCTGTGATCAGGGAAAAGGAAACACGCTTCCCTGTTCCTGAATGAGTAAAGGAACTCGTGTGAGGAAGCATTTAAGGGCAGCCACCTCTACAAGAGGAGGCAAGTCAGGAGCAGAGGGTGACCACAACAGAGGCAGGGGCAGTGCCCTCACTGACCAGGGATGCAGGCACAGATACCCAAACAGGAAAAACAGAGCAGGTCTGGTGAGAGAAACCAGGGTCAGCTACAGTCCATGATCACCAAAGTCATCCCACAGTGACAAGGCAGGTCTGAGGCAGAAAGGCAAGCCAGTGGTTCAGGTCCAGCAAGGGATGTGGCTGGGCACTGAGCAAGCTGCAGCACAGTTCAAAAGACAAAATGCAAAGGCTCAGCTTAAATGTTCCTCCTGAGAAAGGAGGTGGAATGCCTGCAACGAGGCTTCTTCACAGCTCTGACACAGCTATTTCCACAGCCACCTGATCCAAGGCTACTGTACCACAGCAGAACCAGCTTTGGGCATGAGCAGCCCATCCCCATACCAGAGGTGTGTGCAGAGGATCCTGGCACAGGGCACTGTGCTTTGGTACCAGGAAATACCAAAACACTGGGCGAAAAATGTGGATTATTCTATTAAAAACATGTGGCAACTATCAGAAAAGAAAATATTACTGAAAAGTCAGATATCTGAAGTAAAGAAAAAGAACAATCCAGTGGTCAGACGTAACCTAGGATATATTAGATGTAACTGAAATATATATATGGACTTGGAAAGTTCTCTTGTGTGAAAGCTGCATAATATCCTTAATTCATCTTGAGTTTTTCTTACCTTTGTGACAAAATAATAGTAATGTTCCTCAGGAAAAGAGAAAGTTCATCCTACAGAATAAAGATTTGGCAATTTGCTCACTACACTTGTTTCATAACTGTCCATGAGACTACTCACAAGCCCACATTGTTCATTTTTGTTCCGTTCATTTTTTAATTAAATGAAGTCTATTGTATTTGGGAATATCCTGGAAAATGTTTGTAATCAAGTCATTGATGGGCTTGTGGGAGCAAACAGTGGCCTTTTTAATCCAATATTGTTTATGAAGCTAACACCAATTAGGTCCATCAACAGTAACAAATAAACAAGACCTTTCTTTAAAAGAAATGACACAAAGTATTGCAGAAAATATGGAGCATGAACATGCATGTGATTTTCAAATCCACAAATCAGTCTTGGTTATCACGTGACTGTGACTCCTGCATTGGCAGACTCATTTTGGGTGGCACAATCCTTACAAGTGCACACAGTGGGCGTGTAGCAGCAGGATCTTCCTCCCAATTTGTCCTTTTTAAGGACCTCTGGCTCCTTTTTGAGAAACTAACCTGATTTAGCCAATATGATAGCTCATTCCTCCTAGCCATCTGACCATCCTACACGCCCAGTGACACTCTGTGAGTCAGCTGGCAGTCTGTGAGGCCAGGGCAACAATTCCACCTCCTCCCTGAAACCTCTCTGCGTTGTCTCTGACACCTCATCTCCCTACACGAGGTCAGTGTGGGTGTTCCAAGCTATTAAAATATTTCAGGACTCCCATGTGTTAGACTCCCTCTCTCTCCTCTCTGAACCTGGAAAACAACCAAACTTGCTTTCCATCAAATACTTGAAGAGGCTAGTGCACAGTTAAAATAACCCTGACTCAGACCATTTAAGGAGCAATAAAAAAGATTGATTTACATATGCAAATTTAGTTTTTACCTAAATTATTTCATTATGACAAATGAGCAAACAAACCACCAGTGTTCCAAACAGCATATGTTTAGGCCAGTTTAACAAAATGAGCAGCTAAAAAAACATTATTAATATCTGGGAAATACTTGCTTATCTTGACGCCTTCTTATTTTAAAACTGAATTATTTGTATAGGCATATATAGTAGCAAAAGGTTTATAGCGCATTACTTGTTGATAGGCAGCTGCATTTCTATAAGAAACAATAAATAATCTCAGGTATATAAAACCTATACAAATAATCCCTGTCAAAGATCTATCTAAATTAGAAACATCTGTGTGGGAAGAAAAAAAGGATGTATACAACAAATGGAAAAAGATCCAGGATATACAAAGAGCTTTAAGTTTATGTAGAAATTGTCCAGGCTCATATGTTAGGAAAACATTTCATCACTGGCTTCACTGGAGGTAAAGAGTGATACAATCTAAATCAGAAAATGAAATATATCCAGCTGTCTCATAACAGTGACAGCCTAATAGTCCTTTTAAGATCATTTAATAACATTTGAAAACGGCTACATCCTGGTAACACATGTTGGGTATTTTAAACATTATGATCTGTAACACTCATTAAGTAACAACAAACTTTATGTAAGTAACATTAAGTTCAGTGAACTGAAGTCTCTTCTAGGACTTGTGATCAGTCACAAGGTTTTATGACTCTTGAAATCACCATTTCATTTAAAGGGGAACTGTTTCATCGCACCCCAGATATTAACATATTCAAAATGAGCATATATCTGCTTACCACACCTACTTAACAAAAAGCTACAAAGCCTCACTTCATTTTTCCCTAGGGTAACCCACACTAATTCCTGATGTTGTTTTACATGCCTGCAAAGCAAGCAATACCATAATGCTCCTCACAGGAAACACCAATATGTCTGCTCTGCTTTCTTTTGTGTGCTATTTCACCATGACCAAAATAAATATAAATAAATATATACAAAGACTCCTATGTGTTTTTGCTTGCTATGCATAATAAAATATGAGGTTTTTTTTCAAAAAAATAGTAACAACAACAACAATAATAATAATATTGCAAAGTTTAAATAAGATCACTCATTGTCTCTAGCTTCAACAGTACTCCAAGACAGAGCTCATGCCTTTGTCTGTCATGGTGTGCTGACACGTCAATGCTCTGCTCTGAGCACTAACCTAATGCCCTCAGTATTTCTCAACCTGCAATTCCAAACGAGTGGTGGTAGATTAAAGACAAGACAGAAAGAATGTACTCATACCCATGAATTATGTTTTCAAGTAACTACAGCTACCACTAAGAAGTTATTTTTCTGTTTGGGTGGGTTGCTGTCTGTATTGTGTTCCTCACAAGGAGGGTGGTGAAAGAGGAGCAGATTTCCTGAAGAGGTTGTGGGATGTCCAGCCCTGGATGCAGCTAGGCAAGGTCCTTATCAACCACATTTAACTTTAAGTTAGTATTGTCTTCAGTATGTTGGTCATTCACCCCAGATAACCAGAGGTCACTTCAAATGTCCCTTCTAAATATATTATTCTGTGATTCCCTAACATTGTAACTTTGGCTGATTTCAAGTCCTGCCTCACTAATAAATACACAGGCATCAAAATGCAGAGGCCTTCATGCATGCAAGGACCCAGAGCCCTGCACAGCCCCTGGCAAATATTGCTGCCAGAGTCATCAGCAATGCTACACAGTTAATGAAGCTGCAGAGCTCCTGGTGCCCATGCTGAAGAAGTCAGTGCTGGAAACCTTCCCAACATCAACTCTAACGCAGCTAAGGCTCACAAAATAAACAGCAATCAGCAATGCCAACATGACCACAGCTAATAGAATCTGTCTTGGCACAACACATTAGCCATGTCAAAAAGATTTAAGTAGGGATGGGCAACCCCCACAGTTAGTCACTCCACAGGGAAGACAAAAAATCTGGGTGATAATATGAAGGGTTCAGACCCATAAGCATGAATGTTAAAAGACAATTTTTAATATTCAGAGCAAGTTATAATGCTCATAAATTTTATGTATCCACAAGAAGAACACAAATTGTCTGTAGGAACAATTGTCATAGGATCTTCAATGTCTTCTCATAAATAACGTGATTAACAGGAAAACTTCACTTGAAGAAACACTAGTGAATATTGCCAAAGGTACAAATTCAGTAAGATGTTGCATCGTTCAGTCTCATGATACAAGAATCAGATTGTTTAGTATCTTATGACCTAGGAGTATTCTCTGCAGGCTGGAAAAGGACAATGCCTGTTTCTCTTAACCCTGGAAATTCTGCAAGACATTCTTAAGTCAGCCAATGTAATGGAAGCAGCTCTGGAAATCAGAGACTTTGTGCAGTAGTTACATCTCTAAAATGGACTGTGGCAGCATGAGTTATTCCTCCAGTGTCAAGGGGACGCAGTGCCCATAAGAGACCTGGAGGTCAGAGGCAAAGACCAAGTGATAGGCCCAAGGTGTTAAGGGAGATACAGCACCTGTAAAAGTTAACTGCACTTTCAGAATCCTGACTCTGCAGCTGTAAGTGCTGTCAGAAGGTGCAATGACAACACCTGTGATGCTTAGGGCAAACAGAATTTAGCAGGATTTGTGGCTAAGGACAACTGTTTTCTGTTTTCATTCATATCTGATTCTTTTGCTAAGACTTTTTTTAGCTCAGGATACCCTCATAAGATCTGCAGATGAAATTCTGCACTATGATGCTCAGGAATCCTGCCATTTGCATCCCCTGGGGCTGTGACAGAACTGGGTCAAGACAGGACAACAATGAAATTAGCGTGGAACATAAACAGAGCCAACATAATTTAAATAGCCACCCATCACCTTTATAAGGAAGGATTCTGCAGATGTGGGCCTTGCTTCCCTCTGTTTGTGGGATTTGAAGCCACTGACACATAGTTACTACATATACTACAGACTACACATAGTTTACACATAGTTACTGAAACTCTCTGGAGCAGCAGAAATACTTCATGTGTGGGTGGATGACAAAAAGAATGCTTTGAGGAGTCTGTTCTCTGGAGGCAGATTGCAGCAATTTAAAATAAATAATAAAAACAAAGCAAAACAAAAGGGCAGAGTGGGATCCTAATTCATGGAGGAGCTAAAGAGATCTGGCACTAAGAGGTGACAAGCACAGCAATTAGAAAATAATTATTTTAAGGGAGAAAGGGATGTAAAAGAGTAGAAGTGAGTCAAGATAATTTCAACAGAACGAATCATAAAAACATAATATATAGTTCCTGTTGTACTGGGTGACTGAGAGGGATGGGCATGATCCTAACTAGACATTAACAAGATCTTAACCAGATCTTTGCTCCTGCAGCCATTAAACAGAGGAAAACACAGCAACCAACACTTTTCTATCTTCTTTTCAGAAAGCATTCTTAAAACTTGCTTTCACAGTTACTTTATAAAATCTGTAATAGGCCATGTCAAACAAAAACCCCAGTATCACACAAATTCAATCAGTGGCAAGCAACAACACAATAAAAATACAAATGAAATTGTCTGTTAATCTATAACGTTCAAGTTTCCATGGCAGGAAATGCAAGACACTGTGTATATGTATCTGCTGCAGTGCCCACTGTGTGCTAAAATCTATTTAACTAGATATTCAAGCAGACATAAGATTGAAGAACCAAGATCTCCATACATATACAAGCCATGTTTTCCAAAAACAAAAGGACAAGCCACTGACAGCAAAGTGAATGGAATCTTATTAGTCTGACACTTTGTGTTTCCATATGACATTTCAAATGCTAGAGCAACATGAAAATGCTGTTTTACACTATAAATTCACAGTGAGGTTCAGGCTAGATTTAATGATTATAGTTTTGTTCATGATACAGTTGCAAGAAAAAAATTACACCAGTCCTCTGAAGTAGATTTTGTGAAATTAAATTCTATATTTAGGACCCCAAGCTTGCTTACTTCTAAAAGAATTTTTGTTCAAGTTCTTTGTCCTACTACTTATTATTACAGGAATACCATACTGCAAAGCTAAATATTATTTGATCCACATCTAAATGACAATAGGCCTCATTTGTTTCATTGCCTTTCCAAACACTGCAGTAAAGAAATTTTCTTATTTTGTATTAGTTCTTGACCTTTCTATCCTTTATTACTGGAATAATTTCCCTTTATTTACACCTAAATATGACTCCTATTCAAATTCCCCATGTTTGTTTTTTTCCTTCTATGAAACTGTCCATTTTTATCTTTTCCAAATATTCTATATCTGGTTTGGAATGCTTTTTCTGACTGAAATGCATACAAGGAATTTAGGGGTAAGCTTGTCTTCTTGTGTGGGAACAAAGCTCAATTTATCTATTTCCAGAAAGGGAACAATAGAAAGTAAAGTCTGATTTTCTACTAGGATGGCAACATCTACATGTATAAAACTAAAAGATAAGAAATTTATTTTTAAAAAGAATGGGCTACTACTTCAACGGAATTTTAAAGTATTTAAGAAGCTTACACAGGAAATAAAGAATAGCCTAGCCTGAAAGTAAATGCCTAGTTATCTTGATGAAATGTCTCTCGAGGGAATTAGTAATTTCTTGGCAGTAAGGTAATGGGCTTCTTATTTTGGGTAGTTTTTTTAATCTGAAGATCTTGGGGTTTGTGATTAAGACTTAAACAATCTAGATTCTATGCTGGCTCCACCACATAGTCCAAATGTCACACCAGGCAATCTGCCTGATGTCTTCAAACTTAAATTTTCTTTCCCTAAAATGAGAATATTTATTTTCTCCCACCAAAATATTAATCTTTTCTGATTTAGTGTCCATATAATTAAGTCACTGGGGCAACTCATAGAACCACAACTTCATCACGCACTTGTTTACTCCAGGTCTGGGTTTTAAACTGTGAAGTCTGTTACTACATTTGCATATATAACTAGCATAACAAGACATAGAAATCATCTGAAGGATCTGAGAGCTGCAGGCAGGCAACACTCCAGAAAACTGTGAGTCTAGAGATGAGACATCTTAACTTTTAAATAAACATTTTCCTTCTGTAAGAAAATGAAGTACTTTAACTTGAAAAATAATGTCTCAATAATGTCTCTAAATAAGTGGTAAAACTCCCCATGGAGTTGTTCTTCTTCCTTTGTCTCATATAACAACGTATACCTATGTTTTTCAGATTAACATTTGATTTCTCATCTAGCAATGAGTCCAAAACATGAAAAAAAAAAAAAAACCAACAGTATTCCAACACATTTTCCCAGTGCCAATGGTTTAAATCTTACAGGAATAACTATGCAGCTGATTCTCCATAAGCACACAGTGTTACTGTTCAAATGCCCTTTATACCGTGCAATGAAAGCACCAGACTCTGCATAAAGAAAGCCAGGTTCAGCACTAGCTCTCTCTATCAGATCGAAATGACAGCTGACAAAACTTTGAAGCTGGCAGAATTTTGAAGAAAAATTCACTATAACAAAAAAATTGTGTATTAAATAAAATCAGAAGTCCTTGAGTATGTTCAGTTGGTCAATGAAAACTAAAACTACTATGATAAAGTAAGGCTGGTGTTATTATTCTGGCCAACAAAGTTTATTAAGAACATTATTTCTGTCATTGTACAGACAGACAAAAAAAGAAATAAGAAAACAGAAAAGAACTATTTTTCTACATGCCTTACTACTTGCAGATTTAAAGCAAACTCCAACAGCAAGCAATACAAAATTATAAAGAACAGCTCTTTGGAAAATTACAAGGCAAAGTGGTGGCCAAGGACCAGAGACCATAATTACTCGACTGTTTTCATGCAGTTTCAACTGTATTTATTTTCTCCATGCCCAGTGGCATGAAACATTTCAGGAAGACTTAGGAATTGCATGGAGCTTTCATTCTGACAATGCAAGTGAAATACTCACATATTCAAAGACCAGCAACATGCTCAGAAAAACAATGTCATCTGACATGCTACAAAGTATATGCAAAAGTAATTATTGATTCACAGTCACCAAATAGAAAAGGAGTTTGAAATACGCAGTTGAAGAATACATGCAAGCTTTTTTCATCTATGTTCCCTGAAACATTTGTAAGAGCTTCCCTTCAAAGCAAACAACGCACGGCACATCTTCCTGAACAAACAGACCAGATGGAGCAACTTGTTTACTATGCAGTGAGTGCTTGCTTCAGATCTACAGCAGTAGAAAGAAGATAGCCTGAGTGTGTAGGTCACAGGTGAAGCAAAAAGCAACATATGGCAATCCCAAAACCACAATGCAGCCAGAGGAGAGTCTTTCAAAAAACTTTGAAGAAATAATTCTCATCACTGCCAAGAAAGGAGTAGGTGGCAGGCAGTTTGCATTAGCCAAGACAACCCAATACAAAAACACAAAGCCTGAATTAATCTTGGCAAAAGAGAAGAGAGGGGTGCTTTTAGCAGACAGCAATTAAGGATTTGGCAAGGAAAGGAAAGGGTGCAAGTCAAAGATAACGCTAGTACCATAGGTCCAGATAACAGAGGAAGATAAAGACACAATGAGAAATACACAGCAGAAAAATAATGAATTCAGATAGTAGTACATCATCCAGTAGAACCAACAGATGAAACAAGAAGAAAAGAGATCTGTGAAAGCACACATTTGGAGCACAGTCATCTCAGCAACACTAAGAATCACCAAAAATTATGCAGAGGCAGTAACACACACCTGCAAAAGCAGATGATTAACTTTTTGGTTAAGGAGAAACAGAAATAAAGGAAGTTAATGAATGAACTATAAAAGATTTTGGAAGAAAGCAGGAGAGGGACACTTGGAAATCAAGGCACAATGCAGGTGAGAAACTATGATGGGAGACTTGGACAAGGGTGTTTCAGGCTTAGGGACTAATAGGTGGAAGAGAAAAACTTGTCAATTTAACAGAGTATCCCTACTTTCTTAAATGAAGCAGGGGTTAATCTACTAAGTGTCAACAGCTTGCCTTGTCCTAGTTAATTATTTAACATTCACTTCTTGCTGAGGGTGAAGTACTAAAAGCATTACAGGTGCTTCATAATTACCACTGGTTAATAGTAAAAAGGGACGTGATGAAATACACATCTTGAATTTAGTCTAATTTTATCTGTGTGTTTAATTTACCCTCTGTATTTCCTTTTGGTAAATAAAAGTATTTTGCTTCACCTGCTACAGCGCACAGCAACACTAAAGGCTAATCCAACAGTTCAGCATGGAACATCTTTCTTTCCTTTATGCTGTTAAGAAGAAATCTTGGAGCTTGCTTTGTCTTCCCATGATTGACATTACAGACATGTTACTGGCAGACAAAATCAAACAGCTTAAGATGAAAATGTTCACACTGGTAGGTCATGGGGAACACAGAAACTTACCAGTTGCTATAAAGTTCACTCTGGAACAAAAGCTCAAATGAATTGCACTGTGTCAAGCCAAACAAAAGAAAGTACAAAACCAACAAAACCCCCTTTTGCCTCAGTGAGCCCCAAGACCAACTCAGGATCCTCTTGGCCAAAGAAAGCATGCAGTGCTGCACACTCTCATGACTCAACTGCAAATCTTGCTTTGTTTAATGTCTCAACTTCTCAGGTCAAGAGATTTAGATAAAAAGCTACATGTAAATGTTCGTGTGAAGAAAAACACTTAGTCATAGAAGTGCAAAGAAAAAAATATAGTTATTTGGATATGTATTAATTAAAATCTAGATAAAATCTAGATAAAACTAATTAAAACCCCCCCTATGTTATTTTCAACAGATTATTTTCTGCTGATCTCACTGTGTGCAAGAAAAAGCTTTATGATATTTGAATGCTCAAAGACAGTGTTACAAGAAATTTCTGAACCAACCACCATGACCTGCCCTCTTACTGACCTACTAAAAATGCGTATCTTACTAAAATTCCAACTAAACTTTACTCTTAGTACTTTTACTGAGTAACCTTTAGAAATCCTGTGAGGGACACCACATTTCTCCTCCCTTCTCTTGTAATAAATGAAGCTTCTTCATGTTCATAACCAGAGGACAGCAGTTCTTGGTTCCAGCAGAGAGACAAAATAACAGAAGGCAGCAAGAGAGATTGAAGACCAAACAAAGATTAACAGCACTATTTGTTCTTTAAAAATTCCATATGTTCATGTGCATTAGGTCAGCTAAAGCTGCATTTTAAAAAAAGCCTTTCATAAGGATTTGTTGTTTTCCCAAGTATTAATTGCTAAGGGTCTGATACATGTGAATTATAAAGTGACTAACAAGAATTTAAATGTTTAAACATTATCTGCTTCATACAAGAATTGTTTAGATAAACTAAATCAATATTTCTAAGAGCATTCAAAGAAGGAATGTTAGAATGACTCACTGTTAATAAGTTATCACTTGAAAGAAGAGCACAGGTGTATTAAATAAAGTAGGTGGGAGCACTCTGAATTCACCTTATTCATAAAGAACTACTTTTCTCACTTTAAATCTCTTCTTACTGTCTTTCAATCCTTATCTCATGTTTTAATGGCTAAATTTAAAACAACATTTGGTTTTAAATTGGGAAACCAGTGCCTGGTAACTGAACTGCTGAACTGAAATCAAGTATTTAGTTCCCTTGAGTTCCTGTCTTCTTCAACCACTGACCAAATTCAAAACTTATTAGCAAGCAATTAGGCTATCTTAGCCATGTTAAAATTAGCCGTGGCCAGTAATGCATGCTATCATGGAATAACACTGCTTAGATTTTCAAGGACTTTATGTTAGAGAGCCTCTAAACCCAGTCACACAGAAATGTAAAAAAAAAAATTAGATATGAATTAGAAATAGACACAAAAAGTCTGTTTGAACAGCTTTCTCTCTTAAGAAGATTTAATAATCAAGTAAGACCATAACATTTTACAAAACCAAAAATATCCAATGTTCTTCATGAAACACCATGAATATCCACTTCAGTCAAAGGAAGTTACTCATCCTACAATATCAAAAGTAGAATATTGAAGAAAAAATGCAGCACAAAATGAATGCAATATTATATTAAGATATTTAACTAGTCCACCAAAGTGCTTCTTCTTCATCTAGAAAAAGTGAAAATGCCCTCAAGTCTCATTTCCCTTGCCTTTCCAAAAATCAAGTACCAAACTGAACCTATTCAGCACTCCTAAATTCATCACTGCAAGTGTAAGCACTGTGTGGACTGAAGTGGTGCAGGGAAAGAAGCGCTGTAAACAACAGGAAATCTCCAGACTGAACTGCTTTGTATGCTTTTCATCTGACATTTAGCCTACATTTTATATATTTTATTCTCATCACCTGTGTATCTCCTGTACTTCTTATACTGTGGATGTTGAACTTCTGAGTGAATAGAGACATTCAGAAATAGGGGTTGAGTTGGAGTTTGTCCCCTACAGATCAAAAGCTAATGCTATCAGGTCAAACTTATCACTGAAACTGAACTTACTGAATTCCAGGGTGTATTTTACCTCAGTTTCAGCACTGCCCTAGGCAAAATCCTTCAAGCAATAACAAAGAACTCCCTCCATGCAATCACATTATCCACTTTTATTTATCCACAGAATGCATACTTCTTATGTTACTGTGCTTTGACTATTAACTTTTTGGAAATTAGCAGAGATAGAAAACACAGCATGTCTAACAGAAAGTTCATAACTAACAGAGTTCATAGAAAAATGTCATATAATCCCAGAAGGCTTCAAGAGATTCAGCAGGAGAAAAAAAGTATGAGACACAACATCCCTATTCCATACTGATACTCTAAACTTGTCTTTTATTATATAAAACAACGAAGAAGGACAACATAAAGGGCTGGTAAATTGTTGGCATGCAAACATCTAAAGCTTAATTTTTTTCTTGCAGTTTACATGAGCAATCAAATTAGTCAACTGGACTGAAATGACAGGCAAATATGTCCACTGGCACTGGTTTACCCAAAAAATAGCACCTTAAAGCTAATTAATATGATAGCTATCAATGAATACATACAATTGCTGCCGGAAGTATGCCAGCATGCTTCTGATTAGATGGGTATCTTCTCAAACACAATTTAATAGAATTTATATAGAACTGGTTCTGCAAAAGCTAAAGAGCTATAAAAATTATCTTATTCTTCCAAAACTGAGTCCTCTTTCAGATTCATATAATCTGCAGTTGCAGACTTTCCCATCTCATCCCATGGAAAAAAAAAAAGGAATTCTATAGTTACCAAAAACCAAAAAAAACCCACCAAAAACAAAACCACAAAAACCCCCAAAACATCAAATACACACCAAGACCACTTAACTTGATGCTCTATGCTCTATTATTTGCAGTTTTTGCAGGCAAAATGTTCCTTGGAAGGGCCCAAGTTACTGTAAGACCTAGTTTTCCACCATCAATTATCTGAAATTGTCAGAAAACCAAAGGCTGAAACTGCCTCTGGACTCTTCCCCAGCTGAATGAAAGGTTTATCAGTGGTATCACTGGAATGGAGATTTCATCATAAATCCTGTGTGACTTCAGGGTGTGTAGATTAATAAAGGCACATCATATACTGCAAAATTACAAAGCCTTTACAAGGAACAGCCGAATTCTCTTAGAGAACTCTGGACAGATGGCAGGATTTGACTATCACTAAATCAGCTTAGTCAAATACATTATTAGTTCTCCAGCTCAATATTTGCTGTGTATTCCCAACGAAACTGCTGAATGAAAAGGGCAATGTGTCAAGCTTATATAGCAAGTAAACATCAGAAATCCATTTTCCTCCAAGATCAAGCTCCTCTGATGTGCTAGAAATTTATACAAATTACAAAAAAAACCCCAAGCTTCTCTTGAAAAAGCTGCTCATTACAAAACACTGAAGATCAAAACCTAAACTCTACTTTTTTTGTGCATTTGCTATTTAATTAAGTGTCTGTTAAGCTGCTTCTTTGCAACTTTGGAGTATTTGAGGAAAATCAGGAGGTCAGACTGACTGCCACAGAACCCCCACATCAATGAACAAGCATAATGGGCTTTCAGGTATCTAAAATAACAGGTCCCTTGAAGGCTGGAGTGCAGCTTCTCTTTGAGATAATTCCATCAGCAAGGGATGAGTGCTTCACTTATCAGAACTGCCACATAATGCTCAAGCACAAATTAATGCTTGCAAGAAAAGATGCATGATTCTGCTTTGGTTTCTAGAAGGCAATTCTGAGTTCTTGTTCATTTTCCTCTTAAAAGCACAAGGAATCAAAAGCTTTCTTAGGATTACCAGATTTGTAACCAAGCATTCACAGAGAAATGTATTTTTTCAGTACATCATGAAAACTAATTTGGATGGAAGTCACACGCATATATATTTTATTAAAAGAAATGATTTTCAAACATTTTTGCCTGTCCTCTGTGCAGTGACATTTCTTCTCCCTTTTCACCATAAGGTTAATAATCAGGAAGGAGAACAAGGTGATTATTACTGTGCATGACAAGGATTGTTTGCTGCAGCAATTACTCTTCAATCAGAATGTTACTTTTGTTTACACTCAACAAGGATAAAATTATGAACCCTAGATATTACCATATGCTAAATACACATTTTACACCGCTTGAATTATGAGCAGGCAATATGCTTTAATACAGGTGTGGCATGGCTTTTAATGCAAAATTATGACACCTCTTTTGAAATCCTAACATTCTGTGCTATTAAATAGCTGGTCTCACTTTCATCTGCATGAGACAGGTGGTTAATTTTATTTGCATCAATACACTGAATTAACAGGTATATTCTCATTTGTATGACAGTGAATGCTGTACTCTTATAACCTGTATATTTATTCCCCTGAATTATTATCTAAAATACTGTCAATGCTTCAAGTTTCCAATGAAAAGGTTAATAAAAATTAGCTCCATAGACAAGTACTGTGATTTTCAATGGATGTTAAGATTTTTAATAGTGATACCGAGAGCTCATGAATAGAATTTATATAGACAGTGCACAGTCTCCCAAAAGCATTTCTACAATTGATTCCTTCTGTGATTTGACTCGGACTGAATGGTGTCAAGTAATTTATTCACCATTGTTTGGGACAGGCTATTTAATTCCCTTCTGACTCTTAAACAACGTGAGAGGTTGCGTGTCTCTCTGTGTTAGCGCACGGCCTGGTTAATCACACACAACAGGCCTGTGCTCACTTAGGTGGGTCTTTTCAAATAGATGGCAATTAAACCCTCCTACATATGAATCACTTTGCATTCACAGAATACTTTCTATATGAGCACTAAACATTTACAAATGAGGCTGGAATATTTTATATAATTTCTCCACCTCAGCTGAGATGACTAAAGAGCGCTATCATTATGTACATAACAGAGTTATAGGCAGGTGCAGATTAAGCAAGGTCACCTTATTCCTTACTCCCATCCTCCTGTTGTGGCTATGGCACCTGGACTCTGAACCTGACATGCTGCTCATATTGCTGGCTTGAAATAAAACGTGTCCCAATTCTGGGTAGTTTACAGGATGTTTTGTAAAAGAAAGTTATGACTGTTACTCGTTAAGATTTTAAGAAGTTTCCCACATATGTCTGTTCATTTAGGCCACACTCTCTTCCACAGGAATCAAAAAAAGTGAGACAAGCTGTCTCTGCTGAATTCCTAGTTCTGAAAAACAGAATCATCAACTTAAGTCTAACACTGCAATCTCAAAGGAATTTTGGAGGAGGAAAAAGCCACGGACTCCTTCACAGCCTCCTTCAAAATGACAAAGATAAAGAGAAGAGTCAACATGCTAATGGTCACAGCGCTGCTTATTAGAGACATTTTAAAATGAAGCCTTTGTCTCATGGGAAGCTCCAATCTGCTTTTCAACTATCAACAAATATACTTTTAGCAGATCAAAATTAGAAAACTCTTTTCCCATGGAAGATGAAATATAGTATATTGGACTGACTCTTACTAGACATTTTCATTTGAAGCTAAAACCATTTCTACTTTCCCAAAATGAAGTATTTTATGTTTTCTTTAAAACATTTTAACAGTGGCTTATTATGTGTATTTTTAGTGTTAGGACCTTTGATCACCTTCCTTTTAAAAAACACAAAGCAAAATTGTAAACATATTTACTATGCAAAACATATGGCATACTATATTATAATTTATAAACAAAGTACCAGATTTGTGAACTGAGATTTTGAAAATCCTGAAACAAATGCAGGATGCATTTGTTTAAACCAAACCACACAATGCAATAAAACATGCCTAGTTCAAATTTCTGTACTTCCATCTGTTATGAATTACTCTTTACACTATCCTGCAGAAAGAATATTTCTGGTTTTATTATTCTTTTTAATACTTGAAAAATCCTGGATAGCCTTAGCATTTTACCATTTGTAGTTGAATTAGCTGACCTTTCATTTTGTCTCTATAACCAGCCATCATAATGCACAGTTTATCTATGAATAAACCACTTGGTAACAGTACTTTGTCACCTTCACATATATTATTGATGAGAAAGCTGACAAGCCGGCAATTACGATGCTCCACCACTTGTCCCATCTCCAGGCTCAGCCTTAGGTACGGATGGAACAGCTGAAGTGAAAACTCAGTTTTACATTTCAAAGAAAGTGCAAAGGCAGTGAGAAAAGGCTGCCCTGCAAAGGACACAAATTGTATCCATTGCTGGAAAAGTTTATTTGAGTAGACTGTATTATTTACTCTGTATGATAATAAAGGTTAGACTGTGAGTCCACATCTTGTTCAACTAGATGTTCCACTTAGTTTTGCATTCAGTCTTGGATTAAATCTATGAATCTGACATATAAAACAATTACAACACTAATCAGAGTTTAGTATCAAAAAACACAGATTCAAATAACGGTCAAAATATAAATCAAGCAGGTTTTAATGGATTTGTGTTTCTATTGTTACCCCAGCAAGACATACAACAGTATTTCTTGGACTCCAAAACGTTGCCAAGTGATAAATTAAAGGTCATATCAAAAGTATCTGAAATCAGGATGCTTTTAAATGAGCAAACAATCCTGAGATCACTTGTATTCTCTGTTTCCATCCAAATTCTCAGGTTGTCAAAAATCACCAAGCCATTCCATAAACAATAAATATTTATTCCATATTCGATTAGTACTTTCTAAAGTAAGCATAACACAATAATTTATCCAACAGAAATTACCTACATTAAATATTCTTTAACATACACATATGTCTTAAAGAGATTAATATCAAATGGGATTACACAGGCTGCATTGCAAATCTTTAATCTTGATTTTGAAAAACCACACAGTCTTTCTTTCCTGTATTTTTGAACATGAGACTAAATATCCCATGTTAAGACACACTTATCAGCTGCCAGTGAAAGTCATAAATACAATAAACAATACAGCTTTGCAATGATAACTCCACACTGTAAGTATGCTACATCTACAGTATAAGTTAATGAAAAAGAGCCGAGCTAAATCAACGCTAACAGAGAACATAAAATACTTCTCTTACCTCCATTTCTGTGCAGTGTAAACGGCCTGATTTATCTGTAGAGAAAAAAAAAGAAGTTTTCAGATAAAGTAAGAGGCGATGGAAGAACAAAACTAAAAAGTTGAGTCACTTCTCTTTTTTGAGTAATTGCCAAGTATTCCTTGTCTTACTTGAATCACACATTTCAATAATGTTTTTATTCTTTATGCATCATGGTTAACAACAAGAAGGCCCTACCCTTTTTATTTGGATCCTTTATAATACTGGCTTTTTAAAAGATGTGTCTTTGATGCCTGGCTTCATTATTTAAATCGTATGATTGATGTTTGGCCATGGAGGGAACATGAAAATATGTTGGCTTAAATTAAGCAGTAACAAATAGTTATTTTGAGAGAATAACCAGCATTAATTCATAAACTAGGGAAAAGCAACTGTTTCATCTGATACTTCTGGGATTTCAAAGAGTTCAACAGAAATAAGAAGTTCAAGCAAATTAAAGTTAAAACATTACTGTGCTATTTTTGTAAGTCCCACTTGTCAATTTTTGCATTTCTTCCGAGTTCAGAAACATCACTTTGGAATTTGTATAATAAAGAAAAATTAAGTTTCTGAACTGTTTCATTAAACTGAAATCTCAATTTTCTGAATCACAAAACAGTTTTATACCAAAGTGGCTTGGCAGCTTAGCAAAACAAAGACTGAAATTTCACAGCACATTAGAAAAGCATCATTTCACTAAAAGCAGCAAGTTTATAATTTTGTATTAATAGTCCTTATCAGAATAGGGTGAAGGAATCCTGACAGGATGATTTCCTACTGGAAAAAAAATTATTCAAAAAAAGTTAATTGTTCCACAGAAATCTACCCATTTGAAAGGGGATCTACCCAAAACTTTAATTTCAAAACACAGGTATCAAATTTTACATTTTTTTGTCCTAGCTTTTCAGCTTCATTGCATTTACACTGCTGGTTTAGAATTTGCAGCTTTGGAACCAATTGCTCAGAGTCTATAGAAGACATAATTCTGAGACCTCACGCACTCAAAACCAAGAACAGGATGCATCTGCTTGACTGCGCGTACTCTAAGAGCACATGTTCAGGTAATGATTAGGAAGGATTTACGGCAAAAGTTTGGAAATAGTTTGTGATTTGTACCCATAACTGGAAGGACTATTTTATCAGACTGGCTGACTAACCCAAGGAAGCTCAACCAACTGGCTGGTGAAATATTCGCACAGAGGAGTGATCGCACTGACTTCATATGACACATGTGAATGGCATGCAAAATGGCATTCACATTCTCAGCTCTGGGAAGAGTCACCTGCATAGAAAAAACCCAATTTTTCATACTGAACTGGTCACCTTCCTTTGAAACTAAAGGTTAAACACATCCTGAATGAGTAGGGAACACCCACCTAACAGAGTGAAAGTTGTTTGCTTTCCTTTTCAACTGTTGCCAAAGGAAACTAATGCTTAGCACTGGTGTCTGACTTCAAAACTAAGAGCAGAGGAGTGACTTAAAAAGTCACTCATATTAAAAAGCCTTAAAAAGCCTTAAAAAGCCTCTCATATTATCTTTTTAAAAGGACTGGTACCTCTGGTTCATTCACTTTCAGATCCACATAATAGATTTTTTGGTGTTTAAAATGGTAACAGTCACGTGATTCTTACAAACTATAAATAGGAGAAATTTATTGAGAATGTTTTTTTAACTCCTAGGATTATAGCAGATTTATTAATATTATGAGCTACTCTTGTGAAATCAATTGACAGGTGACCAAAACAATGTTGCTTTATGATAGAAGATGATACAAGATTAATTCAGAGAAATGTAGTCAAGATAGGGGAAGAAAAAAGCACATACTGTCTTTAAAAAGACATTACTTTTTTTAAAAAAATTACTACTTCATTGTATATTGCAGTGCATACAGTAGGCCACCAATGTTTGCAATCACTGATAGTTTAAAATATCTGGACTTGCATCTCCTATGGTCTAAGGGAAGAGGAGCCAAGCTGTCCACTAGATCCTCTCAGTAGCACCAAGTACTCATTGCTGCACCTCACAGCAGTGCTGAGATCCTATGAACATCCTTTTAGCAGAAGTCCCAAACAAGTCCTGAAGCACAGGAAACCAATAAATCAGCCCAGACCAAAACAAGAAAGATAAAATTTGAATTTCTAAGACTAACAGCTGCAATCTTGCAGCTCCTTTGATAAACTTCCACCAAAGCTGTTCCTCAAAGAAAAGCACTCAAACTCTGGAGTGTTTTTTTTATTATTAAAGTCAACTATTTATTCCTATTTACACCAGTATTTTAAAACCCAGTAGTACTGTCATGAGTGCATGTGCTGGGGCAGGAAGGGGGAATAACAAGTCTTTCATGCACCCAGACTGCTGCAAGTGACTGACTTACAACATTTTAATATACACTGTACTATGGTAATTATTAACCATTCCATATGCCTCTGTAGCCTGAGACCAGCCATAACTTAGCAGATTTCCCAAAGCTCTTCGAGCCACAGGTGGACTCCTTCCACTGGGAATTTACTGCATTTCTGAAGAGATCATTAACAATACTGTTGATGCACTCACATCTATCAAGACTGAAATGAATTTTCTAAATTTATATGGCTCCTGCAAGCCAATTTATTTATACTGGCTTTATCTACACTGGCTGAGAGTAGAAATTTCTTCTCTCTTCAGCTGACATGATTGAAAAAGCAGTAACTCATAACTGTAGCCTAAGGGTCACACTCCCTTCATTAGCACTGAAAAAAAACCTCCCCATAAGTCATAGAACAGTCTGTGTCTATCATCAGAATGCAGTGCTTCTCTGGTAAACAGGTGATGCCTTAAAAAACTGTTTCAGCTGCTGATTCTTAACATAAATGCAGACTTTTCCAGACTTCAAAACCATTCAACTAGATATTCATCTGTGCAGCATTTTTACCATTCTTACTGCCAAAACACATTCAACAGTAATTTACCATAACAGATTTCAAATAGACGCTAATGCATTTATTACTAGTAAACAGCATAACTGTCAACTTCAGTTTATAAACAAACTACAGTTTGGAAAATTAGATCATTTTTCACTCTCAGCTTGTTGAAATGTAAAAAGTGAACAGTTTTTGAAAGAAGGAAAGTGACTTACATTGGAGGTTTCCTGTATTTCTAAAAACACATTTGACAGAAAAAAAATAAAAGAAAAAGAAACCCCAAACCTTCACATGCATTTTTTTGTTCTTCAAAATTTCTATTTGAAAAGTATTCTTCTGTCAAACTCTAAGCAAGAGGAGTCATGACAAAATTTCCTCAAGCACTAGGGAAGACTGTCTCAATCCCTTAAGGCAGGAGCTCCCTGTACTCCTTCCAATGGTAAGAAGTACACATTTAAGACTGAGTTTTAAAAGCAAAATAGATAACTCAGTATGTGAGAATGGACTGACCCAGGTATTTGTAGGACAGCACATGGGATATGCCAACCCGTCTGCACTCCTCTATCTGAAGAAAAATCAAGCTACAGAATTGACTCTAGTGATGTGACACGACAATCAGCCAGCCACCATTTCAGTTATAATCAGCTGGTCTAAGAGCCCTGCAGCTCAGAGCATCTCCCTAGCCTTCCTCTAATGTCTCAGACTCCTCTGCTCACATCCACAGTCAGTTCCTTCAAGACAGCTTCTTCTGGAATTGAAATGATAAACACTGATTTTTCTGGCAACAGTGTGGCTGATGCACACATTGGCAACAAACCTGAAACTCATTTTATTTTAAAGATTAATATTACAATTAAATGTCACAGCCTACTTCTGCAGGTTTAGAGGGAAAACAAGCTGCTGTTGCTACAACAACAGTACTCAAGTTGCCTGCAGGAATGACAGACACTGCCTGTATGTACCAAAGGACAGTGAATGAAGAGGATGAAGAAGGAACGTAAGGGCTAACCTAGGGAAAGGGAGCAAGGAAGAACATGAGAATCACTAACTCAAGTTCCTTGAGTTGAATGGTCTTTAGTCACACCCCTCAAATTAACAGTAAACTGAATTTGTATTTGCTTTCTAGCTTTTACATCTTCAAGAGCTTTTCTTTGCCCTTAAGAGAATGAGGACTCCTCAAGTAAAATAAAATAAAATAAAATAAAAAATATAAAATTTTTAAATAAATAAAAAAATTTAAATAAATAAAAAAATTTAAATAATAGACTCACATTTAAACATCCAGAAACCAGAGTTTTGGTAAGTGGAGGTTTGGTGACTAATCTAAAACCGGTCAGATAAGTTACCAAAAACGAAAAGTTCATCAATACAAGAGTTAAGATGAGCACCAATAAAAGGAAAGGGAATGAAAGAAGAAAGCAGAGGAAATCATGCCACAGAAGGAAAAGAGATAAATATGCAAAGAATGGGATTTGTAATTAAATGAAGGGAGATGAAAATACCGATGTAGCAGAAGTGAACCAAGCTGAGGACGGACAGTGAAAACTTGTATGATAAAAAGAAAGGAAAAAAAACAAGTGAAAAAGATAAAGACAAATACAGGCAAAGGACATCTTAGAAGTAAGACACATCAAGATGCAGGGAAAAAGGTCAAAAAGAGTGAGAACATGAGGAAGTGGAAGGAAGCAGACTGGATTAGGAGAGGTAACCAGAGACCCTCTCAGAGCAGGAAGCACAGAGACCCAAGTTCTGTTCCTAAGAAAAATACTTAGGCTTTCAGGATCAACATATCCTTCCTTTAAACTGTAATTAGAAGGTAACAAGAAATGGGATGACGTTTTAGAGCTTGTGGCTTTTTGGATATGACTCATGATTTCTGTATCTGACTACAGCTGATGACTTCGTAATTATATGCCTCATTTTTCTGCATAGGAAAGGAAAGAGAAAACTAAAAATTTTAAGAGAATACAAGGAAAATTCTTAGAGAGGTTTCTAGACCAATGGCAATCAGGATTTTCCTTCCCTGTGCAAATCTTTTTTCATGCCTTCTGTTCTCTCCATTGAAGTTACTCTTCATTTTTAACAGTAATAAGCAATTTTTGTCTATGGCACAAAGCAAAGGTAATGACTAAGAGGTGTTCTGTATTAATACCCTGTTAAATCTTGTAATAAAAATATTTTAAATTTCAAATTAACAAATCCATGTTACCTTAGTGCTACCTCCTAAGATATAATTACATGGCTGCTCTTTGTCTTGTCTCATTTCTATTCGGCACAAGGCTGTGATCAACATATGATTTTTCTGTGTTCCACTGCTCACTCTCTTTAGCAAACCTCTAAGTTTTCCTAAGGATCACATCCATTTTTGTTACTATAAGATAACTACTGTGGTAGTTGTGCATCTCCAAGTGCTACTGGACTCCTTTCATAACTGACAGTCTCTTCTTTAGATGCTTATGTACAGATACTGCACTCATCCTCCTTTGGCCTGTACAAGTATCAACTCTTCCCCAGACAAGTGTGAATTCACAGAGTTCGTGTGTCTTTATTTTTATTTTTTAAAATTTCTGTTACTCTGATCATATTCTAATTTTTCTTGGAGCTACCCAATTGCCTCCTCATTCAACAAGTAAGTGTGCTTCTGAACTGTGACTCCATTCAAGTCATCAGCAGCTTCTCCAACCATTTTTGATGGATCCAGTGCTTCAAGCAGGTTACAGCTTTTCTAAACTGATAACTCAGCACTATTGGATCTGTTAAGAACTGTCACCAGTTGTTAATAAACTCTCTCAAGTAAATGAAAAATGAGTTATTTTAATTCTTCTATACCTCAGCTGTGTCTTTGCAGTCTTGTATTTACACTATACAAAGTGACTCATCTCCTTTTGTTCCTCTTAAAGTGCACAGTAATAAAATACAGTAATGCAGTCATAGTTGCATGTGTCATGCAAGCTGTTTTAAGGTTTTATCAAGAATAAAACAATGTTGTCTCCTTATTTGATCTGATGCTGTAATGTGATAAACTAGTTCAGAAACAAAGAGTAAACACTCCTCAGTTTCCTTTTAGCAGATATTATGAAAAAGCTTCCCCACTTTCATGAAGGTACACTCACTGCCAACATGGATGCAGGATGTTGCATACCTTTAATCCTCTTGTTACCTGCAACATTCATACTGCACACTTGGCAAACACACTCAGGCTTGGGCAAGACTCATTTGCCACCATTTGGGTCATTTGCACTGCCTGTCACTCTGATCCTGTCCTGCTCTGAATCATTCTGTTCAAGGCTCTCTCTCTCGCTGTCTCTATTCCCCTCTGTCATAACATACACTGCTACTCTGCTCATTTTCAAAGCTCCACTTGAGCTCCCCCAGTCCCACCCATCATCTCTCACAGGGCACTGTGGGGAAAACTATCACCTCCAGCCAGCCCTGAAGCTGGACTCCATTATCCATTACCTATTTTTCCCCTGCTCCCCCAAAAGCATCTTTTGTTCTTTCTCCAGCAATGCTCCATAGGGATATGATATTAACTCTCTGCAACATCATGGCAGATGTCACATTTTTCACTCTTTTCAATTGCTGTTAACAATGACAACTAAAATTCCATTTTTCTTTCTACAGCAACATTTTTACTTCATTAGGTGAGAAAATCTCTGTTAAAGTACAAATGTCTTATCTTTTACTTTGGTCATTGTTAATACCAGGAGCCCATAATTCCTCAAAGTTCTTCTTTCAAAGTTCAAAGTTCAATGTTTTCCTTAGGAACAAATGCAGTTTTCAGACAACACCAAATCAGAGTTCATTCTTTCACTGCATACTTCACTGCATCTTCAACATTTCTCCATACAAATATAGGCAACTAAGGTCACTTATCACTGATGGCAATTTTTTTTTTTTTCATTTCTTTTGTGCAGGCGTTTGAAATACGCACATTTTTTTCAATCAAATACATTATTTTGTTATGCTGAGATCTTTTCTTTGCTTATTTTATCCTCCCCTACCAGAACTGCCTACAATAAGATGTCCAGCATCTGCTGATATTCACAGAGAGCCCACATAACACCCAGTGCATGGGATGCATCCGCATAAGCCATGACTGGAAGCCTTCCAGTTCATGGTTATGTACTGGGAATCACACTGATGACAGAAAGCCTGGCATAAATCAGGCCTAAGCTTTCTCTCTTCTACAGATCAGTAGAGCAAGAAGACATAAAAGCATCAACCCACCAAGACTCCCCTCTGCTGTCTATTCTTCCTACCTTGATATTCAATATTAAAATACCTGTATAGGTATCTATCTTAAAACTCTTGCACAAAAAAATGAGGCTCAATACATCAAGCCTTACTATTTTTAAATACAGATGTTTCTGAATACCCTTGATTTGGATTTGAATTTTGAATATAACTAAGTCTTCATCCTAAAGGTACTATTTATTTTAGCACTATTCATAGCAACACCTCTTTCAAAACTTAAACATCAAGAAAGGCCATTCCTATCCATCATCTTTAAAAAGGGTCAACAAAATTAGAGGAAAAATGGTAGTACATTAATTTTCCTCTAAAAATCACACATATTTTTCCTCAGTAATCCAGAGACTGACAGATAATAATGTCTTCATGTACATAAGTTGAATTTGCATTTATTCATCCTGTTTCTCCATTCTTGCCTTCCAAAACCTGGGCACACAAGGATGTAAGAGGGACATGGACGTCATTAAAACTGCCAAGACAACATAAACTATTCTTCTCCAGCATGTCTCACCCTGAGCCCTCCAAGTCCTGTGAAAGCCACCATGCAGTCAACTTTTCTGTGATCTTTTTGATTCAAAGCCAGAATACTCCATGCATTATGCCCTCCTGCTGAACGCCTGGCAGATTTCCAAGAGAAAAATCTGCATAGTACTCACTTCTGGTAAGACCAGCTGTAATTTCCCTGTGTGTTTTCTCTCCTAGGGCTGGAGGACGAGGCAAAAGAAGGGCCACTGACACTACCCACAGTTCACGGTCTCGGGAGGGAGACGGAAGGCCAAGGAGCCAACCCTTAACAGCCAACAGCTGGAAGTGAGCCCAACTCAGCCTTCAAGATATCCTTCTTTGCCACTTTCCAAGATCCTCATGGCGATTCCTCTACAGGAGCTCAGTGCAATGCCCAAAATAGATGGCCACCTTTGCTAAGCCAGGGACCTGCTATTAACAAAACATGCAGGGAAAACCTTCATTTTACCAAGCCTTCTCACCCTCAAAATTGTTCTGTTTCCCACCTCTGGGAAGGCGGGGGAAAAGCCTCTGGGCTGAAAAGCAAGAGCTTCTTATCCAGCTTGCAGCAATGACACAGCCCCAACGAAACAGCCTCCAGTACCCTACAGCATCCTGTGCCCCTGGATCCTGGGCATGATGTTGACTGCTAGCTCTTGTGCAGGTTTTCTGCTCCTGAATCTACTATTCCATTATTGCTTCAAGTTTATAAAAACATATGTAAATGCGATTCTGCAAGAAAAGAGCTTGGACAAATCAAACCACATGTTTACCCCAAACATTTTAACTCGTTCAGAGGTCAATTTTTATTGCATCTGGCACTTTACTGGATGCCACCATTAGTTTTTTTCATATAAATTTCAAGTAACAAAGACTGCTAAAACTAAAATAAATTCTACATGGTACCATGGGTATTTCGAAGCAACCCATACTTCTCTGGTATTTAGATGTCAGACAATGATCCATACTAAGAAAACCACAGCAAGCTTTATGTTTATTTTACATATTCATGCAAAATCTTCTTTCTTTCTTTCTTTCTTATTTTGGTTCTGGAAAAGTAAAAAGGTTTTCACTGCTCTGTAAAAATATGCCTTCATGTGCATCTCTAGAGCAAACTCTTTGACATGACTGTGTTTACTGCGTTTGCTCCTGACTTCGCCCGAGCCCCACTGACAGGCGTGACTGATCACATCGTAGTTCGCCGCAATCCTGGACAAAGCCCGAATGTTCACTACCCAAAGACACCATTCTTCAGGGATTCCTTTATTTGTCCGCACAGGATTCTGTTGTTTACTAAAACAGAAACTAACAGCCAATATTTGTTCCTGTGAACTATCCAAACCTATGCACCAACCTACACCTATATATTTTTTATGTATTGCTAGAACAAAACAGCTTTACAACTCAGAGCATTAACCCACAGAACCCCTATTGCTCTAACAAACCTCCTGACACATGCATTTGAATCTAAATTGTCTGAAATACAAAGGCAGGAAAACAATTAGCAGGAATCCTTCCTGATCCTCCTTTTGTCAGTGATTCAGGTGATATCAGTGGTGACATGAAAATGAACAACTGGGATGCATTTTCATCCTTCATCTTTTTACTTATTTTTTTAATCAAAACCTTATATTTTTTTACGATAAAGAAATATTATTAGATCACACAGATAAAACTGAAAGATCTGAAAATCAGTCTCTGGTTTTGTTTAAAGACTGGGATTCAACTCCAAGGGCATTTTTCTGTCCCACTATCAGCGAAACTCATCTCTTTCCTATCTCAAGGATATTTTTCTTCAATTTCTATGTATTGCTACTGGAATTTCAGGTATTAAGCATGAACTGGAAAACTGTTTCACAAGAAACTGCTTTGGAAAAGTACCATCAGTTTCTACATAATCACTACTTCTTTTCAAGAGAACTCTAATTTGTATCTTGAAAGTAAAATTTCTGTGACCATACAGCTTCAGGGCCTGTTACATTGCACTGCTCCCCAAGCCACAGAGACAGGGCACTTCCTAAGCTTTCACTGCTGTGAAAAGAATACAGAAGCTTACAAACAAATACCCATTCCAGAGGCTCAAGCTGTAACTGGCTGAGGAAGCTCATTAATCATCACCCAAAGAGACTGCAGTGAGCAATAAGGAAAAGAACAGGAACAGTTCAAAAGATACCAAGGAGAAGCAAGCCTTCTGTCAGCTTTTCAGTTCAGTATAGTGAATTCCCAACATTCGATGCATCACGTATATAACAATTTCCAGTGAAAACCTGCTCTAGGTTTCACAAATCAAAGAACACACAAAACCCCTTGTGAAAGCTTGGGGGCTGAGCAGCCTCTGTTTGCAAAGTCTATTCAAAGTTAGGTAGATGAGGAAAGCCAGGGGCAGGGAGAGGACCCCAGGAGGAATACTGCCTCTTTTCAAATCCAGGCACCTCTACCAACCTGCAGCTGATGGAAAAGCGAGTTCACCTAGGATGTTTTAGGAATGGATAGCTGGCAGAAAAATCCCCAACTCCCCTTTTCTATTATATGCACTGGAGGGGGTACTCTCCCTGGGATAGCTCCTGCCTCCTGCTTTCCTGGGAGGTCTTAACAGACTGGTCATCTTTGTTCAGATACATATAAACACTCTATTAAGATTCTCAAGAGATAAGCACACACATGTGGTGTTATACAAAATAATACATACACTAATAAGGTGAAAAAAAAAGAAAACTAGACAGGGCTGGAATATTAAAAAAAAAAAAATCCATCCAAAAATTTAGATGTGGTATCAACATACACAAGTTAGCACATGTTGACTATAACATTTTCACAGTAAAGCTTTAGAATAAAATAAACATGCCGGATATCAGTGAGGGGTCTGAATTTTATATCCAAGTATATTCAACACCTTCCTACAACCAGTAATGATGTACTGTAAGAGGAAATAGGGTAGGTCCACCAACAGCAAGAAAAAAAGCCACAAAAGAAAGAAATACATAGTAAACTGATATATTTCCTGCAATAGGGAAGAGAAAGGAAAAAGTCTTGATGTCATCTCAAAAGGCTGTAAGCAAAAACAGCACACGACATGCAACACAGAACTCTTTAACGTGCTTGTGACATGCAGATGCCTTGGTCAGGAGAGCATATTCCTGGAATTTCTGGGTGTTGGTCTGGCATTTAATTAACATTACAAAGACCTGTTTTTTAAAACAGTTTTAAAAGCACACTAGATCACATTTAAATGGAAGTCATTATTAGACTCATTACAATTGCAGAACTAAATGACATCCTTTCTTCCACTAAATATATTTTGATATTTGCATGTACCACTAGCTCCAAACTGGATTACTGCAAGTCTCTGCCAAAAGACTTTTCAGACAGGCACTGTATCAAAAGGCTTCATTAAATTGTAACACCAGGCATAATATTCGTGCTCTAAATGCTGAGTGCTCCATTAATCCCATTTTGTGAATTTACCACTGCCTTCTGATTCACACAACTTTAAAATGCTGAAACCTCTGGCTTCCCGGAAAATTCTGTGACGTTGAATGTGGACTAGGCTGATACCGGGGAATACCATCATGTATGTGATAGCCGACCACATCCCTCTGCTACCCATTTTTGATTTCTTTTCAGAAATCGAGCTTTACTTGCGACAAAAAATACTGCCTTCCACATTTAAAATCAGAAGCTTTGAAAGAAACAGACATGCGACCTCATTTTCCTTTCCAATGCAAAATACGCTTTCCTGGGTATTTTAACGAAACAGATGGTAGGTGCTAAGCCCCTGTACACGGCTTTCTCACTTACTTAGTGTCAGCACGCATCTAAATGGATCTATTTCTAATAGGTGCCTTTTGATGCCAAACTGTTCCGGAAGCCCCTGAGGGATGCACGGCCCGGCCGGAGGAACCCAAAGAGCAGGGAGCCCGCAAGAGCGGCGCTCCCGGTGTATGGATGGCACGGGATTGATTGCGCACCAGGAGATACGACGCAATTATAAAACACTGAACCCGCATTCGCCTGCCCGCGCCCGCACGCAGGCGATCGCATCCCAGGCGAGGGGTTCAGCCTTTCCACGCACGACACCGAGACACGCCACAAGGAGACACACACAGAGACACGCAGACCCCCCCGCCCCCCACAGCACCCGGCACGACCGAGGAGCCGAGAGCTCGCCCACCGCGACCCTCGGGAGGGAAGGACAGTCACGTCCGGGACAAAGGCTGATGGAGACGGGCGGCCGCCCGCGCCCGACCCCCGGCTGCTGCCGCCGGGGGCTGCGCGGGGTCGGCGCCGGCGGCGGCCCCCCGGCCTTACCTGCGGCGGGCGGGGGCGGCCGGTCGGGCTCGTCCTGCTCCAGGGTGACGGCGCCGTCCCGCCAGACGCGGAGGTGCGCGGCCGCCGCCCCCAGCCTGGCGGCGGGGGTCTCTCCACGGCGGGCACGGGCGCGCAGCGAGGCGCAGCACTGGTAACACACGGCCCACGCCTGCTCCTCGTTGATGGGCTGGTTGTAGAGCCGGAGGATCTCCTCCAGCGACAGCGCCTCCGGCTGCCCTCCGGACCCGCCGCCGTCCTCCTCCTCCTCGGCGGCCGGGCGGGAGGCGCCGGGCTGGGGCTCCATGCCCTGCGTCCGCCGCGGTGGTGGTCCTCGCTCAGCGACCGGCCCCGCCGCCGCGGCAGCGGCTGCTGATGCTGCTGCTCGCACTGATGCTGCTGCTGCTGCTGCTTGTGCTGCTGCTGCCGCCCGGTCCCGCCGTGCTCATCCTCTCCGCCCCGCTAGTGCCACCAGGCCGCCGGACGCACAGCCCGGCCCGCGCGGCAGGCAGCAGGAGCCAGGAAACAGGCAGGAGTCAGGAGGAAGGCAGGCACAGGATCGGCGCCCGGTCCGCCCGCTGCCGCCGCCGCCGCCGCAGGGGGAGCGACAGCTCATAGCAACGCAATGGCGTCCTCGTCCTCGTCCTCGCCCGCCCCCGCCGCGCGGCGCCGCCCGCCCACCGCCGCAGCGCCCCCTGCCGGCACCGGCGCCATGGCGAGCGCGGGGCGCTTTCACCGGGGCTGCCACGGCAACCGGCGCCTGCAGCGCCTGCCGGGCCGGGCCGGGCCGGGCCGGGCCGGGCGGCTTCCACCTCTGCCGGAGACACCGACCCACGCGGGGCACTCGTGGTGCACTCAGCCCACAGCCCTCGGGCCGCTGTTTCTGCGCCGGGTGCTGGCAACCACCACCCGCAGCAACAAACAGCTCCCGGCGGGATGCGGGATGACACTCCCTGCACCCCCAAGTGTTAAACGCTTGACAATAACCCGCGCCATCACGGACACGGCGAAACGTGTAAGGACCCCGCTTTCACAGCAGGAGGGAGAGTGCCTTTGAATTCCAGGGTCTGCCCTCCTAAAGCAAACACTTCCTCCGGGAAAGCTCCATCCTCCGCAGCAGCAAGGCTGGAAGCGCCCAGGAGACGCAGAGAGGGTAGCAGAGCTAAACCAGCCCAGTCTGGGAAGGGAACAAGGGACTCGTCTTCCAAACAGCTGGGAATTGACGTCCCTGCCCCTGAACACACCTGGCACAGCCCTTCGTGCCAGCTTCGTCCCAGGCAAACGAGCACTTTCACGCAGAAAAGCATCAGACTAAATAAGCTGATGCTCACAGCGAACACACAGCGTTTCTCTCTTTAGTGTTCTACCTCTCAGATGTGAAAGGAAAATAAAAATCTCCCGTTCGCACCTGACCCACTGGGAGCCGGGAGGGTGTGAGGAACAGCGCCGGGAGTGCCCCCTGCCGTACAGGAGCGGTACTGCACCTGGGCAGGGCCCCCGCCGCCGGCTCCAGCTCTCCCATTCCACTTCCAGTTCCTCTCTTCCCATTCCACCTCCAGTTCCTCTCTTCCCTTTCATTTCCAGCTGTACTGAACGCCGCTGCTTTTTTCCTCTTGAGCGGTGCATATAAGATACGACTTAAATAATGCTGTTAAATTTGGAGATATTCACTATACAATATGATCCAGCCTTTCAGGAAAGGAAAATAGGGGAGAAATTGTACTTGTGAAGCTTTTATCAGCATCCTGTATGCTGTAAAAGAGGCAAACGAATGCATTTTAATCTTTCAGGTAGAAAAAGAAAGATAACACAAAACCAGACTTGTGAAGTTAGCAGCAGGGCCAGTAAGTACATAATGTGCCATTAGAGTCCTAAATTTAAAAAACCTCAGTGCTGCTGTAGGAAGTACTTAACACCTCTTGAAGAAAAAAGACAAAAATGGTGTCACACTGCCACACTGCTGATTAAATGTACATGCAAAATGTCAACATTCACTCCTGCTGTATGTGTTGCAAGATTCTCTAGGATCACGTAATTTTTTTGCTTAAGGACCAGCAGAAAAAGTTGCCTTTCTTACAAGGACAAGCAAAGGAGGTGGTCATGGGCTATCACTGACACAGAATGGCTTCTGCAAAAGAAACCAGTTTCAGATTCTCCAGCCACAAGAGATGCCTGGGGTCCACATGGGAAAAAACCTGAGAAGTATGGTACAAGAAAGTTCAGTAAGCCCAACTGCTTGCCATTTGGTAAAGCATAAAGACTTAAAGATACTAAGCAAAATCATCACCCATAGGTTTAAGATAGACAAAATCAGAGGTGGGTAATTAAGTACAGATCTGAGCATCAGAATTAGACAAAATCATGAATGGCTATCAAGAAAAATGGCCTGGCTACAACTTCTACCTCAGAAACTTCATAAGGTAAGAAGATGCAAAAGGCATCAGGTTTAACTACTTTATCTAACCCATCATAGCTATTCACATCATCAGGTATCCAAGTCTTAATATATATTTAAAAAAATAAATCCATAAATTATTAAATTCATAGATCTTCAGGTATCCAAGTCTTAATGTATATTTAAAAAATAAATCCATATATTATTAAATTCACAGATTAACAAGTCTATCTGATTGAACTGTTCTCAGAAGCTGAATGTAGAAGTTACTATTAGGTCCCCAAGAGGCAGAAATAAATTTTGTTGTCTGAAAGACACATGCATAAACACTAGTATATCTGTATCTCAGTCACTCACGAAGTACATCCTGTACACTACAGGGAAAGGAGAGGTAGAAAAGGGTCTCCTACTCTGTAGAGGTAAAACAAACCTACTTCTAAACAAACTCTTAAACCAATTCAGAAATGCAAAAAACAAGCCAATATTTTTTGCACCCATTTTAGTAAACTGACCCACATTCCTATAAATATAAAAAGTAACTTTTATTACAAAGAATAAATTCTCTTTATAAATACAATCATTACTGTGTACACAATCCCCTTCAATACACACACTGGTGTTCAAAATCAGTGGCATTTATATAAAATACTATCTTAGTTTTTAATTGCATCATTTTATACCCTCATACATTATTTTGCAGTGCTAAAAAGGTATGAGTAATTTGGGTTTTTTTTTTCAAAGGACAGAACGGTATTTACAAGCAAACATGATCCAAACTGCACACGCAGATTCAGGGTACGTAAACACTCGTACACGAACAGCAAGTCGCACTTGGTCTCCCCTACAACAGATTATTTCTTCACAAAAAGGAGACCTATATGACAAAGAGAAACAGAGTAACAGACAATCCTAAGATATTGTTAAAAGTTTTAATTATATAGTGCAATTTTTTTAAAGTGTGACTAGCATTCAAGTAACGAATGAGTCTGTCACTACAAATAATAATATTGTTCTATAGTGCAAGGGCTGTTGCCTTGGAGGAAAATGACACAACCACTGATCATTTTTAACAAGTGAAGAGAAATTAAATTAACTCCTCCCTTGTTCTTCAATTTAATACACAAGAAGTCTATCACCACTGAGTCACCAATGTAACCTAAAAGCTTTGTACCCCATGATCCATTACACATACCACACTACTCTTCCTCCAGTTCTAACCTAAGGAAATCAATTTTCTTTAAAATTCATTATTAAAAAAATGAGTTGCAATTTGCAATTAAAGATTACTATTTAGTTTTAACATATACCTATATCTTTACACTTAGACTTACTGAAGACACGTGGCAAATACTCTCCTGGCATTTCTGTGCACAAAATGGATTGGAAACCCTTTGAAGGTGTGACCATCGGGTACCGCTCTCCTTACGGCATCCTGAAACTCTTCATTTCCTACAGAAACACCTGTTGTGCGTTCAAGCTCATAGGCTGCTAATGCTGGTGACAACAGATAGGAGAGCTGGTCATCCCAAACAGTAGAAAGGCCAAGATCCTGGGAGGCAAGTCACAGAACAATGACAACTGTGAAGAAGGAACATCAGGATATGCCTAAACTTGCCTACTGTATAGATTCAAATAAATCCAGGAATCTTTATATTGGTAGTTAATGGCAGTAAACTGATGAAGCAGTGAGCTTTGTGTATTGACTCACACACCAACTGGGAGAAGCAAACTCCACCACCAGAAGTAAGTGACATCACAAGTATCAAACATTTATCAAGGAATGAAGCTAAACTATTAGGCTGAAGCATAAGGCCAGCAGACTTGAAACCTGTTTCAGCTACAGCATCTCTGCATGAAATGTAAGAAGATATGCATAAATACACAGCAAAAATATGGAAAAATCAACTAAGATTCACCTGACATTTTTTCAAATGTCTCATGGAAAACCCTTTCTGAAAATATGATGCACAACAGCTTCCTGAAACACAAAGGCACCTTCTTTCTACCATCCATGCTCCCACCACATACGTACACCCTCCTCCTACCATCCCAAAGGCAAAGAAATATAAAAAACTACCATGTATATATTCAACACTGCATGAGACTCATACTCAGAGAATTACTTTGCCACCCTAAAGGCTGAGCATCGTGTGGGGAGATAAAAACAGAAACAATCAAAAAAACCTCATTAAAAACAGACATAAGCTAACAGGGACTTAAAGTATCGTTGCCTTCATATCCAGCACAGGATGTACCATTTCTGGCACATTATCCCTTGTAGAAATCCTGGACAAAAAGGACAAAACTAACTTCTAAAAATATCTCCCATTTTGTAAAGCAGTCAGAGTAAGATCATGACAGCTGAAAGCCTACTTTTATCTAGGAACCAGAAACATTTGTGCTGTATTGGCAAAGTCCGCTAACAATCAGATTTGATCTTCCTGGTGCTTTTAGAAGCAGCTCATGGGTGGTCTGCAGGTAAGCTGAAGATCACAGACCTAGAACAAGGGGCAAAGGCAGGGTGGAGGGAAAAGCTCACACATGAGGCTACGGATCACCACTGCAAATAATAGTAAGTATGATGTCTAAACCAGCTCATTACAGTCTTCCCAAACATTTTTTCAGTAATTTCACTTTTCACATATCACAGTTCTGCAAAAGCTGATGGAAAAGACATTGCAAAGATACAAGTATGTGAACTAACAAATGGCTATCCAAAACAAGTATACAATTGACACATTACCATGACAGATTACTGCCAGTCTTCCTCACCTTTCTGTGTTCAGAGACCAGTATCCTCAGCTGCACTTCTATCTCGTTGCTTGTTACAGCAGCATCTATTGTAGAAGCACACAGAGGAGGAAAAGGGGGAACTGAAGACGTTGCTCCAGGAGGACATACGGATTTTATTGCTTCTCCACTCATGGGTTTCCATCTAGATTCATCATGCAGGTCAAACACACACACCTCCACAGCATCAGAGGGCTGACAATTTCCAAAGAACTTTTGATGGTTAAAGATACAACCTATTGTGCGATATGGATACAGTGGCTTGGGTTGTTCAACTATGGGAGGGTCATCAGGGTTGATAGCTCTGTGGATGTACCTAATCAAAAATATTCAATTTCTTATTAATACAGCTTATTTCAAGGCAAGGTAAAAATATTTAGATGGGACAGATACAGACATTTCTCCTTTAAAAACACTTATAGCCAAGTTTGTAATCAATTTTCCCCCAAAAAATGGCATTCATTTGTTTACAGAAATGTAATTGCACACATTTTGGAGATATAATATACAATCAAACAAGAAATAATTTTTAGTCTTTAAATCTAGAAAAATATGCTGCTTAATCAAGCAGTTAAATTTTGCATCTACAAGAACATGCTCATACAGTTTCCCTGTTACTCATCACATTTAGAGAAATACACCTGCAAATGCTAATCACAGGACACACGAACAGTGGCAAAACAGAACTGCTTGTTTTGAACACCAGAAAGAACATGTTCCTGAAGCTTTAGTACATCGAACATGTGCTCTTCTTAAATAACTCAAGCCAAGAGAAAATCTCAGAGAACTTAGAGAGATTTCTGCAGGGAGCAAAAAAGTAATGCAACACTGATTTCGCCTACGAAATCAAGCAAAAAATATATGTTCCTAAACAATCATGTCAGATTTCATCTCCTTTACAAATGATGGCAGTGATAGCGTCAATGGCAATCAGCTGCCATGAGACACAAAACAGTTACCATACAGTATTAAGGACACTGATATATTACAAACTGATGAAATACTTCCCCTCATGCTGAACCAGTTATTTTCCAAGCAAAAGCAGTAGATAGAAAAAATATTCAAAGACAAATATCACCTGGATTACATGACAGGGTATAAAGATTTAAAAAAAACAAAACACAAGAGTAAAAATATCCTGCACAAACCTCAATATACATTGTTCTGTTTTCTTATATTCTTTTTACTCACCTATGTCCTGTTAAGCTCTCCCAAAAAGTAATTGTTCCATCAGATCCACAAGTCATTACCCAAGTGTGGGGGACTCCTTTTGCTTTTGTTCCAACACACACAAAGGCTTCCAATCCAAACCCAAGAAGAAGACTGCACAGAAGGTTAGCATGGTCTTCACAGTCACCCTAGACAATAAATATTAATGAGCTGTTTTGAGTATTAGGTATGGATAAAACCTTAAAGAAAGAAAATAGTGGTATTTCTCAAGTCACCATTTAACAAGTCATGTTACTTTCCTATTTATCTAAAATATGTATCAAAAGTCAGGATTTTACCTTACACTAGACAGGTTTTAGTTTTCTATAATAGAATAAAAAAAGTTAAAACTTAAAAACAGATGTTCTAATGATAGACTGTTGATATTGTTTGTTCAAGTATAGTGTATGATTAACACTGGGAAACATTTCTTACAATTATAAAGATACCTTCAAATAACCCAAAACTGGAATCTATTGACCTGTGACAACAAAACCAATGTTCTAATTAACTGTAAATATATATATATATATAAATCAAACACCTGAGGAAAGACTAGAAATTACTCAGTATTTGCACACATTTAGGAAATTTTTCATTTAATAAAATGTAATTCTACTGGTATTTCACCTTCTTGAATGTGCTGCCAAACTTCAGAAACTAGACAAAGATAAAACAAGGCCCCCCACAGATCTAACTGTAAAACCACTGGGAATCATGTGCAGCTGTTTTTTCCTTTAGTTAGAAAAACATTTATCTCATAAACACGTTACTACCACTGATAATTCACAGAAAACGATTTCCAAATGCAATGTCTAATATCCTTTGTCTCTTTACAAACATTAGCTGTAAAGTAAGAACAAAATTTGCTCAAACAATGAAGGCTTCATAATACAAAGTATAGCATTCAGAAGCAGAACAGTAAGGCTCTTTAGTCAAGTAACTATTCAGAATGTTGAAAATGTGAATTTCAGAGTTCTTGGATGTATCAAGACAACACAATCTTGCCCTACCACAGCATAAAAGAGAAATACGCAGTAGTTTTAAACCCTGTAGTGGACCTGTGCCACTTTCCACAAGAAAAATAATGATACAGCTGGTGTCTCAGGGGGTAAATTCAGTTATTTTCCATACAGCTTTCCCCTTCTGCCTTGAAGGAACATTCTTCTCTGTGTGTCCAAACACAGCAGTCCCCAAAGTCCCTGTTGCCATCTCCATCTGAAAGCCAGTGGATAGCCAGAACTGCCTTAACATGCCACCTATGCATCATCTGATATTCAAAGACAATAGCCAATGCCTGTTCTGTGTGGTCTTGGAGGCAGGTCTAAAATCTGGGATACAGCTCCTGCTGCCATGAACACATCTTTTAAATGCAAACACATCAGTGACGTTATTTTTGAAGGCAGAAGTATCTCCATGGCAATAAAAAGAACTGACAACCCTAAAGAAGTATCAGAAGTGATCACTGTTACTTCTGCTCATAAAACTGAAGAGCTATAAACCAGAACCACTTACAATTTGTTTTGCTTATTATACTCATGGGATACAAATGTCAGACCACCAAGAACTAGGCTGAAACTTCTAGTGAAATTTCCTATCTTGCAAAAATGTAGCATAAAAACTGTCAGTATATTTCAGCCCATCTATGGAAAACAAAACAAAACAGACAGACAAAAAAACGACAAAAAAAACCCCATCAAATCAACAAAAGAGACAAGAGACTAAAGAGACTTTTTCTACTCTTCCTGGATTAGTCCAGAATTTTAAGCAGTGTCCTGCACAGTAGCAGGGATTCATTGGATGAGATGTGTTCTCAGAAATGCAATGGAAGAAAAGCCAACTCAGTGTCAAAGAGATGCATTGACAAATGGACCCCAACTACAGCAGTAAAGGAAGTCTGCTCCAAAACCTTCTTGTCTACTATTTAGCATCTGCTTCTCTTTAAAAACATCTCAAACACGACTGTAACAGAATCTTCCAAACCCGATTTTAATACGTGTATCTGCAACTTGTTTTAAATTCCTGACTTCGTTAAGAACAGGACACCCACCCCCCGGTGCCACACAACGGGCACCGTCACACACCTTGTTCCTGCATAAGAAGGAGAGGAGGGTGCACCACTGCTCCTGTTTGCCGCCGCCCCCGCCGATGACTGGGGCTCTCTCGTGGCCCAGGACGCTGACGAAGCGCGCTGCCTGCCTGGGTGTGTCCAGCAGCCGCCCGGCCCGCAGAGGTCTCACGTAGGAACACACCGGCCGGTTCACCCCGTTTTCATCCTGAACATGTCAAATGGGGTTATTTGCCAGCCCTGCCAGTGTCGCAAAACGTTAATCTTAGCTTAGCTTTTTTTCCTCTGGGATGTATTCTCCCTGGAATAAGTATCACTCAAAAACAGTGAAGACACGAAAATACCCCCAGAATTAGGACCCAAGACCATTAAGACAACTCATTTAGAGACATCACATATTTCATTCTGGCTCTGTCATCCATAGGGAATTCTGGACTAAATGTATGAACACCAGGAACAGCACAGGCTGCAATTAATTTTCTCAAACAGGTGAGGAACTGTTCATGCTCTACCCACTATCAATTTCCACATTATCATCACTATATCCACATTATCATTAAGTATAAAAACCAGCCAGAACAAATCTCACACAACAACTGCAACCACCCCAAAAAATTTGGGTTCTGCAACAGCCCCAAAAAACCCCACCCTCAAAAGTATTAAACATTCAGCAACTGATTCTAGAGTTTAAAAGGTGCTTATTTGCTTTGAATTTGAATACTCTACCTCTTACAATAGCAAGGAATAAAAATTGCTCAAAACACAGTAACTAGATCTATTAACCAACTAGATCTGAATTAAGCAATAATACTAAGAATTTCTAAGTTCTTGTAAAAATGAAAAAATAAGATTACTTAAAAAAAGGTATGCTTAATTACATGCTGCAGGCAAATACTATGATTATCATCTATTAAAACTATTTCAAGAAGCATAGAAGTCTTCTGTTCCTCACTGGGCTAGATTTGTACTTTTATGCTCATATATTTTTAAAAGGGATCAAAGCCTTTTGAATCTCTGCAGCTTCAGGAAATCATGGTCTCCTATTTTTACTGTAGTCATATACTGTCCCCGTTAAGGTTTTGTCATGCTTTTCCAGCAAACTGGTGGGAAAAAAAAGCAGCATTTATTTGAGGATGACTGGAATCCTTTTGAAAACTACTTCACAGCACAAAAGCAATTAAAAAAACCCCACAGGCAGGATTTATTTTTTAATATTGTCTCATATATATAAAATGCCTGTTTCTGCATTACTCATCTGAAACTTGATGGTAACCAAATTATCAAACTAATCTAATAAAGTAATTTCCATTCCCAGAAAGTTTTATTAAGATTTGCTATGGCCAATGGGAAACTCAAGATAAGCTCTATATAGGTACTAATCTAGCAGGGGCCTAGTTCCTATCCTATTTAATTATAGACCTGTTTCTCTTTATACATTGCCCTAAAACTCTTAAAGCCTTTGTATTTGGAAGAGAGTTTGTCTTCTTCACAGCAGCCCTCATAGTGCTGTGTTTTAGATTTGTGACCAAAACAGTGCTGTGAACACACCAGTGTTTTAGCTGCTGGTGAGCGGGGCTTGTATAGTAAGTATGACAGCCATCTACGCTTCTCATTCTGCCACCACATAGTTCTAGCTTCAGGGTGGACAAAAACCTGGAAGGAGACACAGCCAGGACAGCTGACATGATCTGACCAAAGGAATATTCCATGCCATATAGTGTCATGCTCAGTGCTAAAAACTGTGGGGGTGGGGAACAGATCTTTTCTGCTTGGAGACTGTAAGGGCATCTGTCTCCTGTGGGAGGGGGTGAGTGACTCTCTTTGCTTCTTTCCCTTCCTTTCCATTTCCATTTCCATTTCCTTTCCTTTCCTTTCCTTTCCTTTCCTTTCCTTTCCTTTCCTTTCCTTTCCTTTCCTTTCCTTTCCTTTCCTTTCCTTTCCTTTCCTTTCCTTTCCTTTCCTTTCCTTTCCTTTCCTTTCCCTTCCCTTCCCTTCCCTTCCCTTCCCTTCCCTTCCCTTCCCTTCCCTTCCCTTCCCTTCCCTTCCCTTCCCTTCCCTTCCCTTCCCTTCCCTTCCCTTCCCTTCCCTTCCCTTCCCTTCCCTTCCCTTCCCCCCCTTTCCCTTCCCCTTCTCCCTTCCCCTTCTCCCTTCCCTTCTCCCTTCTCCCTTCTCCCTTCTCCCTTCTCCCTTTCCCCACCTTTATTTCAACCCATGAACTTTTCCTTGCTTTTGCAATTTTTATCCTTGCCTCCACCCCATCAATGTGGAGTGATAGAGTAAAGGGTTCAGGCCTCAGCTGAGATTTTTAAGTTCACATCACTCCTGCACACTCAGGGCACAGCCAGAAGGGAAGCTGTTGCCTCATGGAAGAGGAGGCACAGATTGCCTCAGAACACTGCTTTTAGATAAGCTACTGCGGTAGGAAAATTGCTACTGAACAGGGTAAATTCATAGTGTGAAAAATGCAAGGATCATACCATTCCTTTTACTGAGTACTGAGGAGCAACTGATACAGTAATTTATCATACTCTAGTAATTATGACTGTAGTTGTTGTGTGACATAAACCAGAGAGATTGCATTGCAGATCACATAGAGTTCAAATATTTTGAGGATCTGTTCTAATAGATCAAGGAAGTCCATTTCTTGTCACTGTTTTATCTGGTACAAAACTTATCTGAAACAGTTTGTACAGATCACCCAAGTTTCAGCCATTTGAGTATTCAAGGACAAGACTAAGCAGGCTTTTTCACTTAGTAGATCAGAGGTAGTCAGAGCAACCCTCCTGTCTGCATTGTCCTATTAAGCTTCAATAGACAAACAGAAGTTAAGTCCTTACAAATCTAATTTTTTTGCACGACACACCACATTTAGCCCTGACCTGAACATAACCACATCATAAATCTATACATATTCTGCATATACATAAAGTTCAAAATAAAATAAAAAGATAACTTAAAGAAAGGATTGGTCTATTTATACAGTTCACAAACCTGTGCAAAGATCTTTACCAGCCTTGTGTTGTGGGTAGGTCTGATCTGCAGGTATTCTCTCCACCACTGCTTAGCATACACGAGAAATAAACGTTCTTTTTCTGCTGTTTTCTGACGTTCCAAAGTGAACTGTAGGTAGGAAAAACAAAACCAATCCTACATATACTAATTCCAAACAGGAGAAAAAAAGCCATAATCAGTAAGGACATTAACACCACATGCTGGCATATGTAAAATAAAGCTTAACATTTTAAGTGTGTCATCCAAATGCATGCATTTTTAAATGGAAATCCAATTAATAAAACTTCAAGTTGTATTTCTTGTTTGTAGGTTCATATATTAGGCTTGACTGAAGTAATGATCATTTTAAGTAATGCATTTCTGCACAGAAGGATTGCTCAGATTGTAATGTGCAGGAGAATATCTGCATGCACCTTCAGGCCAACATTTACTGGCTTTCTGAGCAGAAAAGCTAACCTGAAATTACTGTTTCACATGGGAAAGAGCAAGAAAACATATTGCTACCTGAAGAAAATTAGATATATTGCATCTTTCTTTTTTCTTCAGAGGTTTTGATACAAGTAATTAGAAAAACCCATTACAGCAATATTTTCAGTAATGTTCAGTATAGACAAAGTAAAAAAGGTAATTATATTTAAATTTAATAGAAGAAAAATAAGTAAGTATTAAACAGTCAAAAACCCCACAGTCCTCAACATCTACAATTCTGTTCTTCTCCCCCACCAACAAAAGAGTAAGTTAGGCCTCCCAGAAATTACTTACTTGAGTACTAATTATTTCTGAAGAAAGTGTCTTATTAAGCTGTGGATACATTTCCAGTCTGATGTTTAAAACACCAACAGAAACTTTTGATTCTGTACCTTTGAAACAAAATAAGTTTTCATCAGGTCTCTCATATTCAATTTGCCTAGATTATTTTGGCCAGGCAGGGGCAAACCATTAAAATATGTATGTTAGTCTTATATAATCACAAAAAGTAAACTTCTTTAAACATAGGCAAAGTAAGAATCTTTATTTAAATTTCAAACTCAAATGAGGCTGTAAGAAAGCATAACATGACCAAAAAAAGCACTGTTGTCTACATCCAAGACAATTATCCAAGGCCCTATTTGCAGCCATTACTGGGACATACTAGATGAATTCTAGAATGGAATTCTAGAAATGTCTGGAATAGGCATCAAAAATCAAATCAGAGAATCACACACTGTAAATGTGCCTATTCCTACTGATTACACAAGTAGCTCAAATTTAAATAGTTGGAAATAAGTGAAGTTCATCTTCCCCCAGGATGCAGTTCATTATGAAGGACCCTGGCTGTCACACAAAGTGATTACTCAACTTAAAAAACTTCCCAAAATAACAAACAACTGAACAACCCCCCTCAACTTAATGTTGTTGCCTAATGCTGAAATTGAAATTACATAAACAACAATAAGCTTTAAAAAACATGGTACAAATGGGTCCACATGCAATACAAGTGATGGAAGCCTGGCATAATAGTTTATCTGTTTATCTGAGATGGCAGCATCCTTTGATGTTCTTGACGCATTTTGTACAATGACAGGATTTTGAAGAAGAGAAAAAACACTGGATTTATTGGATTGATACTTTATTACCTGGGAAAAAAGCTAATGAGAATGAAATTTAACTTGCTCCATCACCCATCTGAGAATTAAGCTCAACTTATTTGCTATGCATTTCCAAGTCATCATAGAAAATTAAAATCAGAATGGCCTGAGGTGGATGGGATCTTAGAGATCACCTAGTTCCAACCCCGCTGCCATGGGCAGTGACACCTTCCACAAAATCACATTGCTCAGAGTTCCATCCAACCTGGCCTTGAACACTTCTCAGGATGTGGCATCCACAGCTTTTCTGGGAAACCTGTTCCAGTGCCTCACCACCCTCACAGGAAATAATTTCTTGCTCTTATCTCATCTAAATCTACTCTCATTCAGTTTGAATCCATCCTGCCTTGTCCTGTCATTACTTGCTCTTGTAAAAAGACTTGTAGGAAGTCATGAGAGACCTAGTCTTTATTCACTAAATCATATCCTAACAACCTGTGTTGGAACTCCTGAGAAGAGGACTGGGGACAAGCGATACACAAAAACACACGTGTGTTCAAACTGCTAAGCACCTAAACCAAGCCGTTCAGAAAAGGTGCTTCCAGCTACTGGGATAAATGGGAGCAGAGATCCCTTTCTCCAGCAACTGTTAGTTTGCTATGAAAGGCACACAAGCTGGATTTTACTCCCCAGTGCACCAATCAGATAGATTCCTGGAGATGGAACTACTGGATTTTTGTTTGGTTGGTTTGATTCTGATAACTTAACCAGATTTTGCAATAATCAATAGTGGGAATTCCCAGACATGAATGGGGACCATTTTTACAAGGGATCTGGAATGCTCATTTTTAGCAGCTTGGTAACAGAAAAATCTGACCATTAAGTCTTCTAGGCATTTTTTAAGGAAACTTTACAGTTACTTCTGAATTGAAGAAAAAAAAGAATTAGATAAAAAATACTGCTTTAAGCTTGTAAGCAAGCTCAGTACCCAAAATTTTAAGTCTTCATAACACGCTTATTTTTTATGCTTACCTACACCCAGGAGTTCCACAGCAACGTTTGTTATGCCGTTCTCTGCAGCCAAGACAGACCTCCACTCCAAGAAATAGGATGCTACCAGTGTGGTCTCACCAAATGTGTCTGTTTTGATCAGAACCATATGCACTGGGTCACATATAGATAACATAGTGGTTGCATCCACCATCTTACTTCCATCACCTGCCATTATTAAACCAAAATAAGATAGCAAGAATATTACCATCCCAAGTTCTCATCAGAATTTTAAAACAGTACGCAACAAAATGCAATGTATGTAGTAAGTATAAAACACAATGTATGTACTAAGTATAAAGAAAGATCTTGAGTCCAGAAGTGTAAGCAATGGTCCCATCTCTAAAACCACACTCATTTTAGGACAGAGCTACAGAGAGATTACATAGAAGATAAAATTACTTTGTAGTTGAGTACTGCAATGCAACTAGTTCAGACACACAAAAAGATAAAATGGAATTAACATTTAAGAATGGATAAAGTTGGGCAATCTCAAGTTAGAGTGAAAAAGAAGGAAAAGAGCAAGAGCAGAGAAAGATCTACAAGTGGCATAACCCAATACAGTCATCTGTTTCCTCAGGACAACAAGAAAAAAAACAGGAAAGAAATCCACTAAATAATATCAAACATATTTCACAATAACTCTTAGGTCAGAAAAAATCCCAACACCATCAGCTCTAAACCCACAATATTCCTTACCTAGGCTATCCCTGTGTATTTCAAGTAGAAAACCATCCTGAAAATCTGGCTCACAGGCACAGGGTACAGGTTTGGAACGGAAGCGCTGGTTTCGAAAATGTAAACACAGAGTGAAGGTAGAACAGATCTGGCCAGGCAGAGGCTCTGGTTCCTGAAGATGTTCCAGAAAAGCTTTTCCACCCAAAACCTGAAGGTAAAGATACCTCCGTGTTGGGTCAATGTTAGCTGTAAAGCGTAGCAATAAAAATGAAGAGACTACAAACAGATCTTAAAAAAAGCTTAATTTGTTAAATATCAGGTAACTAAGAGGAGACTAGCAAAAAAAAAGAAACTTCTTTGAGACAAGTGCTTAGGAGAAGTTTATTTTAAAATATATGGAAATTATCTTAGTGTTAAGTAAATTGAATAATAATAATAAATCATATTTAATGCAACACTGATGGCTGCTGCTGCTTGCATGAGTTTACTCCATGTGGATAAGCAGAGGCAACACCCACCCTTATGCCAGTTCATACCGACATTCAGAATGCAAAAATCATAGACTTCAAATTTGTTTCAAAACTATGATCCAAACATTTAAATAAACAAGAAACATACTTTTTTTCAAAACTGGTGGTTCTCTGTCAACAAAATGTGTTGATGGTTTTGGAGCCGAAGTCCTCTCTGTTTCATTCACATCCTGGAATTACAATTAAGACTTTTTAAGGAGTCAAGGGATGCAGCAGTGCTCCTACTACAGTCTTCTAAAAATTAAAGAATCCTCCATTTAATCTGAATGCCATTCCTAAGGTATGCTCCCTTTTAAAACTGAACAAATATTTTTAGTGCAGTATTATCAGCAAACCAATTTCAGCATATCCATTAATCTTCTCTACTTCTATAATGTCTCAAATCAGTAACGTCCTTACAAACCTCCAGAAGCAGCATAGTTTCACTTTGTCAAAACACCACGTCAGTAAAAGGAACAAGCAGAAATACTTCTTCTCTTCAAAAGCCACTTACAGTTACAAATTTAAGTTCCTTCATAACATCATCAATGATTCCCCGCTGTCTTAGGGCTTTCATCAGGTCTTCTGTGGACAGCTGCTGATGCTCAGGTGCCAGCTCTTCTCGTATAGTCTCAGCAAGAACTTCTCGTATCCTCCCATGGACATCCATCTGAAAGGAAGTTCACTATGTGTTACAAACACCAGCTCTTTGTATGGTAGCAGGTACAACTTGCCAAATAAGTCTGTAAGGCTAAGGGTGCTTTCCTAGGAACACAGAAATAACTACACCAAAATACTGGTCCTTTCAGAACTAATCAAATGAGCCACTACCTTACAAAAGCAATGCTCCCAGTAAAAAAAAATTACAAGCATACAAAACATAGGCATTCTCACTGCTCTCTGACAGTAAGCCATCTTAAACTTCCCTCCTTACAAAAAGGTCTGTAAATCCATCTATTACAAAATGGTCATTGTTCTAAATTTCTTGTCTCCCTCAAAATTCAAACCTAATATAATACTTCCTTACTTTTTAAGGGAAAAAATATGCTTTTATATACGTAAGGCACAAAAGTAGTAGATCTCCCTTGCAAGCTTTCCCTGTGCTCAAAAGGAAGTCTGCGCATCATCTGAGCTGTGAAAGCAGATGAATTTATAGAGCTGACTCTCACACTGGAAGGATGTTAAGGACACAGCCACCAATACCTGAAACAGAATCACAGAATGACCTCGTTGGAAAACTTCTTAAAGATCATCTCATCCCAAAGCCCCTGCCATGGGCTTTCACTAGACCACGTCACTCACAACCCCACCAAGCCTGGCCTTGAACACTTCCAGGGATGGGGCATCCACAACTTCTCTGGGCAACCTTTTCCAGTCCCTCAGCAGCCATCACAGTGAAAAATTCTTCCTAATATCTAATCTAAACCTACTCTCTTTCAATTTCAATCCATCTCCCCTTGTCCTGTCATTACATGCTCTGGTAAAAAGTCTGTCTTCTTTCTTGCAGGCTTCCTTCAGATACTGGAAGGTTGCTATAAAATCTCCACTGAGCCTTCCCTTCTCCAAGCTGCACTATCCCAGTTCTCTCAGCCTTTCCTCGAAGCAGAGGCGCTCCTTCCCTCTAAACATCTCGCTGGCCTCCTCTGGACTCGCTCCAAAACCCCATTCTCCTGTGTGACAGGTAGGAATATTCACCCCTACACTAACAAGCGATATAGGAGTTACAGCCTCCTTACTTATCAGTTCAAGACCCTCGCTCATAGAGCAACAAGAAAATGACGAAGCGGAGCCTGGAAACCACCTGCAGCGAGCGACCCAAGTTGGGAAAACAAAGCGGGGCGCCGGAGCGGGCGCGCGCCGCCACCGCCTCAGCGGGCGCTGCCGCCACTCGCGGCGGGGTGACACCGGCACGGGGGCCGGTACAGCCCCCTGAGAGACAGGGGAAGGCTCTCCGGCGCCGGGACGCGGCGCCAGTCCCACCTTGAGCAGCTGCTGGTGGATGATCTGCTTCAGCTCCGAGGCTTTCTCCGGCGGCAGCGACATGGCGGACCCGGCAGGGAACGAGCCCCAACCGCCGCGCTGCGAGCGCGGGCAGCGCCGCCACCGCCCCCTGGCGGCAGCCCGTGGGTGCGGCATCCGCGCCCGGCTGCCTTCCTTCCTTCCTTCCTTACATCCCTCCTCCTTTCCTTCCTTCCTTTCTTCACTGCCTACTTCCCTCCTCCCTTCCAGGCCGGCATGTTCATTCCATGCGACCGCGGCGGGGGCTCCGCCGCCCCCGACTTTAAAGGCTTCACTCTGCTCATGGTGAGTCACGCTCCTGCTTCCCCGTTCCCCCGCCCTCGGTGGGTCTGAGGGGTCGCTGTCCCCGGTCGCTGTGCTGTGGGCTCCGCTCCTGTGGGGCAGGACGGGACACGGGGGGCTCTGGTGTCTCTCCCTGCCCTGCCCGAAGGCCATCCCTGGGCACTTGGCCGTGGGATAAACGGAGAAGTCTCAGGGCAGGCGGTGTGTGTGGAATCTGGGGTGTTCTGCCGAGGAAATGAGGGTTTGGAGGGCTCTGTCTGCAGCAGAGCTTAGCTCGGTCTTCTCCATTTCTGTCAGCTTCTCTCCTCAGAACTCCGTGTTCGCCCCTGTCAAGACGATCCGTGCTGAGCCGCAACAGCTATGTTTTATTTTAGAGCAACAGCTATATGCTATTTCAGAGCGATAGCTATATGCTGTTGCTCTAAAAATCCATGCGCCCTATGTGCTTTTACTGGATTTGCAGCACCCCTGGTTGCCACTGCAATAAAAGCTTGGGATTTTTTTCATTTAGATGCGATATATAAATGTTTACAATGTAAAAAAAAAAAATTATTCTGCTACATTTACATCTCGGATTAGGATTGTTTTAGGAAGTGTTTTTATCGCCTTCACATATGGTATGACATCAGGTCATGTGCCCGATGTCAGTGTGGGGCGAGAGCTCCAGCGCAGGCTGCGGAGGGGCAAAAGCCGGCATTTCTCCCCTTGCCGGGTTAGCGGCAGGGAACCCCATCGCTTCCGTGGGAGGGCTGCACAGCCCGGGATGACTGTGCAGGCTGCGCAGGAAGTCATTCCCGGTCAGCTGACAAGCAGCAGGAAACACATCACTGCCGAGCTCCTCGCGTGGGACTGACGGGGAGCTGGGTACCAGCCAGGGCGTGGGGACAGCCGGTGCTGCTGCGGCCTCCTTCACCTACTGTCAGCCTCAAATACGGTGTCTTTCCGCAGTGGGCAGCAGCAGCAATACTTAGATTTGATTATAAATTAAAGGAAAGCAACCGAACGTTTTATGGTTGTCCTCCCGTAATAGTTTCTTTGGAAGGACACAGACTCTTGACTTTCTTTTTCCGTGCCATCATATTAGGTCAGTATATTAGATCAGTATCTGGCCCCTTTGATGATAACCCACAGCAATTCCTATGAAATTAATTTAAGGGCACCCTTATAATTTTCATCCTTAAAAAAATGAAAAAACCTTACCCTTGTCTATGGGTCAGTCTGAGATTTAGAGGCTTAATATGTCATACCAGCACTGCCTTTGGGCATCAAGTGAGTTTTGCCAGTCTCACATCGGTTGCTTGAGTGGCTTTTACCTTCTCTCAGTCCAAAAATGTGGGGAAGGAGGTAAGTTACCAAGCTGTCCTTTCAGTTTACAGTGAGACAGGATTATTCACAGAAGTGGCCAGGATGTTTTTTGTCAGACAGGGACCAAATCCTATATTTACCAATTCTTCTGGTAGGAAATAGTCACCTTTGCCAGAGGATGAGCAGCCACTTTTAGAAATCATGTTTGACCAGATTTTAAGGAATTTAAGCTCTCACTATTTGAAGAGCACCTTATGCCGTCCATAAAGCACACCGTAATTCGGTTCATTCTGTTACTTCAGCCAGCAGTGTCCGTGGGAAATGTTGGTCAGTTGGCAATAGATCTGGTGATTTCCACACTTGACATGACTAAAGTTGGTTACTTCTACACTGATTGCCTGGTGCCAATGGTTGGAAATAACCCATATGCAACAGCAGAGGAAAACTCAACGGAGCTGAGTATAAATGCTGAAGGTGGGTATTGAATGCTGAAGGGGTTTGCAGGGGACATAAGATGCAAGAATATCACATTTACCTTTTTGTTGTTGTTAAGTTTTGCTGATGTGCTTAAATTAAGGTTAGTAATAACAGCTGCAGAAACCTATAGATAGGAACATATTTACACTTCACAGAGGAAACTGTTGCTATTGTTATTTTGGAAAACCAATTTGACATTTGGAACCAGCAAGAAAGGTTGAATTTGAGCCATATTGCAGTGCAGCCAAAACTCTCTGTGGTGTTAATCCAAAGCACTATCAAGTGTGCACATACTTAAAATAAATTACTAGAATACAAGTTTAATTTCTGATTTAGAAGGATACTTATCCACTCTTCTTCCTTCCTACATACCTTTTTCCCTGTGTAATGTTTCTCCCACTCCCCCTACAAATTCTTAGTTTCTTTCCCTATATTGATCATTGTATTTATTTTTTTACCCTCTCAGAATAATCTGTCAATCTTTGCAAAGATGCATACATCATCTGCATCATTACAGGAGGCAAATCTTCATATATCCTTCATAATTCAATCCTTGAATTTAGTACAACTGAAACTAAGTCTGATGAAAATACAATGCACAGAAATATGTGTTTTTAACACAGTGGATGTTATCAGGCTTTCTCGTATGAATTGATAGCTGAAAGGTTTATTATTCTGAAGTTTGTAAACGAGGTAGTTCTTGATATATTCAAACCCAGATCTCTTTCTCAGTTTCTGCTTAACAAGAGTTAATGATTTCTTCTTGTAGTGTACTCCGTACCTTCAAAGAAACTTGTAGTTCTGCAGATCAGGTCACCTTTTATAAAGGTATGTATGTTCATTGACTGCTCTTACTTCACTGTTTGGTTTGAATAGTTCTGCTGGCAAATATTCAGTGGTCTGGCACAATTATTTTTCTACTTCATGCTGTAACACCTTCTGCAGTTGGTACAGTTTTACTGATTTCTGCATTCACTGAGGGCTGAGGCTTTGCTTTTGTTTTTCCAAGCCCCACAACAGCTGCCTGTGTTGGTAGACTTTAGTGTAAATATCTCCTTAGTTAACAGGAGTCAAGAAAATAAGAAAATGGTCTGGGTTTTGATAGTTTAGGGTTTTTTCCTTTACATTTATTGTCTTTGTGTGTTCTTTGTAACAGCTTTATTTTTTTTGTGTGTGTCATGCCAATTTAATTATTTCATAGTATTCTATATTCATTTTAACTGTGTTTGTTTGGTAAAAATTAGGAATTTAATATTACTCATTAGCTGGTCTGTAATTAGCTGTAATTTAAAATAAGCAGAATGGCATGACAGAAAAAAAAAATTGTGGTTCAGTATTTTGGCAGTTCAAAGTGTGGAAAAATACTGCTTGATTCTGCCACCCCATCTTGCTCTAAAGCTTTTTCCTTTGCTATTAATGGCACACAAAACAGGTGGTATTGTTGTTGATGTGGTCTTGATAATTCTTATAATTCTACATATTGTTTTGCTTAAGTAAACAACTAGGGCAGTTCTCTGCTTTCTAATAATTTATCTGTGGCTGAAGAAGAATAAGTGGATATGAAGAATAATTTACATCACTGCTAAACATTATATATAACACCAAGTATTGTTCAGGACACGGTAAATGTTTTACTTCTTTTTCTGTGTCTTTGCATAAAGAACAAGTACAGGCCATTCTGTGAAACCCTGCTTTCTTGGGTGAAGAGCAGCAAATATGCCAGGGTTGTCCTTCTATCCAGCAGCCATGCATACCAGCGTGATGATGAGCAGCTTCTGGGGTATGTTTGTGTCCTTAAAAGACCTAACTGATGTTTCTGGGTGTTTTTGACTGACATATTTCCCTCTGTGTCCATGTAATGAGTACTTTTGGCAGGGTGCTTTTGCTTGCATGTGTATGTAGGTAATAAAATGCTTAGTATGCTGTTATAACATGATGTTACACAGTATTAGTCTCTGAATTTTCTGGGTTACTAGTGTCAAAAGTACTGATCAAATGAAAAGCTGTAAGTAAATTGCACTTGCCCGGCATTGCCTCAGTTTTAGCTTCTTGTGGCTGCAAGCAATGTGAGGGATTAACTGCTGACATACAGGTCAAAGGTTAGATTTTTAACAGTTGATTGCAATATTCGTTTGTTTCTGACATCTTTGTCATCATTCTGTGTTCGAAAGGTTTTCTTTGATACAGCAAGTTGTCTTTTTTTTTTTTTTTTTTTTAATAGGAGGTTACCAGTTATTATTTGTTGGGAGGCAACTGCCAGGTTGCAATTTTTTTTACTAGCTGTTACCCATCCAAAAGCCAGGCATGTCTTGCTGATTGATGACATCATAATTGGTAATTTAATGAGAAACAAATAAAATCAGTATTTCTGCAATTGTTATCTTCAGGCTCTGTAAATGTATAGGGCCTCAAAGGAGGTTTAGATCTATGCATGTCCCAGATATAGTGGTAGATCCATACAATTCCAGGATGGCCAGCTAACATGGAATGAAATGAGAGGAACTGATGGTTATTTGATGAGGTCTAAGTCATAAGTTGTGATTTAAACACTCCAAGCTCCCTCAGCACCACAGAACAGCTGCCTTATAAGAGTGAGGGTAGTGCATTCAGAAAATACTTTTAACTTGACTCAAGTCTGAATGTATTAGTAGCGTGAGGTTACTAAAAAGACTGTATCATGGTGAGTCCAAGTTTACCCTGACAGATTTTGAATTAATCACTTCGATCTGAAGGAAGAAAAAGCACCATTTATTTGTAGATTATTTTAACAACCATAAGCAGTTCCCCCATATATGTGCTTATGCATTTGGCACTGTCCAGTTATTTCAGCCTCTAAAAGGGTACCTAAGTTCTATTTGTGAAAGTTGAGTAGTTTGTACAGTTTTGAGGCCAGACTTACTTTCTAACTTTGATCTGAAGAGGGAGAGAATGTTGGAGCAGTTCTTCCCTGCAGGTGTGAGGTCCTCAGTGCTTGCACCTTCTGTCTGCCACAAGTGATAACTGGGGCAGTGTTCTTCCTTGGCAGACTGAATGCATCCTTGACTTGTTTCTAGGACACCACTGCGCTACCTGCTCACACCTGATCTGGAGAAAGCAGTTGGAGGCCGCATGAAGGAGCTAAACTGGAAAGAAATGGAGAAAGTAGCAGCTTACCCTGGAATAAGTGATACAGACAAAGTTCTGCATATACCTGGAGGTGGCATCACAAAACTATTGTTTACTGAGAGGTGAGTTGCCTAAAGATAAGCACAGAAAGATACTAGAAATCTTTTTTTTTTTAGTACTTGGGTACTTTAGTACTTTATTTTATAAACTGCTATGTTATAGGAAAAGTCCTTTTTGTGTAACAGGGCTTTATAGGAAAAGAATTTCTTTCAAGTCAGGCCCATAATTAAGAGGAAGAGGAATAGGGAGTCCTGGATCATAAAGTTAGAGTAAGATAAAAATATAAGGGAATCGGCTAAAGGAAAATAATGAAGTCTAAATTTACAGTTATGATCACAATCAATCTAGTATGTGATATTATCCAAACCACAATTTGTATGTAGTAGAATTCCTGTACCTGTGCTACTTTAACTAAAACTGTTTCTGAGGCAAATGATTCCAATGTCAGTTACACAGAAAACCCCAAAAACCCACAAACAATTCTGAACACTATGAATGAGTTAAGATTTCAGGGCCAGCCAAAAAATTAGATGTGGGGGTTTTGTTAAAAGGTGCACACATCAGAAGTTGTGCTGAAAGCTGAGTTTTTGAATTTTAGAAACTAATACACATTTATAGCACAACTGTGTGGTTCTGCAAAAGATGGGTTGTGTCAGATGGAAAATTGACTTTTATTTTTTAATTATTACTTTTGACAACTGACCACACTGTTATATTCAACAGCAGCAAAGTTACCAATGCCGTGCTTACCTTTATACTGACTTCAGTATGGAAACAATATACAATTGCAAAAGAAAAGGACTTGATGTAAAAAAATTTAAAATAACCATCTTAATATCTCAATTAAAAAATGAGAGTATTCTGAGTGAAGTAGTGATATACAGCCTGCAAAACTACTGGTTTAAAATATACAGAAAGATAAGGAGTGGTTGTATCAAAGGATTTGTATAAGCACCTCACCAGCAAAAAAATGCAAACTAAGTATGTTAAAGGCCTGAATACTCTTGCAAGATGTAGGATTCCTGCCTTGCAAAGTAAAAGAAAATTAAAGAACAAATTCAAGACTAAGCAAAAGAGCATGAAGTGTGAAAATGCAATCAAGGAAATCTGGAGAGAAAAAAAAAAAAAAAATATATATATATATTTCCATACATTTTTCCTTTTCGGTTTTGGCTTTTCACAAGATGCATGCATATTATTGCTGCTCTTAATACATAAATACAATTGTTGTGGATTGAAAAACAAAATACAAATGCATGCTCATTTTTGTTGCAGCTGTTCAGAGGGAATCCAAATGGCAGTTCTTCTGAAATTTTGCTCAGAAGGAGACAACATCCCTGATGCATTTGTTCTTGTTAACTATCTTAATGAATGGCTCCAGCTAATTAAAAGTGAAGTAAGTACTGTTTGATCCAAAGTTCTAGCTTTCATATTTTATATTCATTATTTTAATTTTTCTTCAGTTCAGATGGGTTCATTTTGGCTCTTATCATCAAGAATATGCCAAATAAAATATATAATTGTATTAAAATCTCACTGGGAGTTTCCCCACCTGAAAAAACAAATCTGAACACCAGTTCTTTTGTTTGACAGGTGTGGGCAAAACTTGTGCAAAGGTTTGATGGAGTTTTCTCTTCCAGTGCCTTTCTCTAAAGCAACCCACCATGACATTGACACTTGTACTGCTGCCCATTATTTTAATACCTGTGCCAGTTACATCATTGCTACTTAAAACTTAATTATTCTGGGTTTGTTGCAGAGCAACAATTCCACAGATCCTTCTTCACAGTGGAAGATACCGAGTTCTTGGCGCTTACTTTTTGGCAATGGTCTCCCACCTGCCCTCTTCTGATCAGCTCTGAACTCACTGTGAGTCGCAGGTATCCCTTGAGGTGGTGATTACACAGTAATTGCCAAGGAGCAGGAGCTTGCTTTGGTGTCTACATAAATGCTTTATTTAAGAAAAATTTCTTTTGTGTATGTGGGTAGTTAAAGAAATTAAGGTAACTTTCACAAACTCACCAAAGAAATATGTTTTGTACAGTTGTTTATTGAGTGACTTTGGTTGGAAGTTTTTTCTAATAAAATATTTTTTAAGAAAACTTTTTCCCTGGTTAAGTGTTACTACCATGGACAAGCTTAAGGTGCTCTTTTTTAATGCCACTGAGAACTGAGTGATATGTAGGCATGGATTTTCTTCGAAGATAAAACCCTCCACTTTCACATCATCTGTGGATCTTAACTTTTTTTTCAAGACTTCCTGGTGAGGTAAGTGAAAGTCCAAAGTGATCTGGTTTTGCCTTCTTTTCCCAATGCTGTTGTGGTAGCTTCAACTAGGGAGACTGCAAGCAATGTAACAGCCTGTTCTGTCTTTTCTGTCTGCATAGAGTCTTAGAACAGTGTGTGTTAGAAGGGATCCTGAAGATCCTCTAGTTCCAACCCCACTGCTGTAGGCAAGGACACGCTCCACTAGACTGGGTTGCTCAGAGCCCCAGCCAACCTGGTCTTAAACACTTCCAGGGATGTGGCATCTACAACTTTTCTCGGCAACTTGAGCCTGTGCCTCACCACCTTACAGTAAAAAAATTCTTCCTAAAATCTAAGAGGTTTTCCCTCTTTCCTCCCTTTAAAGCATCACCAACAGAACACTTTCCTGTCACAAAGTTACTCTGAACATTTTGTGCATATTTTATAGCAAACATAAAAAGGATTACCAAACCGACTGGTCAGATATATTCCAAATATTCTGAGTGGTGTATTACAAAAGAAATGTGCAAGAGTTCCTCCTAAATCAAACTGCAATACTTAGCATTAATGAAAATACTTGCATAAAGCACACTCTAATAATTTTGCCGTTTTCCTAAACCTACTCTTAGTTTGAAACCACTTCCCTTTATACTTTCACTACATGCCCTTGTAAAAAGTCCTCCTCCAGCTCTCTTTTAGGGTCCCTCTGGGAACCAGGAGGCCACAATTAGGTTACCCCTGAGCCCTCTCTTTTCCAGGCTTCTGTTCCATTTCCAGAAGCTGCTAAGATGCTGAAACGAAAGCTTTCTAGGTCAATGAGCCTTCTAGATTGAACATTAATACAGTGCTCTGAAATAAAAAGAAATCAGGGAACCTTGCCTGATATCAGGCAGTCTGGTATCTCTGCATTTTACAGGCTTAGTCTGAGACAGCAGTTGTGTGATGGACAGTTCAGATGTTCAATGTTTGTCATGGTACTTGCTGCACTATAGCATTTAGCTATGTGTTCAATTTTGACCTTTTAGAAGTGCTTTGTCACAGCTGATTTAAAAACAACTTCAGATCATGGATGGTCAGTTTTAGAGCTGAGACATGAGAATTAACCAAAATACATTTTTAGGAGTTCGCACAGGTATCCAGACTGGTAAGCTGGCAAGTCAAAATGCAGATGCAGTCAGGGAATGAAACAAAAGGCCACGTGTAGCACAAGGCAAGTCTGATAAGCCTAAAGCTAGTTGGAAAAATAACCATATTCAAATTAAGCCAAGTGACTACGAAGTGTATACAGAGCAGGAGAGCAAATTAAGTCTTGAGGGACTGAAGGATCAGACAGAAGCAATGAAAGGGGTGTTCTTTGCTTCACAACGCTTTCCTTAAGTGAGTCATAGATGTTCACTACCTCCTCAAGAGCAAAACCTTGAGAAGGGAAAAGGAGAACACTGGGAATACTTTCTGAAAGAGAAAATCCTCAGGGCTTTCCTATTCCCTGTGAAGAAGGTAGAGGGCAGTCAGATTCTTGCGAGAAGAGCAGGGACGCAGCTTCTCCAAGGTCGGCAGTTCTGCGGGCGGCGCTGTCCTTGGCCCTGAGCCACTCCTGCCTCCAGTGCCCGGGACAGGCAAGTGCAGCCCCTGCACACATTAAAACCTTCCTGCAGGACAAGGCTGCACCTCTGCTGTGCTGTTCAGATGACTAGCAAAAGTAAAAACACCTCTGCAACACTGCCCTTGAGCATGGGGAAATAAAACGGCAGTCAGTAAATCACAGCTTGTTCATTTGGAAAAAAAACCCTTTCACAGGTCTGATCACAAACCCCATTTCTTTAAAGGTTACAAAGACACACTCACTTTCTCTCCCCTTCCTTTACTTTTTAAAATACTTTCCCAACAGTAGTCATGAAGTGGGGCCTGTGTAGAAATAACCACACAAGTACACGGGTCTGAAAGAAAGACTTCTGTCACAAGACAGCACTCAACAAAACCCAACAACACCCTGGTTTTGGAACTATTCTACCTTTATCTACTTTGCCAGTTCATCGAGTTGGCTGACATCAACTTTATTCCAGCATCTCAGTAGCTAAAAATAATGTAAAAACTAAGGACAATCAGCATTTTTATTAGGATACTCAGCTGGCTATGCCCCACAAGATAAACTAGTTGCATGTCATAGCAGCAGGTAGAATAAGGCACAGGCACATTTCCAGTAGTCATGCACTGTATGCTTACTCACAGCTCTGAAAATAATGAAAACCTAAACCATAGCTAAAGGTAAAAGGCATGAATAGCTGAGAGCTTTATCCGAAGACGTCCCACGTGGTATAAACGGGCCCTGTTCCTGTAATCAACAATAGCAGCATTTGTTGCAGTGGTTTTGGCAGAGCTTGATCCCTTGCTATAAACACTCCTAGTTTCACAGCTGCACCATCTTGAAAATCAAATCTGAATCAAGTCACAATGTTGTTTTTTCCTTCAGCATAGGCTCAGAACCGTGGTAATCATGTAAAGAAAAAAAAATTTGGACCAACTAGACTGGCAATTTAGACTATTTCAGGATGGTGTCAAGTGTGTCTTTAGCTCAAGTAATAGCATTAAGTACTCCCCTGTTTTGGCTTCCCCTTCAAGTTCAACACAACTCTGAATATGACTGCTTTCATGAATGGGCCTCAAGACCAAGTTTGGTAAAATTTCAGGCTGCTGCCTTTTTTAGCAAAAACTGTCTGAGTTGGCCTAGATTTCCTCCTCTTCCACACTTCACTTTCAGTAACTATATGACTTGTACAAAAACCTGTTAAAAATATGCAAGGTGCAAATTCCATGTAGAACATCACCACATGCCGGTTTAGACAGTCACAGAAAATATATAGAGTTCTGTGAGTTAAGGTTTATCTGAAACCATCAGAGAACAAATGCAGAATTGAGATCAGCTCTGTTACAGAAAGCACAGGGCTGGAAACCCTCCTGACCTCATTGGAAGAATTCCTTTAAGCAGCACTCTTGCCTTACCCATTTCCAATCCATCCTGACTATGTCAAGGAGAACACTGACAGAATGTGGGAGACATGAAGGAAAATACTGTACATAGAACACACAGCAATGGCACAATCCAAAACCTGTTTAATTACAGACACCATTGACTTTTGTGCGCTTTGTTTTTGTTCCTCAGCTCCCGTTAACTACGCACGATCATGGGTCAGGAGAGGCAAGGTTTTCCCTCTTTCCTCCCTTTAAAGCATCACCAACAGAACACTTTCCTGTCACAAAGTTACTCTGAACATTTTGTGCATATTTTATAGCAAACATAAAAAGGATTACCAAACCGACTGGTCAGATTAACAAATATTCTGAGTGGTGTACTACAAAAGAAATGTGCAAGAGTTCCTCCTAAATCAAACTACAGTACTTAGCATTAATGAAAATACTTGCATAAAGCACACTCTAATAATTTTACCATTTTCCAGTTAAGACAGGTAGCAGGAAACCTTAAGGCAAAACCCTTCTTTTTCCACAACACACACTCTTAACAGGTTCTCCCTAACATAACGCGCACACAACAGCACATCATCAATTTAAAAAAATATTTAATGCTGCCAAAAAGTATAAAAATACAATAAGAATGGCAGTACAAAACAAAATACTTCCTAATTTATTTCTTTTACATCTTTCTACATTAATACAGGCATTATAAAAACAAAAGATGGCATATTATTTTGTTTTGCAAAGTGGCACACGCTGCTGGTGGTCTTCATCCCCTCGGTGCAGTTTACGCTGTAAACAGATAACTGAGGTCTTCTTGGTACTTAACAGACCTCACTTTTTGTTCCCGAAGAGGGGGGTCATGTCTCGCTTTGCATGTCAATAATTTGCAGTTTATAGCTGCAGAATATTCACAAGTCTCGAAGGCTTAGGTGTCAGTCAGTCTCGGCCTGCGACATACAACCAAAAGAAAGTCACCGATTCAGTACAGAGTACGGGGATAACAAACAACAACAAAAAGAAGAGCTAAGAACTGACAGTGGGTTTGCAGATCACTGTCAACACCAAACAGCTTCTCATGTGTTCCCTGCAGCAACTACTGCCTCTGAGCAACTACTCTTGGAAAGTCGTTGCTTTTCCAGAACATATTTCAATGTTACAGTATAAGGCACATCCTTGCTGGAGAGTCTCAAGTACAGGTCTCAGTCCAGCAAACCACTTCATCACACATGTAACTACAAGCACTGCAGAACTCCCCTTGGGCCTCAGAGGGACTGTAGCAGGCTACATCTCAAGACACATCACCTCTCACAGCTCTGGAGGCAAATTCTGCTACAGCAGCTCAAAAGTAACTGTTTCTAGGAAGATTTCCTGTACTGAAAAAGACACCCCAGCACTAGACATTTTGTTCTTAGGCAAGGGAAGGCTCTACTCCCAGAGTCTACAGAAAAAGACCTTGTCACAGCACCATGTCCCCAAGCTACTCCAGCTAAAATGCGTCTGAGTTCTGCAAGCACTATGCTGATTCATAAAGCAGCTTTCCTCCACCAGTTATGACACATTGAAAGAGGGCTTCCAAGTATTTATCCTTCCAATTTAAATAAAGACTCAGACAGAAATGCAATTTTGAACATGTTTTATTTTTTGTACATAAAAATGAAAGACTGACTTAAAACTTTGGGGGCAAACAAAAAGGCCCAGGAAGACTACTGTGTATCACGTCACCTTTGCAAATACCGTCCTCTGGCTTAAGCCACTCGGCCCTGCAGAAGACTTCCTCTTTTGTCATTTTTAATTTAGTTTCCCGTGCAGTCCTCAAGTGTCTCAGGTTTTACTATAATGCCAAACAGCAAACTAAATAATTTGGTTTACATTCATTAAACATAAAGCTAACCAGGCTTTTTCATCGCCTGTATGAACCAGTCACACATACATGCATACACATTTACGCCTCTTCCCTTTTCAGGGGGACATAAACTGATGTCAGTAAACCATAGTACTCGAGGTTTAACAGAATAAGCCACATTTCACTGGCAACATCTCACTTCCATAACAAATCCAGAGGTTTTTTCCAAATTGCTATTTCACACTGAATTAAATTATTTTACTTAATACATTTCAAGGAAAATACAGATGTACCGTCACTAAGTGGACTGTCCCTGCACCAAGAACACAAATAGGAAACCTAGAGGATTAATTCCAATCTTGCAAACCCCTTGCAGTGGAGGTCCAAATGTTTGCTAGGTATTTTTTTATGAAAATGTGCATGATTTGTACATAAGTGTTCATCTGAGAGTCAAACATTGTTTAATCAGAGATGCCCACTATGCATCAAATATTTTGACTGATGCGTTTCCAGAGAAGAGAGGAAAAAACAACACAGTAACATTTTGAATTGAGCCCAATGACATTTTAGAAGTAGCATGGGACCAGCCAGCAGTTTGCCAGAAATCAAGGAGGGGTCAGAAGGCATGTCCTTCAATTTCACCCTTTAAGCATTTCCTATGATAGGGGTGACTGGGATCGATAGTTCTTCATTTTGGCCCATATTTGTTCCTATTTAACATCCAAGCTGTGCAAAACTGCTGCAAATTTAAATCCTCCAGAATAATAAAGTATCACAAGGGCTTAGTGTGCAGCAAGGAAAGCAATCCTCCAGATTTTGAGTTTTAAGGGTTTGTGATGGACCAGAAAGATTTTTATCCAAATTATTTCCTGGAATGTACAAAGAGACCAATCATTTGATTTTCCTTACTATTCTCATACTATCATGAACAATTCACTGTTCAAAATAGTTTTGTCCAAGGCTTGTACTGGTTCATCCTCCTTAAATTCTTAACAGTTAAGACTCCCAAGGTACTTGCAATCACAGAACCAAACTTTTACAGAACAACTGCTGAATGTGCAAGTCCTGCTTTATTGCATCAAGAAGGTAACAGAGTGTGAGGTGATCTGAATTGGCTGCCCCCTGCCCTGCCCCACCCTGAACTGAGGAATGCTTACTCAGGATCAAGAAAACTGAAAAGCCAGGATTTAGAAGATGGAATCAAGAAAAAAAAAAAATCAAGTGACAACTTGACAAGCTGCAGTTAAAGCTCAGTGCCTGTAGGATACTGGTAGCCCAGGAAATCCTCCCCATGCCAAAAGAAGGGCAATAAACAACAGTGTGGTATCAGTCCAAGTTTTGCCTGCACTTTTTCCTTAGCTGCTTTTAAGTATCTAGAATAAAATCTGGAATATTTCTGTTACAAAAGCATTTAAATTACATTCCATGCATTTTTCCATAACCAAAATATCTTTATAAGGCACATACATTTACACCTACTATCAGTTACAGCTGATGCTGAAAAACCTGTCCTCAATTTAAAAGAAAAAAAAAATCTTTTGACAGTCTTCTTGCTGGCTGAAAGTTACTGTGGTTGCAAAAATTGTGAAATGTCTTAAAATACATGAGCTGCCTGCCTGTGCTATGTCCAGCAGTCAGCTATCCCAGCAACTAATCATGCTATTCAAGCTGCACAGTTGGTCAGCAATACCATGGAACAAATTGTCTTGTTCTACTGATGCACAACTTCCTGAATCCAGTACTCCATGAAACTACACTTATTTTCCTCATCTGGACCCTTCAGCTTTTGTTTACTATACAAACAGCATAGTCCAGAATAGTATCAGCTATTGTGAAATGAGAATTTTAAAGAGTAAACTGCACTTAGCTTTGTGTAGTAAATGTCAGAGTAATTGAGCCCCATGCCTCATAAGTGACTATCAAGCTTGGACATACTGGAAAATTTTGAAATCAATTCCTTTGAATAAGGAGCAAATAATCATCCAGCTCTTTTGAGTATTTTTCAGCAGTAAATCCAAGAAGTGCTTTACAAAATGGGGGAGGGGGTGGAAGAAAACCCCCAAGACCCCACACCCAACAGAAAACAACCAAGCTTAGAAAACGGAAGGAGAAAATAGAACTTCTCTGAAGTTACCCGACAAGGCAATGCTTGAATAAATAAAATTCCTGTTTCAAAGTACAATCCAATCCTACAAATTACTAGTTCCCAGCTTGAACAAGAAACTACATTCAGCCATATACCATCTCTGTATTTAAAGGTAATTTAAAGGGCAGAAAGTGGTTTGTGTTGAATTACTATTTAGAAAGTGTTACTACCCAAGTAATGGAAAGGGAGTGCTCAATAATTTTAAAGGGGCTGTAGCAGATACTCCCAAAATATTAGTCATCAAGTGTTTTACTAGCATGTCTCTAATATAGTGCTGGGGAACTTGAAAAACAGTTCTAGACTTTGTGAAACTACCAAAGTGGCCCATACAGCTGAAAACACCGGGTATGGCAGAACACTACCTATATTTCTTTTCTGCCTTGGAATTCCAAATGCTGTTTCCTTTGATGTGTTTTCTACAACTATTACTGATGAATTCTTTTTGTTCTTTCTAGCAATTAAAATCTATAGACACACAAAACATTATGTTTTACATTTAATGGAATGTCAGAACTTGAACAATGTTGGCCTTCAAACAGTAGCTGAAGTCTGAATACATTAATCAACAGTATGACTTTCAGTGGGGGCTAAGTTCTCAAAAGCCTTAAAAAAAAAAATCCAAGTCTTACTTAAATAATGAAAACTATAAAAAATAAATAAGGAATGCAAATTAACAGAGTAGAAATTGCCAAGTGCTCCATCAGACCCCTAGCTGCTCATTTCAAACTGGAGAGTCAAATATGGGGAATGGTTGCACTATTCTTTTCATGCACAAATTATAATTACATTTAGTTGCAAAATGAAATTCTTTTGGTCAGAAATCTGTACAAACTGAGTTTTTAAAAGTACAGTGAACTACAAAAAGATTAAATATGCAATTATAAAATATATTTATCCTAGGTTGTAAGAATATAAAATGTTTATGTTCATGTCACTAATACATTACACATTACACATATTTAAGGATAACTTCTTTGCATTAATAATGTAAATGATACAACACTGTTTATTGCTTATGTCAGGTATGTAAATTTAAATCCAGACAGCCTTCAGTAGCTGAACCTCCATGGTTCAGCATTTGTTCAAGATCTAGCAGAACACCATTTTAAAAAGTGTATGAACAGTTGCAGCAAGTTTGTACCTGCTCATATTAAACAAAAAACATCAATTCTGTGGGGGGCAGCAGTTCGCTTTTCTAAGTACCTGCATTGGAAAGTCCTGAGATGTCGACATGAGATCAAGTTTACATCACTTCTCTATTGTATGTAACAGTCTGTACCCATTCCAGGAATAAGGAGTTTATGCTTAAAGTCACACCCCTAATCATTACCTTCCAGCAAAATTAGCTGTTGGAGCAGTCACACTTACTGTTCACTTACAAGGAATGTTCTTGAAAATACATTTTCCAGCAAGAATAAGCACCAACTAAAATCAGTGTACCAAACCCAATCTTAGTGAGAATAGGTTTCCAGTATAACCACCTTTTTCTTTTTCTTTCAGTCTCATTTAGCTTCTGCTTCATCTGCTGCAGCTTCTGTGCTGTGTTTGCTCTTCTATCCTCCCGCAGTCGTTTTCGTACAGAACTTAAAAAGAAAAAAAGGTGAATCTTACACTGAAGAATGGGAAAAAAGGCTATTATAATATTAAAACAAACCTCTTTCCAACACTCCCAATAGTTAACCAGCAATAGCATATGGCAGCAGTATATAAAATCTGAACCAAGCAATCTTTTATTATCTTTTAACCGCCTTGACGTAGAGAGTTTCAGAAAGTGAAGCCCCACAAGTAAGTAAAGGACAGATGTAAAGATGTACATGGTACTTCAGCTACGAGTTTGACAGAGAACAGAATTAGTCACATTATCTGAGCTGAGTCTTTCACCCATCTGTGACCCCATTTGGTGGCTGAGATGTTTTGTGTGAAGGCTGCCTTTATATGCAATGCCAGGTACCACATGCAAGTGTCACAGTATTTAAACAGGTGCCTCCACTGCAGAGTTCACACCAGTGTCAACAATACACTGACTCCAACCCCGACTCACAGCTCCATGCAGGCTTAATAGCACTCATCTCAGGATGCAAACCAGATCTTGATATAGGACACACAAAAAACCCGAATTCTCTGTGTTACATTAACAGGACAACCTTGTAATTTGTGTCTCCAGAAGTGCCCTCACAATCTCTAAGCCAGCATGACTGACACAAAAACCAGCTCTGACTGACTTCTAACACATACCCATACCCTCACTCCTTCTTGTGAGAGGCTCCTTCAAACATCTACAGAATTTCTGTCATTCTCTCTCGAAACACTCATGAAGACAGAAAGAAATTCATTGGGGCATTTGGTGACCCAGCTGTTATTCTGGAATTCCAGCCCAGCTACATTGAACTGCTGTGTTTCATCTCAGGCTGCAGCCCTTTGGGACAGACCCTACCTCCTTCGGTGCACCACATGGCTCAGCTTGGCACAGCCCTGACCCAGTTTCTGGATTTCTGGCTATGGATCAACATTTGGCAACCCACATGTGGGAAGGCCCAGCTGACACAGTGCTCAGTCCCAGCTGAGGCATCAGCACTCCTAAGAAAAAGGCAAATTCACCTGACACAGCTAAACCACAGGAACCTACTCACAGCAGGTAGATTTAACATAAGCAGAGGCTGGAACATACATGACTCCAATGATACAACTTCAACCACTACACAGAAAGCAGTATGTGATAAAACCTTTGCGTTTCTGAGGAACCATTATTTTTTGAAACATAAGTTAGCATTGTATTTAAAAATCAGCATGAAATTATGCTGGACAATTTTAGGACCTCATTCACACTTCACAGTGAAGTTCACTGACAATCTGTTAAGAAAATGCAATCAAAGTGTGAGGCTTAGCTGCTTCAGTTGGAGACATTTGCTTTCCTTCTTTTGATTCCTGAACAGTAAAACCATAACACAAGGAATCATTGAGATGGTATTTTTAAAATCATTAAATAAGACAGTCAAATACCACCTGTTCTCCCTTGCTACTGCAGAAAGATCTTGAATGTTTTTTACAGTAAGAAAAGCAGATAATAGTTCAGCCTTTTGAGAGAGTGTATCTGCCTTTTAAAAGTTTCTTTATCTTGCCTACTTTTCAATGTTCCCATCTGTGATATCTTGAACTTTAGTGGACAGGTCAGTGTTTATTTTCTCCATCTGATCTTTGTTCTCCAGGCCTATGCTGTTCCCATTGTACTTCTCTGTGGTTACTTTGATTGGGTGTGGAGGAGACTGCTCAGAACATGGCGCTTGGTCCTCCTTAGAGAGCTCCTTCCATCGTTTCTGAAAACAAGGAGAACATATTTCAAACATTCCCCTAATATTAAAGAGCCCCCTTGCCAGGACGTCTTCCAAAAGAACAGTCACATAAGTAGATTAAAGGAACTACCAGATCAAGAAAAAAAGTGCTAGATGAAGAAATAAAGTTAGGTCAACATATGTCTTCTCCAGCAATCATCAATGATCCCTTTTTCTATTTTTCCAGGATGGTGCCACTGCAAAGACATGAGGCCTCTACCTTCAGGGTATGTACTGGCCACAGCAGCTCCACAATTAGGAAGCATCCTGTCTTACCAAATCCTGCACTGTCCAGCACTTCCCACCTACCTCTACTTGCTATAGGCCTGTGCTGTGCTCTTACCTTTTATGGCTTCAAAATACAACAGGACCTTGTATAGAAGAACTGCCTAAAAAGAGACAACTGGGAAAATTTAACAAAAAGTTATCTATACCCAAGTCATAGCCTACTATTTCACCTAGTGGCCCATTAGCCCAGAGATCTACTGCATCATAAAACAGTTACTCACCTTGTTTTGGGAAGTAATTTGAAATGAGATGGAAAAAAAGAAATTGGAAGTAAACCTGATTTGATAGATCTCTGTCCTAATGGGTAACTGTCCTAATGATAAATAGTCTGAAGGACTTGCTAGAACAAATTTCATGCAGAAAAGAACAGTGCACAGGAAGGAAAATAATCAGCCCTAAAAAACAACCACTTCTTTTCTCACACAAATCCACCAATGCCTATAGACACAGAATACCTTGAAGGCAAAAAAAATCAGTTACTTGTAAAAGTCTGTGGTAAGGTAGATGAACTGAAAATTGAATCTTATCAAAACCAGTAGTACACTCCTGTCTGTGGAGTGATTTCAAGACTACTGGTCTAAACTAAATATCGAGCTCAGAGAATGATATAAAAACCAGCTACTTATAAATGGACAGCTGGCAAAATGAGTTTTAACAATGAACTGATTCCTCTGCTGCAAGCGAAAGTTGTGTTTGCACAGTTTACTGATTTCTAAAATCCAAGGAGACATCAGAGATGAACATTCTGGCTAATGTCAAATAAGACAGGTGTTCAATAACCTCAGGCCCTCTCCATCACTAGCAGAGAGAAGTGAATACTTCTCACACTCTGAAGAGTACAACCGTTCCTTATGGAATAGAAATTACCTAGCTGACCTTGAAAGGAGAAATATGCTTTTTGAGCACTGCCCATTGATTTTCTGCACATAATGCCGAGGCCTAAAGAGAGAAGCACCAGGAGAAATGCCTGCACTGCAGGAAATAGTGATTTAAGTAAGATAGCTGAACAATCACAACAAGAAAAAGAGAACAAATGAGAAGAGTGCCTTCCTAGGCATTCTCTTACTATGAATAAATAACACACTTGAACGTGACAAGCAGTATTCTGAGCTGACAATGCTCCCTTGTATCCAGAAGTAAAAAGTCCTGTGATCTAGATCAGTAAGTGTGGGAACCAGAGCTGCTTGATTTGGAGCATGGCTTTTAAAAAAAACAAAGCAGAAAAATATTACTGGACACAATACCTCATACCACCAGAAACAGCTTCCACAAAATGAAGAGACTAAACTGCTGTTAGCATTAGGATGAATCATGAAGTCTTCTAGACATATGGCACAGGTGTCAGACCAGCAGCACACTATCTAGGTGTTGACTAGCAGTTGTGTAAAATTATTTCTTTGTTTACACAGCAAGTCAAGAAACATTTGCTGAAGGGAAGAATCAGACTGCTACCAATACCACAAAGAAAGGAAATGTGTTTTAGCTTATCTGCTCTATTTGTGATTTTAAGAAAACAACAAATTAAAAAAGCCCTAACATACGAAAGCAGAATTAAATGTGTTTCAAAGCCTCTCCTTCCAGTTCTCCCTCCCACCTAGCCCCAGCCACTTAACAAAGCTGTAAGATGTTATGTTTGCAAGCCACACTGATTAAACAGTGAGATTTGGTAATCTCTTTGCACCCAAAATCATTATATTTGGCTAGATTGTACTAACGGTAACACAAATTTCAAAGGCTATGAAGAAACAAGGTGACTTTAACAATAAATATTATCTGTAGCATCAGACAACTTACCTACCAGGAAAATATCAAATATCAAGAAATTCTAATGCTATCTTCAAAGTTATACTGGGCATTACTTTCCCTTTTTAGTATTAAAAACATCAACTGAACTTTTTTAAAAAAAAAACATTTGGACAGACAAATTATTTTTATATTTTATCTAAGAGGGGATATATACACACAGGGTTAGAAGTTTAGTTTGATAGAAGGCACTGAACATATACCCTTTGATACCTCCTAGGCATCTACTGAAAAAAGCTAATTATTTAAATCCCACCGAATTACATGTTTTAAAATAATCTGGAGCTTATTTTTTACTGCTGTTGCAATCTGCTGTTCAAATACATGGAGCTAAACATTTACCTGTATAGTTGAATCCCCCATTATGAATTTTGCTCCTTCTATTACAGCCATATATGAAAATCTTAGTTGATCAGGAGTCTGAATAAGTCCCATTCGATATTTTCTCATATCCAGTAATACCTTCTTAATATCTACAGAAAATGGGTCTTTTTTCTCCATCTGTAAAGCAAGAATTACATTACATTGAAAAGTGTCATGGTATATAAAAAATAATTACAAGTAAAAATTAGTCATAAAATTCAATCTAAAAATTAATTTCTCCATATTATGCTTCTATTAGTTATATGGAAAATTAACATCTTAAATAATTTCTAATTAGTTTTTGAAGGAAAAATAAAAACCATCTAATGAAAACCTACTATGAACAAATCAAGGATCATGTATTAAACAAATAAATTAGTACCCTAATATTAAGTTATAAAATTAAGACATTTAGATATCCTCAATTTTATTCGGGCTCGTATTTGAATTTTGAAATAGGACTATAAGAATCAGAGCTGTAAAGTAGTATTTCCTACTGCTTCTGAATAGAATAGCAATTCAGACTGACTGATTATGGCAGAAGTACATCTTATTTTTCTCTCTTTTTCCTTATTTAAAGTAGAACCCCAAACCAAAGCAATGCACATGTTTGTCCCCGCATTACATTTGCAGGCTGTTTTTGAAGTACATTTGCATCAACATATACCCGTATGTTTTTCAAAATGCATAAAACCAAAGAAAAACTGAAGTAAAAAACCCAACAAGAAATAAATTGAGAGGGTCTAACCAAACCAGAAAATGTGTCTCTTATAATTTAACTGAAATCCTTTTTCAGTTAAACCTGTGCTGTCCTTTTCACTATTACCAAGCACAAAGAGAAAACTCTGTGTCTGGACTTTCAAGTCCAACAAAAATTTTAACTTATTTAAAATACTATTTAACATTCAAGGTTCACTCATGTCATGAGCAATTAGAGATTATGCAGTTCACTAAGTAAGCAAAAAAATCTATATATCCACGTGGCACTGGAACTGGCTGCCAAGCCCCACTACCCAGAGAGCTGTCCAGCAGGTGAAATTCTGCACCATCCTCCATTACACACTGCAGGAAAATCAGAGGCAAGCCTGAGTTCTCATTCTAGTTCAGATAACAATAACAATTTTTCTCCATGGTTAAGAAAAGGGCTCTGGAGAAAAAGACTTGTAGATTCAATCATATCAATATATAATCACCAGCTTGTATCATATTAAAAAAACCAACCAATCCTCAACCTTTCTAAGCATATCTTACATAAAAAGAAAAGAATGTTTACAATTTACTTTCCAGGAAGCTTTGAGAATATATAATAGTCCTGGGGTACTTCAAGGGGGATTTGTAAATGCATTTCAAGAGCTGTATTTTTGCCATCAAAATATGAGAAGAAAAAAAAAGCATGATGTCTTAATTTAAGTTTCCACAGGAATGTCATTAACTTCAATGTTTTTAAAGCCTTCTGACCAAAAAGCCCATATTGGGAAGCCTGGCAGGGTGTCAGGAGAAGGGAAGGGGCGACAGAGAAAATGCAAACACTTACCAGAACAAGACAAGTATCTACTAACGAAAATGTGCCGGAACGTCCTATTCCCGCACTGCAGTGAACTACTGCAGGTCCATGTTCGGGACTCAATGAACCAGATTCTCTGACTTTAAACAGGAAGTTCAGGAATGAAGCTGGGGATTCAGGAACTCCAAAGTCTGGCCATGTAGTATAATGAAAATGAGAGATCATCCTGGACTCACCACTCTAGAAGTGAAAACAAATAAACACTAGAACTAGAAAGCATTATTCTTTGGCTCAGTTAGCGCACATTTCCCCAGTCTCAATCAACAACTATTTTCTATTTTAAACCTCCCATTAAGACAAACATCCCAGTAACTTGCTTTAAGCTGGACGACAACCAACAGTGCACGTTGAAGCAGTTCTATCTGAGTCGGTAATTTTCTCCTTGGCAATTATTACCACGTGCATATTTTTTCTTCTTCTCAAACTTCCAGTATTATGTTTGGTTTGCTTTACTACTTACAAATGTCTTTGTCTACCACTAACGGAGTTCAATGGCTGACAGCAGTTACTAGCCAGCTAGAATTAGCACGACTGAAAAAACCCATGTCAGCATTGTACACACTGCATTCTTGCTTAGAGCAAGTTTTAATGCCAAAAGGTATTACATCTCCTTTATACTAACCACATTATTGAGAGGAGCAGGAAGCATTCCTTCCTGGAAAAGGCTATAAAACCCATACAGCAGGATGCCTAGCAAGACTTCTGCTGGACATCTTCTATCTTTTTTAAGTAAAAAAAGGAGGATTCCAAAATCATACAGCTGCTTTAGAACCGCTCTGTCATAGCTCCTCTCCTAACACAACCAAATAACCGCAAGTACTGAAATGACAGCAAGAGAGTATGTATATGAAATTTGGATCATATTTTTATGGAACTCACTTCAGACCTGCTGTTAAATGCTACTCCTTGCCATGGTGATTCTGAGACAAAATGATCACTGATTTTAGCTCAGGCATTTTAGAAATGTTATTTTTTTATAATTTATTAATTAGGTTATTTAATTTTTAATTAATTCAGTTATAATTTACTAATTCAGTTGTTAAATTTTTCACATAGACTGAAACCTACATAGACCTTGGCAAAGTTTGAACACAAAAGGATTTAAAATCAATGTATTCCAGAAAAGCTATTTTTCTCCTTCAGCCACAGGAAAATATAGCCATGAAATTAAAATAAATTCTACTGTTCTTCATCTACTCAATCTGTTTCTACTTCTTATGAGAGACAACTTATGAAATTCCTTTGTGAGACTAAAATAATCCATTTCATGGTTTCCACAGTGTCAAAAATAGTCTCCCAACTTGTCTTTTGCCTTCAATGCTCAATATTGCAAGACTGCCAATACCTTCACAGAAAACAGTGGATATTAGCATGACTCCAGTCACTCTCAGATGCACAGTTATCTTCCAGAAATATTTTGTCTTTTGGCTAGGTGCTCAAAGATAACAAAGTGATCTGCGATATTAGGAAAATGAGTTTGCATTAAGATTTCATAGGGGAAAAAAGGAGTATCAGGCCCTAAATTGTATAGATATACCAGGACTTCCCTTTGTCTGGAGGAAAGCTTTAAAGAGTTCACATTTTCTCTCCTACTGCCCTTCTGTACCTAGTTTTTCAAGTAGCAAGTTAACACACAAATTAACTGAATGACCTGTGTGTTTAAAAATCATGAAGACACATTTTTCGTAAGAAATCTGGAAGTAACACTTACGCAATTTCCTCTATTTCTAAGAAAAATAATTCATCACTTCAGATACAAAATTAAGAAGAAAACTGGAGAGGTGAGCTAAATGCACATGCTAAGTAAAAGCTGAAGTTGCTTCTTGTGAATCTAGACAGTCTTTGTAGGTGGTAATTGATGCTCCCTACTTTAAGAATCTGAAAAAGCATTCCAGATGAAAGCATCCCTTACACCTCAAGAAGGAAAAAAATGCCTTTTTTACTGTCATTTGATTTTTGTCACCTCAAAACAGTGACCTGTGGGATTTGTTTGTGTGGGCTTTTGTTTGGTTGGGGGGATTCTTTTCTGTGGGCTTTTTACCCCAATCCCAACCATAACAAGCACTGGCATCTTCTTCCTAAAGAAAAAAAATGAAGTATGGCTAAGTGTCACTCTACTTATATACTAATCTGAAATAGTTATTTCTAAAACAGAGCTCAAACTGTGCTCTTGTACATGTCACTCTGCTCTAACCCACAGAATTACATTTTTCTTTTGTTTCTTGTATGAAGGCTTTATCCATCCCATGATTTTCCATCCCTTCAGCTCATTGTAAAAATACCTAGTCTCTTCATCTCTCTACAAGAGTCCCATTGCGAGGCACTGGAACCAGCTGGTCATCTTTGAATTCGCAATCTCTAATCCTACAGCCAAATCCCATTTGAGTATTTCAAACCTCCCACATTGCTCTCTTAAACAGAATGGCTCTTTCAAGTGGTGCTTGGCAGTCAAGCTGTACAGCTGAAACACTGCCTTTGTGAGGATCTGTACCACCCTTTCTTAAACAACTCCCAGTCACTGAGCCATGCAGCACTTACATGAAGTGACGTGGGACTGTTACGAGAAGAGGCTTTTTGATTAACAAATGTTAATTGACAAAAATTCAAACAAAAACAACTAATTTAATCTGAAGTGTTACCAGGAAACTAGCTAATCTTTTAAAATAAAATCCCCTAGACTTCAAGATTCAGGCAGCAATATAAAACTTTATGTTATACATAAAGTAACTGAAAACCAGCATGGTCTATGGTTACTACAATGCAATTTTCAAAGACTTATTCCCTAAAACAAGCTACCAAAAAACACCCAAACAAACAAATCAAAACCCAAACAAACAACAAACCCTCCTTGAATAATGATGGGGCAACACTGTGGAAATTTTACAAACTACTGGGATAAGCTTTCCATAAATAACCAAGACATCTAAACCTGATGAACTTGTAAAGCTGCCACTCTGCACAGCTCTGCACTGACTGCTGGAAACACCAACAGTACAATCAAAGGACAATCAAAGCACAAGCTCTAAGATCCAGAGATCCACATGAGCACTTGAGCAGAAAAGGAATATCCCATTAGGTTAACTTCCAGCAAAACAAGCCTTGCCACAATCTTTTTAAAATTATCCAATCACTTGAAACAAAAAAAGAGCAAAAATCTTAAGAGTAACTTCAGGTTGTTCAGTCACCTGGGAGTTTGAACATGAATAAAATGCTACCAAAATGCTCAAAGGTTAAGTTGGTGCCTTCAGGGTCAGGTGAAACAGGGGACAACAAAAAATGCCGGTCTGTCAAGTTTCACACCCTCCTTATAAAAGCCATAATCAAAGTGCTACTGAAATGGTCAAATACATGAAGATGTAACACACCAACAACCCTACAGTGGTCCCATATTTAATGAACACACCTTAATTTCATTTACAACTAATTTGGTCATATAAAAATGAAGAGGCATGCAATAATGGCAATATTCTATAAACTGAAATTTAAAATCATAAATCAGCTTCTACCAGAGCCTCCTCCATTTGTTCCTTCATGGTGGCCAAAATGTTTTCCAACATTTAAATAAAAATGGCCCTGAGGATAAGGGGGCCAAATAATCATCATCACAAACATTCTGGTTCATCCACAGGATAAGCTAGTGAGTGCCACTAAGCAGTCTTGCATTACCTTAATCTGACAGTCACAGCCACACAGAAGCTTGGTACTAAGTTGAGAATCCATTTTACTAATGGGGTTTTCCAAATATTTGCTATTTGTAGAGGATTTAAAATTCCACTTGATTTATTAATGGTCCATACTCTGAAGTATCACACCACCAGTGTGACATCAAATTTAGCTCATTTCTCCTAGTCCTTTCTCCCCCAAACAAGTACCTTCTTTGCAAACCTCTCCTTCTACTGCTGTATTCCTACTTCCAGAAACCCAGTCTGAGATACATTCAGAAAGGGTCCTTCTGCAATTTCAAATCCCACTGCTCCACTTCCTCATCCAAGCAATCCCTGGTCTCCCTGAAGATCTGATGCTCATGCCCTCGCATAGCTTGTCTTAATTCCTCAGTACCTGTGGAGTAGTTCTGCTTATAAGCATTCATATTATGTGTCACACTGTATCTTTCTCAGGATATCCAGGTTGCCACACCAGAAATTATTGAAAACAAAGTTTTCTTACTCTAAAGACCAATACATAAACTTGTGACATTAAGGAAAAAAGAAAAATCTAAAAGCAACAATAAAGAACAATATAAAAATACATATTCAACACAAAGTGGAGTCTTTCCTAAGTTAGATGTCAAGATCATCTAACAATTCTCCTGCAACACTGTCGCAAAAAGGTTGCTTTATAGATTTAACAATAAGTTGTCATAGACCTCACTATCACTTCTCCAATAAGTTGACAGACTTTACTTCAAATCACAGCCATTCAACAGCTCCACACATAAATGATTACAAAATTTTAACATGGACACAGTATCTTCCTTCCACCCTTATTTTCCAAGAGGCACTGGTTGATGGAAGCCTTCACAGTAAGTCTCTCAAGGGACAGTTCTGAACCTGAGCTATTACAGTAGAAAGCAGCACTCAGCTTCAGAAGAGCTGACAAATGACACCATCAAACCCATGAAGAAAAATTAATCATGACAGAAAAGCAGCTTCAAGTGCCTGTATTCTAAAACACAGACTGGGTCAGGCAAAAAAATAAGGAAATTCTAAAATAATCACCAGGAAAACAAAGAACATTAGGAATCTCTTCAAAACTTTTGGAAAGATACTAATAAACGCCATTGTCTCTCCAAAGCTTTACTGGACTGTGCTAGCCCCAAGAACAATTTTTTTTTTTCCTAGAACAGATACTAAAAAAAAAATCAAATCAAAAAATGCCTTGATATAATCCTGAAAAAGAACAGCCCCCATCTCACCTGTATTTCTAAGTAATCTTTAACAAAAGCAACAACAAAACCAACCACATGCTCAGAGGTTGTTTCATTGGTAACAATATAAACAAACACTTTACTCTTCATATACCTGTATTTTGTTTATGTCTTAAAGAGATTTGCTGCAGTAACACAAACTTACTTGAGCTCAGAATGGCTGCATTATAAAGGCAACCTTGGTTCTGTTTTCAAGGAAATACTAAAATTCAAGTATTCTTGGCATTCAGAGTATATTTTGCTCATGAGTCATCCTATATTCCAGGCATTGAGTGGCTAAATGTCTTACACTCTGCCTCCACCAAAGGCCCCTCCAGAATAACTTACATAAACACAGTCAAGCTCACATTTCAAGTTATTGCAAATACTCAGTTCCCACAAGTTTTATGGTATAATTATCAAATTCTTAAAAAAGGCTGCATATAACATTGACAGTGTTAGACTAGAAACTATGCAGCTTTTTTTGCTTGAGTAACCAAGTATGTTATGCTTCTTCTACAAGAATTATGCTTTTGAGTTAATATTCGTGAAGCCTTACCAGAGTGCTAGAGAGATCAAATAAAAATTCATTACAGAAAGATTGGTATTTGTGAAACTGATTTATATGACTGACCTGGGTTTGCCATCTTAAACCAGGACAATGACACACAAGAAACTCTGTACAGTGCTGACAGGCCTGCACTTTTGGTCCAAAACAAACCCAGAAATTTAAGTGCTCCAACTCTAAAGTCTGCTGCAGTATACATTACACTGTTCCTAGAGGCATTTCTGCATTTTCCAGTTAATGGTATGCTCAAACATATACATGTAAAGAAAATTGCATCCTTTGAAAATAGGAAGTTTAAAAGTAAGGGCCAACATCAGCCAAACAATTCCACGAAGAAGACTTTTTGGCAGTTAGGAAAACTTGCTTCAGCTTTCCAAAAGGAAGAGATGTTCTTTTTTAAGCACTAGCTAGCCAGCATTATTCATCTTTCTTTTGCCTTTGCTGTCAATAAACAAACCACTAAAGAGAAATTCTTCAGGTCAGCAGGACAGTATTTCATAAGGCTCTTTTAACACTGAGAAGACCAAGGAACAACATGCCAAGCTTTATCATGTTGATCTCATGAGGGAGGTTAAGAATTAATGATTATCTCAAAGTATCATCAATAGTTATTATAAATTCAAATATTTGGGACCAATGTATCAACAGTTGTATAAAAGAACATGCAGAACATTGTCAAGCGTTCCTTTCCCAAATTCTCTGACAAACTTGAAAACTTGCCATAATAGCACTTTCAATTAATATAAGGCAAGATTTATAGGGAGAGAGAATATCTTACAAGACATAGCTGGAACAAACAGACAAGCTCTTCAATCCTGTCTTCCACTCTGAAACAGAAGCAGCAAATTCCAACCCAAACTCAGGCCAGGAACAATTTTTTTGAGATTAACTTGGTTAAATTGTCAAAGTGCTTAATTTTTTAAGAGAAAAGGATGGTTGGTCCTGCGAAGCAAAAGGGGAGGTAAGCAAGAAGAGATAGTTACCTATCTATCTACAGGTGGTAATTACCCCTCCCCCCCAAAAACTTAAGACAGCTGGACTAAATTACCTGGAAAATTAAACTTCCACTAAAAAAATCAGTAATTACTCAGTCAGGTTTCTATATTCAAAGGAAATCAGAATTTTCCACTCTCATGTTTCTTCCTTTAAGTTAATTCTTACAGCTCATCCTAGAATCACCACTATCATCATTTAGAATTCAGCATGTTAAGGTACTGCCAAATGGAAAATACAAGTATACAAATGCCAAAGATGTTATCTCTCCTAATGTATAGACTGAGGTCTAAATCACTTGCTTATTTCCACACAAACATCTTCAACATTCTCAGAAGCAAAGTGCATTAAAATTTCCAGTGTAAAAGCTCACTGAAACCTGAAGTGACATCATGCTAAGTGGTTCTCATGATACACTTAAGCCCATGAATAGGAGCTGTAGAGACTGAGAAAAGCTTACATTGATATTTTCTAATTGCAGTAGATGCACTGTGTAATAGGATTTGACATCTTCAGACACTAGTCTCACACGGAAACCTGTTTCACTGAATGTCATAACTTCCTCTTCTTTTGTTGGCCAGTATTGTGCACACTTCACCTAAAGATTTTTTTTTTAAAGAGAGAAAATGAAGGAAAAACAAAAAAAAAACCTTTGTTAAATATCCTGGTATCCTGGGCTTTGCACGTGCAGATTCTGAGACCACACTATTCAATACAGTACAGTCAAGTACCTGCTCCCACTTTGAAGAATTCTAAAGTCCATAATGTTTACAGCCAAGTTACTACAACTGTTTCAGTGGCTATTATGCATTCCAGCTTTTTGTAATTATGCTTTATTTCATCACATGGCTAAAATGTTTTGAGATATATCTTAAGCCTCCCTCTCCCTTCTAGTTCTAGAGAACTTCTAGTTCTCTACAGGGAACTGAGATCTCTGCTCAGCTATTTCAGCATTTCCCCCCTTTGTTTCTGACTTGCACACCTGCAAATTTACAGAACTCATCTATCACACCCAGTTCTACCCAGGCTTGTTGAATACTGGAAAGTTCTAGTGAAACAACAGAATGAACTAACAAACCAATGCAAAACTATTATTTTTCTTGTATTCCTCTTGCTTAGCACTCAAACTTTCTGTAGGAAAATTTTTGCAGAAGAAAATAGATGACTTTTTAACAGACCAGTCAAATCTTTTTCACTAATCTGCACTGAATAAAAACCATAAACCTCAAATGACATGCATTTGTAACAAAAATCTGCAATGCTTTTAGGCACAGTAGCAGAAAAATTTCATTGTAACACAAGGTTTGTGTACCCCGTTACATTTTGATGAATTAATCTAAAGACACTTGTTTTCCCACCTTCTACTCTGTCCTAGTAACATCTTACACTGCCTCTACTCCTCACCAGTTCTATCTGCACATCCTTTCTCAGACTGTTACTTTCACCTTTCTGGATGTGCTGTTTGTTAGATACTATTTTCACCAAACTGAACTGTTAGCTCCCTCACTTCACTGTTATATTAAATACATATTATACTGCACACCAGTGAGAACATTTGTTAGTTCTTCTAATGTAACAATTGAACACTGTGCAACTGTTTTAAAATTGTGTGGCTTATTTTACAACTTTAGGCCTAATGTCACTACTTACCGACTCTTTTTCAACAATCCTGTTCAGCATGACAACTGCTTTGGTTTGTTGTTGCCAAACCATTAGCCAAAAATGGCAACATGTATTAGGTAGTGGACCCTGTGTAGTAAAAAACACAAAAATAGGCATGAGAATGTATAGGCAAAGCAGTGTTTGAGCACAGTTAACAGTTCACTGTGGGAAACAGGAAAAAAGTCCTCCTCTTACGTTTAAACAAATTATTAATAATAGAATGATAGAAATGGCAGGCAAGAAAGTAGCCACACTGCCCAGATCATTCCAGGACTTAAAAGGGCTGCGGTTTTTTTAAGAAAAAAATACCAAACAAAACCAAACAACAAAACTGTAAGAACTCAGGGAAGGGATATTTTGGTTTAAGCATCAATACTATTGTGCTGTTAGAAGAAAAGCTACTGCAGGCATGCTTAGAAGGTACAAGATGGATTAAGGGGTAGAAGTAATGTTGTAACATATTTACAAAAGAACTGAAAGGAGCAAGAAATATTTGAGAAGCTTCACACACAGTAAATTACTCATACTTCAATATCCCCTTTAGCTTTTCTTAAAACAATCTGTTCGCAACTACATCACACTGTCAGTTAATATGAGATACATGTAATTCATGGACACAAGAAACAATCCAAATACAAATTACAAATGTACAAATTCCCCTTCCTAGATTCTCAATCCCTGTAATAATCCAGTAATTGTACTACTTACCTGTGTTAAAATATAGTATCTCTGCGCTTCTTCTATGACCACCAGGCTGGCATTGATATAGTCATTCTCGGTGTTCTGGAGTTTTACACGACTGTGATCATCTAAAATTCAAAGAAAATTAAGAATTAATGATGCATCCATCTAAATGAATACTTTCTAACGGCAAGTTTAGGTCTGACAAGCAACTAGAACTAAATTCTGCCATATGACCCAAACAGCAAAATACAAATATAAGTGAAACTAATTTCTCACGTAACTTTGACAACTGTCTCATTCTCCCCTCGGCATTCCATCAGAGTAGTTTCAAGGAGCTATTAATAGAAGTTGCTCAGAAAACTGGAATACCTATTTTTCTTTAAAAAACCCAACCAAACAAAATAAGCTTTCCACACAAGCCTAAAGGTCCCCACAGTCATCCCTCAACAGCTGCATCTCCTTAATACAACAGCACCACAACTCACACCAGACAACACTGTCCTATCACACCAGATCACCCCACTGCATTTCCTAAGTTCAAAATTCCAAGATTTTTGGTGAACTGAAGTTTTAAAGGTTGAAGCAGAATCATAAAGTTAAGCTCACATGGCTAAAAAAAAACCCAATAAAATCTACTCGCAGTAATTCAAGCCAGGCTTTGATCAATTTCATTTTCCCTGTAAGCCATCGTCTAATATTATGCAACATAAAAATACTAAAAAGTCACATTCAAAACCAAAAATAGTCAACAAATCATCCAATTAAATGAAAACTAATCTAACTACATGGTCTAATCTCAGAATTACACAAGGAAGGCCGACGATTCCCCTGTCTACAGCAGAGGCAAGCAAAGGACTCTGTTTAAAATTCTACCATTAATATGATAAAGATCACACTGTCACACTGAATAACTGTATAATAAAAAGTCATTGTGGTTGTTCTTAAAACCTTTTAGTATCTGATTTATGAACATCTAGGAGACATTTAGGTAATCAGACTTGTTTGCAGTAAGTAATTCTTCTTCAGTCATTCATCAGTCACTGTATTAAATAAACAGCACTTTCAGTTTAGAATTTGTACACAACTACATGCCAGAAAATGAGATTCAACTGACTGTAAACCTCCTGAAGCTCAACACCTAGCAGACTAAGAAGGGTAAATAAAACATAGCAAACTAAAATTAATTTAAGATACTTCAATGTATTTTAGGAAGAGATGGAAAATATTCCATAAGGAAACTGACAGCAGAGTGAATTACAATGCAGTACCAATTATTAAAACTAAATTCACCTAGTCTAACCCACAAAACTCATTGAGGGCCCAGGCTGCTGTTAAAATGCCAGCCCATCCATCCTTGCACCAAAAGGCTCACGTTGGGAAACACACAAAGCTATGAGCTTTGACATTAGCAACTACCAAGTATCAAATTCAGCACAACTACAATAGCTGAACTCACAGCCAGCCTGTGCAGCACAAGGTTTATCTCAGAAATCCATAAATATAAACCTGGATAGGCAAAAAGATGATGGCAATCAAAAAACAGTTGGTGAATTAGACTCTTGTTCTACAGACTGTCTGTACTACTGAATATGAACACCTTCCATGTGTTTGGAAACCTGGGAAAAGAACATTTACTAGGCCTTGATCTGCTTGTACATTATCCCTCATCTATCTGCTCTTGGCAAACCGAAGATGATGTTGTTGTATTCAAGTAAAGAAGTCAACAGTAAAGCAGAACTGTTTTGCTGCTACTGAAGCACTCCAATTCTCCCTACCTCCCTTAGCTCCTAGCTTTTATATGCAGCCACATACCAACACGCAGAGAACAGAAAAATGCTGAAAATTTATTTTTTATATAAAAGCATGAGAAATATACTGGGTTGGTCTGTTTTCATTAGCATTCCAGTTGTAAGGCAACACCATTTTAACTTTCCGAAGTCTTAAAAGATTTATGATACCCCTGTATGAAGAAAAAAAATATATTATCGAAGCCAAGACACAGCAAAATTAAGACACATGTGCATTCTAAAGTAAAATACATCTTTTCATATTATTTTGCCAGGATAGGAAAGCATTACTTTTTCCTTTCGTGTATCACTTTATCTGAAATGTTTCTACTGGAAAGAAACCAAGACCTCTGTAAATATTACATGTCATCTGCCAACAGGAAAAACTTAAGATCTTGTTATAGTAAATCACACATACCGGTACCAGTGTTCTCGGAAAGGTGACGCAAGCAAGCACTGTTAACAGTTTAATCACCCAGCGGCAGCTGCTGTACTGCTGCCAGGGGCAGATGACTGCAGCCTCTAAGGAGGTTTCCTACCTTAATCCTTACATTCTCAGATTAGTTTTTTCCCTTCTTATAAATTCTGCTTTGTAAACATGACAAATAAAGTTCTGCAAGTTGCTTTTCAAAGTCCCTGTAATAACTAATTCTATGTACAGACAGACTCCCTCTCCCTCCCCAAGTAAAACAGAGGAGATCCTGCAAGAGGAGATGCCTCATGATCCTCTGGCAGACAGTCCACAGTAAAAAAAAACAAAAAACCACTATAATATATTGATTTCCCTTCTTTCAAGGGATGAGGTTCTTAAAGGACACAATGACCTAGAAACCTCATTCAAACTCTGGCTTGCTCTTCTGAATTAACTGAGGCAAGCTAACTTTTGAGAGTGAGATAGCTGTAATGTATTTCCCGTATGTATATAATTTCCAAAGTACTTAGATTTATATGAATGATAAACCTATCTTTAAGATAAGATTTATCTTATGTGTTGCCATGCCCACAGCAGCTAAAATACAGCACTCATTTTCTGAAGCACTAATTCCCCTATTTCAACAAACTACGCAGCCTGAAAAGGAAGTGGAAACCTTAAAAATTATTCTCATTTTCTCCTGCACTGAGAAAAAACACTCTCAGAATGACCTTGACTGAGATAAGCAAACTCTGATTAGCCATTTCCAGTGAAACCCTGACAATACTTCCCATGCATCAAATAATGCCAAGACTTCAGAAGCTCATCAATCAGCTCACCCCCTGCTTAACAGAAAATAACAGATCCAGTTAAAACCAAGTGACAAAATGTTTGGCATTTTATATCACGCAGTTCATGCAGTTGGTTAATGAAAGGTTTTCATTATAAAACAACTGTGTTTCTAGAACACTGCGTAACTTCAAAATTATCTTTTATCCAAGAAATGTCTCTGGTCCCCCAAATATAGAGCTATTAACAATAGAGGAAGGAGAAATGCTACTTAGTGGATTAAAGAAAGTCATAAATAAAACATGCAGCTGCAAGCCATCCCAGTGACCCTGCCTGACCTTTCCCGCCTACCAACAAATCCCCTCCATTTCACTAATCTAAATCTAGTCTATCTGAGCTGCTAAATTATTCAAATTGCTTTGTCACTAGATTTACAATCTCAAGTTTCAGAGATAGCCTAAGGCAAAGGAAAGGCAAAAGGACTTTTCGTCACTGTCCTGTCATTGTTTGTACACAATGAATGCCATCATATCAGTCATGGCCTAGCTCACCACTGAAATGTACTCACACCGAAATAAACATGTCACTACTGCACAGCATCCTTACACTTGTAAGCAGGACTATGGAAAAAAAAACTTAAGGCACATTAAAGTTTACACCAGCATGTAAAATTTCCCTCTTCCCCAACCCCAAAGGAAGTACTTCCAAACAGTAGGTTGAGTTATTTTATAATGTTTCACATTGTAAGATGTTTAACAGAATAATTAGATAATGTCACAGAAATCGTCAATGTCAGCTTCTAATACAGACAAGAACTGCAGCAGGCTTATTTTGGGCTGAACATCTCCCTGTTCTCAGCAGATACACTTGAAACACAGGACCGAAAGGGAACATTCCTGCAATGATAATTAATCAGCACCATGTGTAAAACCATTTAAATCAGCTCCAACTCAGTTCCCTGTAAAGCACAATACTCTTCATGCTCCTCCCCTGTACTCTATGCCAACTGTAAGCCCACGGTTGAAAGATCTGACACAAAATCTATTCAAGGCCACAGGAAGAACACCTAGAAATCACTACCTTGCAAAATCTTCCAAAAGCGACATGATCTATCAGCAAAACTGTTCAGATGATCCAGGTTCTTGAGCCACACAGCATATTACAAAGGAATAGAAAACTCCGTAAACCCCCATCTACCCTTCAAAGGAAAAAAAAAAAAATCCAATTTTGCTAAAGAGATTTTCTTCTTGCCTGGGAACTCAGCTCTAAAGATGCTTACAGTCAATCTGAGACACTAGACTCCCCTGAAAACAACTGAGGATAAGATTTAGAATGAAAATTAATTGCAGAAATCTTTGGAGTTTCATTAAAATTATTAATGAAGAATAACAACCTCACAAGTTACTTTCCTCTGTTAACAACATTTTCTGAGAAATGGTTTCATCTGTCCAGAAATGACTGGCTGTCAAACCAAACCTATTTCAGATTAACTTCCTGTTTCAGTACTATGAAGCCAAAATACTCCTCTGCCTATTCTAGACTAATACAAAACTATTATACTGCTATTTTTTTTCAGCTAGCCAGCAATTCTTACCAAACCAAATTTATATATATATGCTACAGATCTTTAGCCAACAAAAATGGACACTAACAAAAATACTTATGAAATTGGAAACACTGTGAAACTCAGCTGTAATGGGATGATTAGCCGTTCCCAGCAAAGAAATCAATTTTACCTCGAAATGTATGTAACAGACATAGTTTGTTCCAGTGTACTTGTCCCAGGTACTACAGTTGAAATGGAGCAAACTAATGCAAAGTATTTTTTCCTGGACTTGTAACTGACATATTTTCTGTAAAATTAAGAAATCTTTGCATTTCCTCTTGCAGACACACCATCTCAGATTTTAGACTGGCTTGGCAGCTACCATGATTAACAGATTTCTCATTACTTCTGGAGGAATAAAACTCTTTCTTTAAATTATGCCTTAAAGTATGATTAAGTAGCAAGATCTTAAAAGTTCAACAGCTGATTCTGAAGAATCTTTGACTATCTGAGAACATTAGTATCACCCATTTTTCATCTAAACACTGTTAAAAAGCAGCAAAATTTGCAAAGTGAAGGATTGAGACATCAAGATTGTGTGAGACTGAATTGTCTCACACTTCTGCAACACCGGGTCTTTGCATACATGCACCACCATTAGATGTGTTCACCAGAGTAAACAAACCATTCAGCTTTTCTCCTAGCTGCTTTGAAATTTTATTTATTATTTTATTTGCTACCTTGAAATCTTATTTATCACACACTCCCTTACAGGTCTCTTTCTACTCATGACTCTCATCTTTCTTACTGAAGCAATGATGAGTCATATTTGAAAACACATAAGTAAAATTCAGGAGGAATTAACTAGTTCAAACATCGTGTTCTGCTCTGTTCTCCTGGTACAGCTTTGTTCCTAGCGCCCAGTTTTGCAAGCTACCTAGGTGAACCAATTCAAACCATTTTCTTTCATAAATGCTAAAAACTAACACATTCTTCATAAACTTCACTATCTTATTCAGTTCATTCATCATGAAATAAATTATGTCAGAGTGTAACAGCTCTAGCCTTTTCCTGAGCCCTACTTTTCTGGACTACTACTTCAATATTAGATTTTATCTGTCTCTCTGCTTTTGCATTGGGTCCAGGAATTAATACAATAATTTATATTTTTTTCTACTGGCTAAACATGCATTTCAGAAGCAGGCTTTGCCATGACTAAGGCAAAGGCGTTTGATGCTCTTCATTACTGTAAAAGGCATGCCATGATTAAAGAAACTACTGAGCTCCAAATAACTGCAGGAGATGAATACAGGTCACATCTGCAAAGTATTACTGGAAGTATTATTACATACTACTTATAAAATACAATATGTTTTTATTTATTTTAGAAACAATATTTTTAAAAAGAAAAAAGCACAAACAGTTTGAAAGCAAATTTTCACTCTCTTAACATAAGTTACACGTATGGGAGAAACTGTAGATAAATGCACAGATACAGCTTCTGACATGGAAATTGTACAGGATGTTAGACCCAGAAGGAGAACCTGGGATTTCTGGGTTCAAATCTAATTTCCTGCCTTCTCGTCTTACAACCTCCATTGCAACTTAGGTATGAAACAGAAAGTGAATAAAACATCTCTTTCAGCATCAGTAAGATGCTGATGCTGTGCTGCAACAGGACAGCAAAGCTGGGACACCCAAGTGCCGCTGTACAGACCAACATGTTTCCACCAGAGGCCTGGCTCCATTTCCTGAGCCTAATGTGAAAGCCAGGGAGCCTTGCCTCATGTGAGGTATCTTCCTCAGTTCTGGACACTCCTCCAATGGAACACCACACAGACACAGCAAGGAGGCCTTGCACTGAATTCCTAAGTTCAGTTTCATCAGTGTGTGGCACAGGGGGTCAGCACAACGCCAGACTGGACCCATTTGGTACGAATTTACTGTGCCAATGATGCATCCTAGCAGCAGCCTAAGGAGCAGTATTGCATCTGACCAGTGTGACTCAATCCAAGACCCTTTCCGTGCCATTTTGAGAAGTGCTATGCACATGCTGTCACCACAACTTTCAACTGGAAACAAAGAGCTCAGCACTTCTCCAAATCTTATAAGAGGTATTCAGATCAGGCTCTCAAATGAAAAGCCCCAATATACCAGCAACCCTTCAAAAACTCTAGATTCAGTAACAAGGTGGTTTTTAGGACCCTTAAGTATTCTGGGAAACTTCATAAGGAACACATAAACATGTTATCTGTCCTAACTTTAACATACTGCAAGAAGATGAAAGCTTTATAATTTTTTTCCCCTATCTGTAGCTCACATCATTTTGCAGTAATTTTGGCTTACAATTTCTGAAGTAAAATGCTGACGAAAAGAAGCTCACAAAATCTCTCTAGCAGAGGTGCTGGTCTAAAAAAAAGGTTTTTTCACGTGAGAAATATGATCATTATGTCAAAAAGAACATTTTATGGCAATTAGTCAAAGTACAAAGCACATCATACCTTATTCACTACACAGGCAAAGCCAACAAAATCTCAAGCATTTTTTAAAGAAGCATTAGAAATTGAGTGGCATTTATCCATACCACCTCAAAAATGCGCAGAATCACCCAGTCCAAAAAGAAAACACTTCTGTTAGTCAAGGCATATTAACTTAATTTCTATATTCATTTTTTTACAACAGATAAAGCACTATTAAACAAATAATTTCCCTATGATAAAAATATCTCTAAAACATTACTCTGCAGCTCACCAAAATTTACCTACACACTAATGATATACACTATGATTTGCAAACATCTTTCATTCACCATTCAGCACAATGAGTTTAACATGCAGACTTTTCTCCATCCTGTTATACACATCTGTGTGTGTTACAAAAATCCCACATTTATCATAGGATACATGCTTACAGAAAGAAACAAAATGCAAAATTTGCAATGACCATGATTTATCACCTCCAGTGTCAACAGGGTAAGAGAAGGTCTAGTAAGTGTACTGCAATTATTGCAGAAAAGATACTCACATGGACTAACATCTCTGTATCTGTTTCGATTTCTGTTTTCTGGATATTTTGCAACTCTGTGAGGGTAGTCACTGGATTTATGTCGAATTTCCTTAAAAAGACAAAGTAAATAATTGACTTGTAACCAGCAACCTGATTAAAAATAGTGTTCTACACATACTACTAATTAAGTAATATTGTTAATAACTAACATTTTTTAAACCAACTTTTACTGCACCTAGTGTCATTTTCACTCAGAAAACGTCTCAATCATGGCCAAACTGCTACCATTTATCTTCCTAAAGTTATCCTCCTAAAGGCTAAAACTACCAAATGTAAGCACACTGAACAAGCAAGTGCTGCATCAGGAACAAACAGCAAAACAACCCTCACCCCAGATACACTTATTGCTTTACAGTTATTATTACACTTACCGTTTACCTCAGAGCAGCACATCATCTGCCAAAGCAATAAGGGACTCAGACACAACAGCAGTATTCTGCTGTCTCCTTTTTAAAGTGACTGGAAGCGTAAAACCCCACAAATGTAAGTGAACCAGTTAATGATTTTATGGCTACTATTAAGGGCCATAGGATTATTCTTGGTGGTTTGCTGGCTCATCCCACACAGCTGTAGTTAAACGTGAACCAATATGAAGAATTATAGAGTCACAAATATCAATGTGAATCAAAGCCTGTTCTCCCCACACACTAATATAAACCTCCTAATAATATGTGAGATATTCAGACTCACACACTATTTCAAGCACCCTACTGTTCACACATTCTGAATGTTCTGCTTTATTGATTTCTTCCCTGAGTGCACCTTTTCTACAACTTCACTAAGACATACAGAATTACCTTATGCAGAAAACTGAGAACAGCCTTCAATGTATTCTACTCTGTCTTTATATCTCTGTACTGATGCTATCTCAGCAGAAATGTTGCACAGTACAGAATTAACAATATTTTACTTTGAATTCTCCTTCTGTTTTCAGATTATGTTGCTACATTTGATCATTATGTCCCAAAGGGCATTTAAACTTCTTATTACAGCTGAGCATTCTTTGGTCTTCTCAATGCTCCCACTATCTTTGTCTCCAAACTTCCTAAATAGTCTAGTCTATTCCCAGACAATGGTCACAGCCAGAAAGGGCATGAGCGGAAATGTAACATACAAAAGAAAGCACCAATTCTTAGCATTGGTTGTGTGACCTTTCTTTAAAATGTACTGCCAATCTGCAAAGAACATAAATCACAATGTGGAGTAGCATCTGCAAGCACCAATACTCCACATATTTGTATAAAAATCGCTTGAACTGTTAAGATTTTTATTTTGATACAGCACACTGCAACTTCTCTTGTTTACATGGCTGACAAGCTTTGGGAGTTCAAACAAAGAATTAATGGATCTGGCTGGCATTCACACCCAAGTTCCCATGAAAGGTAAATTTTGTATTACTCAGTAAGAGATTGCAATATATTTTTTTCTTACAGCACCTGCACCATCAGTGCACAGAATCAGACCCATATTTTGGTAAAGAAATACTAAAATAGCTAGAAACACTTCTACAGTGATGGCGTGGGAAGGCAGCTTGCTAAAAAGAATTAAACTTAAGGAAGTTTAATCACGAATTCTAAAATCAATTTTCCCACATAATATTCAGCTATCAAACAGGATCACAGCACGCCCTGACCTGGAAGGGACCCACAAAAATCATCAGGTCCAACTCCTGAAACTGCACAGAAAAATCAGAAGTGCCTGAAATAATCCATGTGCCTGAAAGCATTGTCTGAACCCTTCCTTAACTCTGGGAGGCTTGGCGTTAGATGCTACTTATTTGTAATGCAGATATATCCAAAATTGCAATATCGAAAATACTACAGTAGAAATATTGTATTTGAATCACATATAAATCAAATCAATTGCTAATTTAACAGAGAAAAAGCATAATTTGAAGTCAGTAAAGAAAACTTTGGGGTTTGCTTCTGTTTCCTCATTTGTGAAAGAGTGCTATAAAATACTGCGAGCTTAAGTAAGTGCTCTAGTGATACCAGCTGATACATAACGTCTGTTTTATGGAACTGATTATTCTTGGAAGTTCCAAATATCGTTTAAAAAAAAAAATAAATTGCAAATACTGCATTTTATTAAGCGGCATTCGGGCAGGTTCCCCGCAGCAGACGCTGAGCTGGCCAAGGCAGCGGGAACAGGCGCTGAAGAGGGAGCACGGGTGCCTGAGGAGCCGCACGAAACCGCGGAGGCGGGCTGAAGAGGGGAGCATCCAAGTCTTGGCCGAATCCGTACTATCGGGCACAGCTTCTCAGACAGCCCGCAAGCCGCGGAGCCCCACGGCGGCTGCCCCGGCTCGGACCGGGCCCCGCTCGGTTGAGCCCTGAGGGCAGCGCGGACCAAGAGCCGCCACCGAGCCCGCGCACGCGCCCCGCCCCGCGCCTGCGCGCCACCGCCCCCCTCCCGGGTCCGCCCCGCGTGCACATGCGCAGCGCTTGCCCACGGCTCCGCTGCGCGCACCTGAGGGCGAGAGTCCTGTTGGCCCAGCGACTTCCGCTCTCCCCGCTGCTGAGGCGGCGGCGGAGCCGCACACCGGGCACGGGCGCTGCCGGCCCGCGGGTCTCTCTCCCCCCGCCCTTCCTTCCGCCCTCCCTGTTGCTCTCCGGCTGGAGCCGACCACGCCGCTCGGCTCACCAGATAACGCGCCTGCCAGTCGTTCGTGGCGTCGATCTCCTGGAACTCCTGCTCGATGGCGGCGGACATGATGGCGGCGGTGGCCGCAGCGGCCGCCAGGGCGCGCGAGCCTGTCCGCAGCAGGCCGAGCGGCGAACTCGCGACCGCTCGCGCGCAGCCCCCCGCCTCACGGCAGCTGCGGGCGCGCACATACGCTCGCGACCGGGTGTCCCGCAGCCGGCGCCGGGCGCATGCGCGGCCCTCGCCCCGCCCACCGAGGCCGTGGAGATCACGCCTCCCGGGAGGAGGAGGCGGGAAGCACCTGGGGTGACGTCACCTGCCCGGGGTGGGGGCGGAGCCGCTCTCAGGTGTCGCGGGGTCTCGGCAGGACCGGGGACTTCGCCCACCAAATGGGTACCCGAGCGCTTGCTGTCAAAAAAATCACAGACTCCGTTCGGTTGGAAAAGATCTCCGAGATCATCGAGTCCAAACTGTGGCCGAACATCACCACGTCAACTAGACCATGGCACTAAGTGCCACGTCCTTCTCTAAACACCTCCAGGCACGGTGGCTCCATCGCCTCTCTGAGCAGTCAGTCCCAGTATTTAATCGTCCTTTCTGTGAAGAATTTCTTCCTAATATCTAACCTGAACCTCCCATGGCCTGAGGCCTTGTCCTCTCGTCCTGTAGCCGCTTGCCTGTAAGAATAGACTGACCCCCTCCTGGCCAAAACCTTCTTTCAGGCAGGTGTAGAGAGTGATAAAGTCACCCCTGAGGCACTTCTTCTCCAGGCTAAACACCCTCAGTTCCCATCAGCAGCTCCTCACAAGACATGTGCTCCAGACCCTTCCCCAGCATCACTGCCTTTCTCTGGACATGCACCAGCACTTCAATGTCTTTCTGAACTGAGGGCCCCAGAACCGAACTCAGTATTCGAGGTGCAGCATCACCAAAGTGCATGCAGGGGGACAATCACTGCCCTGGTCCTGCTGGACACACTACTGCTGATGCAAGCCAGGATTCCACTGGCCTTCTTGGCCACCTCCACACTCTGCTGTGCCCACATTCAGTTGACCACTGGTCCTTTTTCACTGGGCCACTTTGCAGCCACTCTGCCTTCAGCCTGTAGTGAAGCATTGCTGTGCCGATGTCACTGAGCCGACACAGCCCCCGAAGGGTGCATGAGCTCTTCCAGCCGCCGGCGAGTCCCTAGCCCGGCTCAGGGTAGGACCCCCGGCGATGTGCCCCGCCGGCAGCCACTGGTTCCGAAAAGCAGAAGTGCGAAGACACGGTCGTGTCCGACAGACAAATCACAGCGGGGCTCGGTGTTCCGAAAGCAGAAACGCCGTGTCCCGCAGCGATTGCCTCACTGGGACAGAAAGTCCCTTAGGGGGGACACCGGACAAAGCCAAAGGTCGGGGCGGGTCAGAGAGTGCTGCACGGCGCCGGCTGCTGGGGGACACCAGGCTGTGGCCCCCGGGCAGGCGGGAGACGCCTCGGGGCTCAGCACAGGTCGCTGGAAAACCTCCGGCGCCTTAAAAATGTTTGAATTAGTGCCACAAAGGGGAACTATGTACCGTCAGTGTGTGTAAGTATCTGAAGGGAGGGTGCCAAGAGGATGGAGCCAGGCTTCTCTCGGTGGTGCCAAGCAATAGGATAAAAGGCCACGGCAGAAACTGATGGTCAGGAAGTTCCACCAGGATATGAGGAAGAATTTCTTTATTGTGCGGGTGCCCGCGCAATGGTACAGATTGTCCAGAGAGGTTGTGGATTTTCCTTCACTGGAGACATTCAGGAAGTGTTTGGACGTAATTCTGTGCGATGTGTTCTAGGATGACCCTGCTTGAGCAGGGAGGCTGGATCAGACGATCCCTTCCAATCTTCCCCATTTTGTGAGAGGTTACAATGGCTCCCCGCACGCCGGTGACAGTCTTGCCCTTGGCCCGCCGCCGCCTTCTCTTCCGCGGGTTCCTGTCCTGAACCTTAACTCCTGGCACACCCTTTCCCTGCCGCAGCCTCTCCCCCACCCTCAACGCGGCTCTCACGGACTGGGAGGTTTCCGTGGAAACTTTTGTATCTGCTCTCTCCCACGCCCGAGGAGCCTCTGCCCTGCAGCGCGCCCCAGCCGCTCCCCTCGGCTTCCCTGCCCGGCCACCACCGGCCCCCGCTGCCCTGGCCCCCCTCAAAGGGCCCGACACCAGGGAAGTACACGGGCAGGGGCTGGGAGTGTCAACTGTGGTGTGATTGACAGCTGAAGGACAGGATGCCATGGAGAGGGGTGGCATGGACCTGGACAAGCTCGAGGAGTGGACACATGGAAATCTCTTAAAGTTTAACAAGACCCAGTGGTCAGGTCAAACCCCAATATCAATATTGACCGGTGTCTGAACAGATGGAGAGCAGCACTGCCAAGAAGCACTTGGAGATGAGAGGCAGGACATGAGCCAGCAATGTAAGCTTGCAGCCCAGAAAGCCAACCACATCCTGGGATTCTCCCCCTCTGCTATGCTCTTGTGGGACCCCAAGCACAGTGCTACATCCAGTTCTGGAGTTGCCAGTGAAGGAAGGGCTGTTGGAGCAAGTCCAGAAAAGGGCCAACAAGTTGATCTGACAAATGCAGTCCCTCTCTTAAAGGTTGAGAGAATTGTGATTGTTCAGCCTAAAAAATAAAAGGCTCAGGAGTGACCTAGTCCAATACCTGAAAGAAGCCTACAAGAAAGATGGATAGATACCTTTTAGAAGGGCGTGTAGTGATAGAACAAGGGTGAATGACCTTAAATTGAGAGTAGGTTTAAATTAGGTATTAGGATGAAGGTCTTTGCTTAGAGGATGGTGAAACCCTGGAACAGGTCATGCAGAGAAGTTGTAGATGCCCCTTCCCTGGAAGTGTTCATAGCCAGGTTGGATGGAGCTTTGAGCAACCTAGTGGAATGTGTCCCTGCCCAATGCAGAGGGGTTGGAACTAGAAGATCTTTAAGATCCCTTCCAGATCATATGATTCTATGATCTACAGCCCCTGTGATAACCAAAGTCACAATGCTGAGTGTGGCTGTGCCATCTCTGTGGTTCTCTGTGTGCTGCCACTGCAGCCCCATGTGCAGCCCCCCTGCCTCCTTTGGGCCTCACCTGATGTTTAAGCACAACAACATGAGCAGCTGTTATTTTTGTAACAGACTTGAAGTCCACTGGCTCACATGCTCCCCCAAGTCCTGGAAGAAAAGATGGTGTCTTGGATACCATGGGATTGTGTGATGCCTTGGAAGCACAGCAGATGTGACAGCATGGATCAGTAAGTTCATAATAAGATTTTCCAAGTAACTCAAGGATTGCACAAGATTTTTTTGAACTATGGGTTCAAGCTTAGAAATCAATATAGGCAATATCTTTCTTAGATTTTTTCTGCCTGCACGACTGAGGCATGGGTCATGTCTGTAGTTCTGCAGGTGCTTTCTACTTAATCAGTGTTCTATGTATGAACAGTTAAGAAACAAGCAAATAAGAAAACATTTTTGAATTATGTTTATGATTTAAGAGTACAGCAAAGAATCCAAGTGCACATCCTCAAGGTAAAGATTGGTTTTCATTTGAACTAGATTTATTTGATTCAATGAATAAAATTGTTCTTTACCTTAGAAAACTTGTGTTGCACAAGCTGGGTGTAAGAAAGTAAATAGGTACATACAAGCTGTCTGCCAAATAACATATTTTAATAAAGAAATTAAAATGGACACCTTCCTTACTGATTTTAGACTTTGGCAGGCTTTTTCCTGTATATAAACATGCTAACTGATCCATACTTATAGCATTTATGACATGATGTGCTTTTCACTTGTGCTTGTGGTATTTGGGGTATTTGTAGTTCATTGTGCGACAGCAATGTAACTCTGTTGTTAGGAAAGGGAGTTTTATGGTAGCAGTTACATTTAGAATCTCTAACACAGATCAGTGCCCAGAGACATCTCATGGAAAGCTAAAAATGTTCGTTAATTGTGATTAGAGCTGGCTTAGAAAAGGAAAAACTTGCAAACTAGGGATTTCTGAAGAAATTGCTATTGTTCAGTTTTGGGTTACTTTTTTTTTACTGCAAATATGCTGAAAATTCAGCACCAGTTCTCTAGCTTTTAGGACCTGAGCCCAGGATAGATCCAAGACTACATTTCTAATGGTCTGTGAAGGAGAACTGTATATACAACATAAACCAAGTACACTCATTAGAAAACTTTATTCTGTTGCCAATAATATACTCCCATTCTATATTAGCTGAGCAGCCAAACCCAGATGAACTACTACAAAAAGTCTTAAGCCCTTGAGACCACATGAGACATGCAAAGAGGGATAACATAGTTGCTGGAAAGTCTAGTCTATTTTAGTGTTTTCTGTCTTAGTATAAACACAAACAAGCAATGTTTTTTAATTAAAATCTCTGATTATTTGAGAAGCCCATTGCTGTGCTGACAAAACACTCACCCCAAAGTAGTTGCTACCCACAGTTTTGATTTCAAAATTGACTTTGGTGCCCATGAAGACCAATGCAGTTAATTTTAAATGCTTTTTGTCCAGTGACCTTGGCTGAACAATTATTTTAGTACCAGTCTGGAGCAGACTAAGTGTTTGTTCCTCTGTGTGTACTTTTTTGGGTCATTCACTGGAACTACTTAAGCACCATTTATTGGAAATGATCTGGTTTGTGCTGCTTTTCTGAGAAACATTTTAGATATTGGTAGATGAAGAACAAATTCTTCCCTGAGGTGGTCTTATTCACAAATACACTCCACATCAATTTTAACTGTTAAGGATGAGAGCTGTAATGTGCTTAAGTTTGCCACAATGTGAAAGGAGGAGAACATATAATTCCTGATTTAAGTCTTATAGCCCAAGGCCTAAAGCAGAAGAGGATACTCCCTTCCCTGAACTGGATAGGACTTGAAACCCAGAAGGGCTGGCCACTCTGCTGGCATCTGGTAGGGAGTAGAGAAGCTGAATGAAAAGGTCCAGTGATCAGGATAAAACAGATTTCATTTTTATATGCATTTACAGTGCACTCTTTGTATTTCAGACTTTTGGAAGCTGTATTCCTTGCTCAAGTGAACATTAAAATTCCCATTACTGAAAGTGGGTGTTGGTGCACATACCTTTCCTCAGCTATATTATTGCTTTCTCCTGCCCAAAATTGTATTCTAGCTTACAACAAGACGGGGAACAAAAAAAAAAAAAAAAGAAAACGCTCAAACCCCCACAGCAGACCTTTCAAAATGTATGTAGCAAAATGCAAATCCTTATAGCAGCAACAAAAGCAGAAGTGCAAGGGCCTCAAACAAGTTTGCTTTCAGCTAAGGAGGTCTTTCACATCAGTCAGAAATCTACAACAGTGGGATTCTATTGTCCAGTGTCTGATAAAAACAGGCTCTGTAGTAAAGGTGATTGGATTGTGGAAGAGAAGGACAATACAGCTGTGCCCAGACTGTTGTCATACAGTTGCTCAAACTGTTGTCTGGAGTTCTGTGTAGAAGAAATTCATGGCCAAAGAAGAAAGGAAATATTAAGAACTATTAAGGAAGTCTTTCACAGTCTAGAGATTTGTGCCAGTCTGTATGGCACTGGAGTCCCATGGTGAAGCTGAAATAATTGTGGAGTATGAAAAGAAAAGGGTAACTGGCAGAAGTGCTGTCACAAGTGAATGGACACACCAGCTGCCAGAAAAGCCAGCCAGCCAGAATGTCTGAGGGATAGAACAACTTTAGGCTCCGCTGTGGCTTTGTGAAACAGCCCTTCCAGCAACCTAAGCTGGGGTGTGCAGTCAGCCACAAAGCCTAATGCCTATGAGTCAATGCAGGGGATGTTTGGCACAGCTATGGGAAGAAAAGAAGAGCCAGTTACCAAGAGAAAGATGACTCTGAGTTATTATTTTTCTTGCTTGTAGGGAGTATCTTGCTTGCTGGGGATGGTTTGTGTACATTACTTGACTTTCTGTTGCTCTTTCCTTGTTGCCCCTGGCTACAGTGACATTCATTGAAATCACCATTTGCAAGTGAGAAACTCTAATTCAGTAAGTGTGGCTTAGCGTCATTCCATGGTCCTGGTCAGAAGGTCAAATTTTGCTAGAAATGGTATCTATAGTAACTGCCTATAACTGACATAGAGTGTTCACACTGAAAGTTTGTTTAAAGATCATGGGTTTATTAGACTTTAAAACTGCCTCACAGACTGAATAGGGCCTTTCCTTGCTTAGACTGTTTCTAATCTCATAGCTGTTATTTCAAAGAGTTACTTTACATGATGGCATAATGGTTAGGAAGCAGTTCTGGAAACAGTTGTGGAACAGTTCTTTATACTGGACAGTGAGTCTTTCACTCAAGTTGTCTTACAATGGTGAAGTTATAGTACCATGGTCTTGTAACTCGTTTCTAGCACAGATTCTGTATTTTAGTGGTTTCCGTGCTTGATTATATGTATCTTCATCTATATTCAATCTTATCTTCCAAATTACAAAATTAAGGTCATTTTCTGAATTACAGCTGGAAAGATTGTGATGCACCAGACCACTGTTGTTTGCTAGGAGAAGTTCTGGTAAGAAAATACTGTTTTAGCAGAAGACTTTCTCCTGAGGAGTAACAGTAAATGTTCCTATTATAAATTTGTATTTGTATTTGTATTTACATTCCGGTTTTTCTTTGGGTTTCCCAGCATCAGAACAAAGAAATTATGACTATTTTCATGGGTGTAACAATGTCTGAATTGTTTTTGCTTTTTTTTTTTTTTTTTTCGGCCCCAATAGTTCAAAATAAGAGTCTTCAGATTGTAATCCATGTTTGTAATTTATGCTTCTGCATTAGACAACCTGAAGTACCAATAACAGGAAAGGATTTTCTTGTACTACTCACTGTAATAGTGATTTAAAATATCTCATTGTTACCAACTTCATAGATTCTAAAATTTACCATGTGGTGGTGAGCCTTTAACATTTATTAAAATAATTACTTCTGTCTTTCCAGTGATAGCAGAGGTAGGTCTGTACAGGATTTGTGATATCTTTGCCTGTTTTTAAGTTGACGTTAATATATCGAATTTCATACAATTTCCCGTAGAAGCTTGTCCTGTTGAGATAATGAGCAGCCCTGTAGGAGCCACATTCTCTGAGTCACTGTTTTGATGGCAGAGTTCCATGAGTGTGCGGCTCATTTTGCCTGCTGAGATGTCCTTTGGTATGTTATAGAGAACAAGGTGTTCGCACTTGTGTCACTGTGGAAAGGCACTGGATCTTGTAAGGGCCATGGAACATTATAGCAAAATTTGCATTGCTTCACTTACTTGGCAAGGCAGGACTGCAATAACCAATGCATCTCTCTTTTTACCTTCAAAGTAAATCAAAAAGCAAAGAGGAAAATAGATTTTGCCTGTAGGTGGCAAAGAGCCATGAAGAAATTGTTAATTTTTCAGGCAGCATGATTTCCTAACAAAAACAAATTAGTAGTGCATGTAAATTTTATCTTTCATTTTGAAATTTGAAAATGCCTTTTAACAAAAACGTCTTTGCAATTAATCTACTAAAGTAAGGAGTCTTAAAAATCTGTTTTGCATAGCAAATATAATAGAGCTTTTGAATGTATACTATGTTTCCTTTGGTCCAGACATTTCAAACCTCTAATTCATACCTTTGTGGCATACAAATGGGCTGTTACTGCTAAGCCAATTTGTTTGTTTTCTCAAAGAAAAGAAAAACTGAATGTAATGTACTGAAAGAAGGATCCATAACACACACTTTCCAATTGGAATGCTGTCAAGGTCTTTAACATCTTATTTTAGCCAGTGGAACAGTTCCAGCAGTTCAAGTCATGACATGACCACTTACTGGAATTAACAACCCAGGGAGAAAAGTGCCCTTGTGCAGAACGTGTCCGGTATCAAAATGGATGTATCAAACTCTCTCAACCTTTAAATTTTATACATTTTTAATTTTCTTTTTCTCCTACTCTCTCACTGTGTGTGAAGACACTGTTTTTCTTTTTATAAAAACCCTATGGTACCACTCCTGGAGCAGATCTCTGCAAGTTCTTCAGTGGCTGACTTTCTAACACAGATTTGCAGTAAGGAAAAAATGTTACAAAGAGATAAAGAAAGTATTTTATTAAGATTGTATTTGTCAAGAAATATCCCACAGGGTCACTTCAACATCTCAGGTAACTTATAGCTCCCATTCTATTACACTAATTTTTGAAGCTCTATTCACTTGAAATTAATTTTCATTGTCCAAGATGGCTGCTTTCTTTGTACCAGCCCTCTCTGAAGCACTGAGCAGGAAAGGTAAGGTGCAGAGCGAAAACAGAGATGTTTGGGGTTTTTTATTTGTTTTGTGCTTAAGAAAGACCACCTCAGTTTTCCCTTTTGTTTTTTCTTACTTAAGAAAGAACATTTAATTGAATCTGGTGACTAGATTCCTGAAAATGATACTGTGGGGCGAGGATTAAGAGATACAACTGCCATAAGCCTATATCTGCATTCCCCAATAAGTTGTTACACTAACATGTATGTCATAATCAGAACAGTCCAGATTTCCCCTTATTTCTCAACACATTGATAATACCTTATACATACTGTTATCAGAAGTTATAAATGCACAATCTAATTTCTAGATTCAGAATATATTTTTGCTGGTAAATGCCATACGAGGAACAATATGGCAGCAGCAATGGTGATTGATAAGTGGGATGCATTTTTTGTGAAACTCTGCCACATGCATGGTCTTTGTCCTAGGATTTTTTCTGAGGAGCATCACAAATCATGTGATGACAGTATTTCTTTTCTCAGAAAAGGTGGTAAGGATAACTCTCACCTAAATTCCAGAGTTTCAGCAACCTTGGAAAGCAGGATGAGGCAGACAGCTGGAGGTGACTGCATCAGTCATTACAGCTAATTCTGCTGTCAAATATGCATAAACAGTGTGCAATATTACTATTGAATCAACACAATTCTGTCACAGCAAGTGGAATAAATCCTGAATATCTTTGGACAGGAGGCTCCAATGAAACAATGCAAGGATTATGTTACTAAAACATAAATATGTATGATTTCAGGGTGACATTAAAACTTTCCCTTCTCTTTCTTTTACCTCTCACTTTCCTGAGATAGGAAGAAGTGAGGGTGCTTTGTTCACACAGAGAAGTAGTCATTTATAGGTTTGATATTTAATCAGATTAATGAAATCTATGCTGCAAGTTATAGCCCTCTTGTTATCTAACTGGAAACTTATATGCACAGCATGTTATACAATTGTTTTTCTAATGGGAATTTCAGAGATGTATATCTTTAAATTTACCCTTCTAACTCAATGTGATAGAAATTAAATTAGTTAAAATTATCAAGTGCTGAGCTATATTTTCTTTGACAATTTAAAAGTATTTCTATATAAAGTAAGGCAGATACTTTAAATGATCATGCAGATAACAGCATGATTAACTCTTGGAAGTTTACTTCTTTCATCACAACATGGCATTATTAGGAGAAAAATGGAAATAATATTTTTGCTTTCACTAATCTGTGCAAGTCAGAAGATGGTGGTTAAGAAGTCTCTGTATATTGTTCAGTGTTCCATTTGTATGCTTATACTTTGTGCATAATACTTATGTATATAAATATAATCTGCTCCTGCTGTCCTCCCACAGAGCACTTCAATGCACAGGGTATTTTCTTTGTATTTCAGATATCTCAAGGGCAGGGGCTCAGAAGAGATGCTCAGCACTTAGAGATGGTACATAAGCCACTCACCAAAGATACACACATCTAAAATAGCTGCATTTCAGCTTGTTCAAAAGTGTAACTGTGGGGGAAATGTTGAATAAGGTGTGTGGGTAGAAATTCTGTCTTTTAGGCATACACTGTTTCCTCCGTAGTGTATCAATGGGTTACCTTGGACAGAAGGCAGTTGCAGGCAATTAGTGTCACTTACTTGACCTTGGCTGAAAGGAGCATCCCCTGACCAGCAGTTGCTAATATGCCTCCACAACAGAGCTGCGTGGGAATGTTCAAAGCACCATTAATCCTAAGGCATCATGTGAACATTTCTTAAAATACTCAAGCACTCTTTTCAGCATGTTCATATGGCGGATGCTCTCTCAGCTTTGGGCTATGTTTGCTTTGGCATGCGCCTTGAGTTTTCAGTTTAAATTTCTGTCACAATATAAAAATCTCTTATTCCTGTAAGGCCAACTAACCATGCTAATTTGTACAAGACTGTAGAAAAGAGACTTTAACAATGTGCAGACTTGATTCTTCTCTTGCAGCAGTGAAATTTCAAGATTTAGAAATAATTTAATTAAAAATATATTAACATAAACTATGACCATACAGTCCACACCATAACATTTAAAAATTATATAAATTCTTTGCTGCATTTAATGATTCCCTTGAGTAATCTGTCCTCATAGTAGCTCCTGTTGGGAAGTTCTCCTTGTTATGATTCTGATCTAACAGCATTGCTGAATTGAGACGGATTATTAAAGTGGCTGGTGATTAGTATGAAGTCACAGTGCATTTTCTCTTTAAAGGGAGTGCACCCTCACATCTGAAAGTAAGGCAGTGTTTTTGCTAGTGAGAATTTCATGGTCAGAGGAGAAGCCTTAATTGAGCACAACAAAACATTTTCAAAATTTCCAGTGAATGGGAAATTAGCTTTTGTAGTCATGTGTCTTCCAGAAATTCAAGTATGCTTCCCCTGGAATCTTGTCTGGGATTTCATTACATGTTCTTAATCCAGATGTTTCAAATGCTTTGGAAACAATGAACTATTATTATTGTCAGAATAAATTAATCACATTTCCTTTTAGAAATGTCAGAAGGAGGGAGAGTGCTTAGAAGTGCACATCACTAGGGAGCCTTTTGGTGCTCTCTCTACTGGAGTCTGAAACCTCCCTAGACAGACATGTTTAGCTTCTCCTAATGGTGGTCAAATCAGAAAATTACTCTAGCCCTGCCCATTTAACATTAACTGATATATAGTATCTGGACTATGTCCCCAGACTATTCCTTAGTTAAATTTACTCTGTCTTTTATGCCTCATAATTATATATGAACTATATATAGCATATGACATCCCTAAATATGCGATTCCATATCTATAACATAGTCTCCCCATACACCTTGTGGAAATTTAATTTGGAGTCTGAGATAGAGAGATGGGGTCTATTCTCCATAAGAAGAGACTGAAGTGTCATCCAACAGTTTGCAAATCTTGGCTATGCCCTTTCAGAAATATTCCTTAAAGTCTGAAGCTGCCTGTATGTACAGCTACTTGCCCTAGCTGAGATTCATGTTATCCCCAGAGCACATAAAAGGTGCTTATTTCTTATGCACCTACTTTTAGATACACAGAAATGGCTCCAATAATTATTATTTTGCTGTATGAGGCTGGTTTTGTGACGAACCCAGAGTTTGTTAAGCTGCTCATCCTGTAGATGCATGCAGATATGCTAATGTTCCTGTACAGCTGCTTAAGTAATTTTTTTTTAGAATGGGTAATCCTGTTGTGTTTGGGGAATATGTGGTTTTCCTAAAACACCAATTTCAAAAGCTCTTTAGCCTATTATAGCTAAATAGCATTTTAATGAAGCATGTTTGTTACACTTACCAACAACAAATATCAATCATGTAATGAGTAATAAGCAAGTTATTTCCATAGTAAATACTTCACTGTGTTGTTACCATCCTTCAAACTGCATTGTACCAGCTCTGCTGCGCTATAAATTCAGATTGGTATCAGACAAACATTTGGATATTATGTCCTAATATAAATATTTATTCTTCTTTTTCCAAATGGAAAAGAAATTCTTAAAGAAAATTATTGCTGAGGTTTCAATTTTAAATTTAGAGTTTTTATTTTATTTGAACAGAAAACAGCAGAGTCATCTGCAGGTATAGGCAATGTAGGTAGGTTGCCTATGGATGCAGCTGTTCAGGGTGGCAAAACAGCCCCAAGAAAGAGCAGCCAAATTCCGCTCTTTCCTCTGCTAAGGCCTTTCTTCTGTGGATACAAGGACCATGCACTTGATCTGTTCATACCATGTGAGCAACTGATCTCTACCTTCTGACACTCACTCAGCCTAAGTAATTTATACTTTTATGCTGTAAGGATATATGTGTTACATATACATATTCATACATATAGTATGTGTGTGTGTGTGTTTTATACTCGCTCTAAGACTGAATATGCATCAGCAACAGTAGCAAATCTGACCTTCTGAGCCAGTCCTTTTTCTGTCCCTTCCTTTGCCAGAGCAGCTGAGCCCTGGAAGCAGTGAAAGAGGTGTAAATGATGACATGTTTGCTGCTTGAGAGGTGAGGAGTGTGGGCGAGGAACAAACTCCTGAAACTAGAGACTGGAGAGCTTGGATCCAGTGACTGATGAAGTAGGCGTCTTAATTCTACACCTGGTCATCCTGAACCTTGCTGGATGGTCTTGACAATAGATCTCCACCCACCTCCCTCTCCTCTTTCCTCCATGCTCTTTTTCATGCACATCCACGTTCTATAACCTTCACGTTCTTTTGTATAGACTCTAGTTCTGCTGAAAAATTCAAATTTTCCTGTACATGGAGAAGCCTTGAGTCAGCTCCAGGAACAGGCTACTTGAAATTTTCCAATCTATTAAGCAGATGACATCAGGTTGTATGTTCACTTCAAATACGTGAGAAAGAAAAACTCCAAATAAAGGAAAAACTAGTCTAAAGATACACCTGTAGTAAATGAAATTCTCACATTCAGAATGGATGGCATCATGATGTGTATTTGGCATCAAACACTATCCTGTATGCTATGGCACAACCATACTTTCTGTGGCCACTACAGCTGCGCCTCTGCCTCTGTCCCCACAGAGCAGAAAGACTGACATTCTGCAGCTCCATCCATGGTGAGAGGCTGAAGAGAAAAGGCTACAGCATATGCTCCTTCCCTCAGCACTGCTCTCCCCCTTCATGAGCAAACTGTTGAAGAAAATGGGAGTTGGCTCATCTCTGAGGTCATTGAGAGGTTATGGAATCTAGAAGGCAGAAGTCCTTTTTCAAACACACTGCCTGACCCTACCGTCCAAATCACTAAATATTGCTATGGTAACTGGTGGTGCTGTGAGATCTTTTTATAAGTTAGTGAAAGATCTGTGTTACCACCCAACAGTAAAGGTAGTAAAGCCTTCCTCAGCCTATGAACAAGCATACATAAACACTCTGTAAGCAACAGCTACAATAATGCACTTTATATTCTATCATAATTGTAGTCTGCAAAAATGATTTAACTGGTAAATTTGTCAGCATTTATACTTCTGATGTTTCTTTCCACACTCCAAAACAGTCGGAGGAAAGCCACCACTGCTAAGTTTAGACTTTTCTGTCTCTTCTTACTGTGAAAACTCTCAGGGCCAGCTATTTTCGACTTTTTCTCCTACAAGCTGTTTCTATTTCCCAACTTAAGATCACTAGTTTAAAGATAGCATTGATGTAATTGTACCATCTGAGATCAACCTTCATATTCATCTGTTATGAAGCCATCAGTATTCCCTTCCTAGCTGACAGTTATGTTGCTTGTCAACTTGTCATTCCAGTTTTCCCTTACATTTATTTGCACATTCATATGACTCAGAATAGTTTCCCATCCATAAGCCACTTATATATACCATCACTTCTGTTTCTCCTTAACTCAACTTTATGTGCTGCCACAGCCATATTTGATCACGACTAACTGCTTGATTGACTGTCATTTCGAATAATTATTATTTTGCTAGCTTTGTCTTCCTGTATTCTTTTTTACATTATGTGGTAAAACATAATTTTATAGAGCTGGAGCATATCTTATTTCTTTGCATCTAATAGTTTTTGTTTTGTTTTGTTTTAATAAAAGAGTAAGTTTTAAATCGAGTTTTGGACATTCTATTGAGTTCCTAGCAAAATAAATGTCAGGTTGTAAGTGGAACTCTGCAGCAGCACCAAAGCAGGGTGACACATAAAGGTTCACTGTTCTGCTTTACATGCCTGTTTTATTCTCAGGGTATTCACATAAAGGCTTGGGGACTTTACCCTCTTTTTTGCTCACAAAATAATATTTTGCTTTTAATTTCTTGCCATGATTGGCAAGTCATGCCTTGGAAGGGATTCTCTTAATTTGTCTTACTCTTTGTAACAGTGATTCCTGGTATTTTTTTCCCTGAACAGGAATTCAACCCACATCTTTCACACACTGCTGTTATTATGTGTGCTTTCCTCTGAAACATCCACCTTTAGATTTCCAGTTTGTATGACACTTTCGTTACACATAAAAGACCACTTGCTAACATTTTCAAACTCTTTCCGAGTCTTAAGCCTCATATTCTCAAAATTAAGCAACCTCCTAAATGACTGGGTTGAACAGACTTTTTTCCCCAAAGCTAATTGCTCAATAACACCACTCTGTATTTCTACATTGCCTTAATCCAGGATATATAATAATAGAAATAATTTTACTCTCTGAAATATTATTAATTATTGTGAATCTAGTTTTTAAGTTAAGGAAAACATGGTACAAAAAAAAAAGAAAGTGTGGATTTCACAGGAACAGGCAGATCTTCTTTGCCAAAAATAATATTTTTAAAAGGTTGTCAGGAACAGAACCTTTAACTCTGCTGAAAGCTGTTTGCTGTTGGCATGATAGTCCATGATTGCCTGTAACAAACCAGCTTCTAGCACAGACGTGACTGAAGCAGGTAACAGTGGTAGAAGAACATTTTAACAAGGCTTCCTCACCCTCTATCCCATGCTGATACAAACATCCTTAATAAGTACAGTTCATTATTTACTTTCTTTTTGGTAGGCCTTTGCATTTTATAAAAATCTCTTTCTATAGGCAAAAGCATCTTTTACTTGAAGAAGGTAGTCAAAAAGTAGAAAAGGAAAGTACTAACTGTATATTTTTTTTTAAATTCAAAGCAATGCCAGTTATAGTCATTTTGAATGAGAATATCTCTACCAATGCTAATACACTTACACTGGACTTCCAGCAGAAATAAATGGAGTTATGGGGTTTTATGCAGTCAAATTGAGAAAAAAATTTGGTGTCAGAAGTGAAAAACTAACCTTATTATAGATGTTTTTACTTCTTCTTCTGTGCTGTGGTTCAATTTAATTTAATCAAGATATAATACTGAATCAAAATGTTAAAAAATATGTGTCAGGATTGTCATAGTTGTGTCATCTTCTGCACATCATTATGCAAATAGTAATGTTAAAATACAGCTGTCTTTTCCACTCCTGCACACCATCAGCACAAGCAGAATGTTTTTCCATACTATTCAGCTGTGAGAGGAAGTCTCCAAGGTTTGTCAGTAGCTGAATCCTAATTCCCAGCCCAGTTAACTGGAAACTGCAAACTTCCTGTGGTTTCCGTGAGTTCCAGCATGCTTCCCGTTATCTTGCTATGTGGCATGGAGTGTTCTGGTTAGCATCAGCAGCATATGCTTGTGCCCCCCTGACCTGGCCATGGTGGCTGCCAGCCACTGCTGTGCAGTGGGGATTGTCCCTTTGTGCACCAACTATACAAGCCCCTGGATACTCTGGAAATGCAGCAGAGTGCTGCTTCAGCTTTTCAGCATTGTGTCTTGCTTTCTGGACTTGTTACACCATTCAAAGGGGAATGTCTCACTAGGCAGTAGTCTTGAATTTGTTATTAATTTCACCTAGATTAAGACAAAAAGAAATTGAAGCATTTGTTCATAACAAAAGTTTATATTAGACCTACGTAAGGGACCAAAAGGAATGTGCTCACATACTGTTCATACTATCTCCATCTGATTTACCATACTACCCCAGATGTCAAGACTTCTGTGGTCCAAGGTAACTTGTGTTTGTGTTACATCATTGTAAAATCCCTCTTTTGATGTAGCATGTTATATTTTATAGCAAATTTTTTGGTAACATTTGAAATCTTCCTGAAGAGGTTCAGAGATATTTGATCTTATTCAACAGATTTTGTTTTAATGCAAGAGATACTCTGGCCATTTAAAAGAATTTAAACAAGTGTTGTTTCATTTCCCAGAAAATGTGAATGCCTCTTCATTAGACTGGATGCCTTCCATCCTAATTGGCTGATTATTTAATGACTGCTTGCCTTAAGAAAGGCTGTATCTTGTCTTCTCATCCCTTTGCTAATTCTAATGTTTCACTATCAAGTGTTTCCTCTATTGAACCTTCATTCTGTGTCAGCCTTTCTACTAACAGAAAACACCTGATACAATTGTCTTCATGAGGTAAATGTATTTATCTCATTCCTGGGTACTGACTGAAAACAGACACCACAGTAAACTAAGATTCTGGGATGACCATCACCCACATTTCCTGGATTTTTTTAAGTAAGTGATGATTTTGGACCCAGTTTCTAAATAAATCTAAACAGACATAACTTGCTTTGAATCTAGGCAATGAGGTCAGGGACTTGCTGTATTTAAAAATGGACAAATATCTGTGTATATGTACGTGTATTTAAATATATATATATATATAATTGTTTGGGTTTTGTTTTGTTTTCTATTTTTTTTTCCTTACTGACCAAATGAAAAAGTTAGAAATAAAACCTAATCTTGACTTGAATTTTTGTGTCTTGTCAGAGAAAACAAACATTTTAGGTCAAAATGTTCCTTTGCGATACATTCACGTATTTATATATTGTTCAAATGAAAATGATTGATGCCAATTATTTGTGAATCTGACAATTTTGCCTTCTCCAACTATACCGATATTACTGGCTGAAGAAATAAACTAAATTTGAGCAGGTGAAAAATATTCATTCACTAGTTGAAACATACTCAAGTCTCAGCAAAATCATTACATTACTAAAATTGCAAAAGAGTTGAGTTTTGACAGCTGAATCACTGACTGGAAACAATTATTCTGAAAAAAAATGCAATTTTTTATAAACATAGTCAGTGGTTTACAGTAAAAGACATTTCCCCAAATAGCTAAAAAATTCACTGTTCAGATACACTGCCACAGACTAAAGAACTTATACGTCAGCTTTAATGTTTTTATTAAGCACTGTTTCTCCAGCTGTTTGAATGAAGCAATAACTGATGTTTTGAAGTACATATGTCTCTAATTATGCTGAAAGATTTGAAAAAAAATCTTCCTCCTTAGTAATCTAAATACATGTATTACTACTGCTTGTTTGGGGGGAGGGTTGCTTTTTTGTTTGTTTTTCTTACATATGAGATTAGCATGAAAAACTTACTACCTTGCTAATTACAGCATTGAAACAGTCATAATCACATTTCCTCGCTTCTTCTATTGCATTACCTAAAATTTAGCCATTGTTTAGAAAATACTGAAATTTCAACTTCCGAAGTAATTGCATGTGATTGCAGGGGGGAAAAAAGGGTATTTGTACGATAGCTCTTGCATCCAGAGTGAGGCTCCCTCTAGGAGAGTAATTGTGCAATACCAGTTCATCTTCGGAAATGAGAAAATGTTAACCTCTTCCTTTCATTAGCTCCTCATCTTTTAAAATGCTTTGCAAGTTTATTTACAAGTGCCAACTAAGTTTCTCCACTAATATAAACAGGTAAAGGTTAGACATCTAAACTTCCTTGACAATTTTCTTGCAAATTCCTCTTTTCCTCTCCAGCTGTTGTTATCCATTGAGATTGA